>NC_082690.1:72561251-72862614 GCF_949987515.2 Delphinus delphis | reverse complement strand
ATTCTATATCTGTATCTTTTGCATATTCATTGCAAGTATTTTTCCCATTGCTTGTTGTTGCTTTTGTTGTTTTGGAGGGAGGGATGTAGATGTTTCTTAATATTTATGTGGTAGGAATATAGGTGGAAAGTGGGCTGAGAATAAACCAGAGATATGTCTTGAAAATTCTGATATGCCACTTATTGGAATTTGGACTTAATCTTGAGGAAACTGAGGAGCTACTAGAGATTTTTTTTAAGCATCAAGTGATGTGATCTGTTTAGAAAGATTACTCCAAAAGCAATGGAGAGAGAGGATTAGAGCGAGTTGAGGCTAGAAGTCAGGAGACCAACCAACAGGCTCTTGTGGCTGGTGATCTTCAAGAATAATCTGAAGAAGAATGAAAGCTTAGACAGTGGAAGAGTGGATGGAGAGGAGGAGTGGGATGAGAGAGATTTAGTAGAGTAGAATTAAACACTTAGGGGGAGCGGCTAGCAGCAGAGGAGGAAGTCTTGGCTGTACCCCACATTTTTGGTTTGTGCAGCAGGCTGGGTGGCTGGTGGTGCCTTCACCAAAATAAGGGCTGCAGTGGAGCACATGTTGGGGTCACACAAGGAGGAATGATGGTGGGTTTAGTTTGGGACATTTGAAACTCATGTAGGATCAGTAGGGAATTGTAAATACTGGTTTGTATTTACTCACTAGGTATAGCTTTAGAAATTTTCCTTTTTGACATCACATCTTTTTGTTTGTTTGTTTTAGGAGACTGTAGCTCAGGGACTAAAGGAGGGCCAATTAAGCAAACGGAAGTGTTCCTGTGCATTTGAAAACCTTCTTCCTCTCTATAACCCTGTGGTGAGTATGAGTAAATGTATAGGTGGCTGAGTTTCAGGAGATTACTGAGTAAAATGTTTTAAGTAAGCACTTGATCTTTGAGGGCTTTGTCAAAAAAGATAGTGTGTATAATGCGCATGACTTAATGCCTTTGTCAGGTAGATGACTGTTGGATGATTCGTGGCACTAGCCTGAGTAACAGTTTAAATTTTAAGAGAAAGGAATCAACACTGAATTTATAGTACCCCTTTGTGTTATAGCATATATATTAACCAAAAAGATTCTTAGGTAGGTACAGTCAGTAGGTTTTTATGGTCCTTCAGATTACATTGCATTTGCTACCATTAGAGGCAATTTCAAAATAACTTTTCTTAGGAAAATGAAGTATGGGGGTGGGTTGAATGAGGGGGTGGGTCACCAAGGAGGATGATAATACAACTCGGGTAATGGACCCTCAAGGGGAATCAGTAGGAGGATAAATACTACTTTAAAAGAAAACAAATGGAAAGGGCTAGTCATTTCCTTGAGGTTTCAGAGACCATCCAGGAAGTACTATTATTGTCATCTGACAAGCTGTCCACGTTTCTTTTCCATTGGACTGTTTAGAAAACATAGGTAGAGCATTTTTACAGACAATAGTCAGTATCTTAAAACATCTTTTCCTCTACTTATGTTTATTTGGTTCTTTTGTTTGACTCACAGGTAGAAGACTTCCTCAAAATCCTACGTGAAGTTGATAAGACCCTTGCTGGCAACCTGGAGGAAAGCTTCCCAAGTTTGAAGGTTCAGACTTAAAAACTATTGGAATTCCTCTGCTGAAGAAATGAACTCTATTTTCCTTGCTGACAGTTGAAATTGACAAACAGGAAATATTAGACCATAATTGTTCGGTATTATACTCATGCCCTTCTCCTCTAGCATTTTTGTTCGGCATTGGAATCTAGTTTCACTACCATCAAACATCATGTCCCCCCACCCCGCTTCTTTTTTGTATTGGTTGTGCAGTGTTTTGTCTTCTTCAGGTAAAGAAGACAAAATACAAGCTTATCATTGAGGTTCTTTTTTTAATATTTGAGGAGTTGGTGAGGATTTTCTTTGTAACTCTTAATTTGATTTTTTAATTTGATTTTTTTGAAAGTATCCCTGCTGAAAAGAATTGAACTATAAAATTAAAATCGTACCGATTAAACTCTAATTGGTAGGTTTACTTTACGTGTATTTGTATGTCTTTGGTGATGACCTTATCCACAGGTTGAACGTGACTTTAATGTGAGCTTTCAAAGGCACCGATGAAATCACTCCTACCTGCTAGCCAGTGCTAAAAATTCCACTCTTGTTATCTCTTGAAGCTTAAGGTTAAGATGCAAATAACCCCATAAGAGTAACACTCCAAGTTATTGTCATGTTTACCTCAGTGCATAAATTCACATTCTGTTTTCCTGAGAGCACATTTTAAAAGGGGGAGCACAAGGATCTTGAGTTTCTGAGCAAGAGTGCCTCGCAGAGTGGGTAAGTTACAGAGGGAGAAAAAAGGATACATCATGGGGAGGCTAGGGATGTCCAGGTTATTTTCTACTTCCCACTTCTGTCTTGAACCTGCCTTATTTACTTGTTACTTCTTACTATTGTAACATTATGAGGTGGTACATATTTTCATAGTATTTTGATATGTTTGAAAACTTCCTAAATCTATGAATTATAATAAATAGTTTTTTTTAAAAAAGTGAGCAGTATTAAAATTTTTTTAATGCTACACGGTTTGAAGAATTTACCAAAATATTTTAGTGTTTGCATCAGTTACAGTGATATTTTAAAATGGTGCTTTCTCCAGAAGCAGAAATATGAAATTTGGAATTTTATGTACAAATGAAATTGAAACTTATTCTTCCCCCATATTTTTTTGCAGAGGAGGGAAGAAATTACAAGAGGAAATTCAGTGAGCATTTGTTAAATGTGTCAATCTATTTCTAATTAAATTTGAGTTTGATTTTTGAGGTATTTAAACCACTTAAGACAGACACAGAAGATATGTTTTCTCTCTGCCTTTTTTTAAATTCCCTGCAGTTAATGGGATATAGCTAAATTGTTCTCTTGGCTGATCCGACTTTCAAGATCAAAAGACGTTTTCCACTCTCTCTTGAACATTTCTCTTGCCTTGCTTTGAATTAGTTCCCCTGAATAACTTTGGCATGTAAGTGGAAAAAAGTTTGAAAACCATTTCTCTTGTATACTTCTTAAATGAAGCATATGTAGAAACCAACCATAGACATTAAGAAGCAACCTGTGTTTAGGGTTCAGAAAATCTTAAGTGCATGAACTGTTGAACAACATTTTCTATGCTGCAGGACTGGGTTATAGTGATGCTGGTTCTGACAGTTAACTGTGAATTTGAATAAATTGAAGAAAAAGAATATTGGGGTTATAGATTATCTTGCCTGTTTTAAATAGTATTTTTTAAAAAGCTCATCAATATCCTTTTTTAGAAAAAAATAGATCTATATTAATTTAGAACTCATCTCTGTATTCTCCTTGAGAATATGTTGTCGTTTTACCACTTTGCAACTCCTCTTCTCTGCTCCTGGCAAAAGTTTTAAGAAGGAAAAAATAGGTAAACACCCCTCTTGAATTAGTCCATATCAGTATTTTTATTTTTATTGCTGGGATGAGATTTAATCTGAGAACCATTATTAAAAGTTATATATTTATAGTGAAGTGGTATGATGTCTTGAATTTTCTTCAGAGTAGTCTGAGATGAGGGGAAGGAAGTGGGTTAAGGGAGTAGATGAAACAAGATTGGCCATGAATTGGAATTGCTGAAGGTGGGTTATGATGGCATGGGGATCCGTTATACTATTCTATGTTTGTATATGTTTGAGGTTTCCTATTAATGTTTTTTAAAAACAAGTAAACCATACACATAATTTTAAACCTGAATTTAATTACAAATGATGCTTGTTTCTTTTATGTCTAAGTAAAACTCACACTATTGTATTAGCATTAAATACTATTGAATTCAGCACAGTTGAAACCACAAATACTTGATAGAAAAGATTATCATCAATATATAACCAATTATGTAAAATTTATTATCTTCACTGTTTTAACTGACTTGACAATGAGACTTTTTTTTTAAAAAAGTGAATGAGGGTTTTTTGTGTTTGTTTTTTTAATTTATTTATTTATTTAATTTTGGCTGTGTTTTGGGTCTTTGTTTCTGTGCGAGGGCTTTCTCTAGTTGTGGCGAGCGGGGACCACTCTTCATCGCGGTGCGCAGGCCTCTCACTGTCGTGGCCTTTCTTGTTGTGGAGCACAGGCTCCAGACGCGCAGGCTCAGTAGTTGTGGCTCACGAGCCCAGTTGCTCCGCGGCATGTGGGATCCTCCCAGACCAGGGCTCGAACTCGTGTCCCCTGCACCAGCAGGCAGACTCTCAACCACTGCACCACCAGGGAAGCCCCGACAATGAGACTTTTATCATGAGGAATGTGAGTGACTATTAACCAGTCAGGAACTGAGGTCATATATGTCTTAGCACCACAGTGGGGTACTTTTACTAACAAAAGTTCTTTTTTTTAAGTATTTATTTATGGCTGTGTTGGGTCTTTGTTACTGTGCACGGGCTCTCTCTAGTCTAGCCCTCTCTTTGTGTTGAGTGGGGTCTACTTTTCATTGCGGTGCTAGGTACTCTCATTATGGTGGCTTCTCTCGCTGTGGACCATGGGCTCTAGAGTGCAGGCTCAGTAGTTGTGGCACACAGGCTTAGTTGCTCTGTGGCATGTGGGATCTTCCCGGACCAGGGCTCGAACCTGTGTCCCCTCCATTGGCAGGCGGATTCTTAACCATTGTGCCACCAGGGAAGTCCCACTAACAAAAGTTCTTATTGGTGATCTTTAATGGTATATTTTGTGGGTAGAGGAGACTAAGAGAGAGAAGCAGAATCATAGAATTTTAGAGATGGACAGATTATTAGACACTCCCTATGTCAAGTGCTTATTCATTGGGCTAGTCAAGCCTACAAGAGACTGCGTCAGTGTAGTTCTGACGGCCAGGCCAGACCTAAAGCAGCAGCCCAAGATATCAGATTAAGACTAGAAGCAAGAGGAGACCTTGTGGTGGATGCTTCCAGCCTTCCATTCTACCTCATGGTTTTTGTTTGTCAGCCAGACTGCTCTGTATCTCTGTGTAGAATTCAAAGCCTGCGTTGCTAAAATATGATGTACCTTAGGTTGATATGCATAAAATCAAACTTGCATAAATCAAATTTTGTGCAAGTCAGGGAGCATCTATAATATAAAAGCTGAAGAGCCTCCATAGGTTTCTAGTTAGTTTTCAAAGCCAAAGATTTTATTAGGCTACTCCTAATATCATAATTATTGTGCCCATGTGACTGCCCTTTTTTAACAGCTGTGTTTTCCTTAGAAGTCTAGGCCTGCAAGACTTAACCTAATTTTGGGAATTCCCTGGTGGTTCAGTGGTCAGGACTTGGTACTTTCACTGCTGTGGCCCAGATCCCTGGTCGGGGAAATAAGATCCTGCAATCCGCACGGCGCGGCCAAAAAAAAAAGACAACATAATTTAGCAGCATCATGGAGTAGGCCAGTCTCATTTTACTCTAATTTTCCATGCTTCAGGGCCCTGGCCAGAAACAAAGTTCTGGGAAGGGGCCATGCCACACTGAAACCAGACCTGAAAGGGAGAGGATCTGTACATCAGGTAGTTGTGGGTCACTGACCAGCCTGTGGATTGGCTATTTTGTGCTAAGTGTGCACTCCTAATACAGTCAAGTAAAGTGGATATTAAAATGAGTGTGATACAAAGTTTGCACGAGGATACAGAACGATGTAGTAGACACCAGACCTACATGCTTGGTAGAAGTAGCCACCATTTATTGAGAGTTTAGTGTGTGCCAGGCACTCTATAATATCTTTACATATATTTTCTTATTTAACTCTGAAACAATCTCAAAAGGTAATTGTTTCCATTTTACAGATAGGGAAATGAAGATTCAGAGTGACTAAGTAACTTGGCCAAAGTTATATAGACAGTAAGTAGTTGACCCAGGGTTTGAATCCAGGCTGCCTGACCCTAAAACATTTTCTTTTAACCACTGTATTATGCTTGCATCCTGTAGGTATACACGGACCAGATCATGAAGGGTCATCATATGTATCCTGTGGGGTAGACATCTGGGATATCTGCTTATCCATGCCCCCTTCTCTGAAAATTGTCCCTGACCTACCTGCATTTTTCGTCCGGTTACAGTTTATGGTTGATTCCTGATCCAAGCTGGGCAAATCACACTGGTTCAGGAACATTGGACTCTAAAGATCATGTGACTTGCAAGGCTGAAGACCCTATTTGGGGGCAGCCAGTCCTGTTTATTGTCTACTGTGTACCGAGTATTGTTCTAAATACTAGGAAGACAGCAGCCAACTAAACAGACAGGATTTGCATACTGGAAATATTGTAGTGGACAAAGACAAGAATCTTGCCAAATGGAGCTTGCATTCTAAAGTCTCTGCAGAGTAACAGGGGAAGAATCTGGTCTGCATAGAACAGAGGAGGTCATGCAGCTTATAGCAGATTAGATCATTGTTCTCAGTTCTTCACCTCTGTGTATCTATTCTCTTGCCATGGCTTCTTGGTGAATGGAGTATACTTCCCTGTCCTTTGATTTTGAGCTCGGCAAAGTCATTTTGCTTTGGCTAATGGAATGTTAGTGAAGTTGATGTAAGCAGTGTCTCAGTATGCCAGTCTTTTTAGAGGCTGAATAGTATTCCACTGTATGTATATGCTACATTTTCTTCATCTGTCAGTGGGCATTTAGGTTGCCTCTGTGTCCTGGCTTTGTGAAGAATGCTGCAATTAACATGAGAGTGAAGATAACCTCTTTGAGATCCTGATTTCAGTTCCTTTGGTTAGATACCCAGAAGTGAGATTGCTGAAGCATAAGTAACTTAGCTAAGAGAATAGTTAATTCATCCCCCACCCCCCAACTCTTCTCCTAAAATAATGATTTTTTTCCATCTTTGTCAGGATAAGACTGATCTGGAGCACAGTAACCCTGATTGACTTGTCCCAATATTATTGAGATGTCACTTTCTGTTTGCAAACAGTGTAAACTCTCCATTTGTGCAGCATTCTGACTAGGTATGACTAGGTTTTATTTTTCATTTTTTGAGGAACCTCCATACTGTTTTCCACAGTGGCTGCACCAGTTTACGTTCTCACCAACAGTGTACAAGGGTTCCTTTTTCTCCACATCCTCACTAACCCTTATGTTTTGTTACTAACACTTGTATAATAGCCACCCTAACTAGTGTGAAGTGATATCTCATTTTGGTTTTGATTTGCATTTCCCTGATGATTAATGATGTTGAGTACCTTTTCATATTCCTGTCGGCCATTTATACGTCTTCTTTGGAGAAACGTCTATTCAATTCCTTTGTCAAATTTTTAATCAGGTTATTTGTGGGGGTTTTTTCTAGTGAGTTGCAGGATTTCCCTATTTCAATATTAATTCTTTCTCAGATATATGGTTTGGAAATATTTTTTTCCCATTCCGTAGGTTGCCTTTTCATTTTGTTGATTGTTTCCTTTGCAGTGCAGAAGATTTTTAGTTTGATGTAGTCCCACTTGACTATTTTACCCTGTGCTCTTGGTGTCATATCTAAGAAATGATTGGTAAGACCACTGTCAAGAAGCTTTCCTCCATGTTTTCTTCTCAGAGTTTTTACAGTCTAGGTTTTACATTTATGTTTTTATCCATTTTGAGTTAATTTTTGTGTATGATGTAAGAGAAGGGTTCATTTTCATTCTTATACACATGGATATCCAGTTTTCCCCAATGCCACTGACTGAAGAGACTATCCTTCCCCCACGGTATATTCTTGACACCTTTGTCAAAGACTGGTTGTATGTGTATGGGTTTACTTCTGGGCTCTCTATTCTGTTCCATTGGTCTATATGTCTGTTTTTAAAACAATCCCACTTACAATAGCATCAAAAAGAATAAAATACTTAGGAATAAGCTTAACTAAGGAGGTGAAAGACTTGTACACTAAAGACTTATAAAACACTGACGAAAGAAATTAAGGCAAACACAAATGGAACGACATCCATGATCGTGAATCGTAAGAATTAATATTGTTAAATTGGCCATACTACCCAAAGTAATCTACAGATTCAGTGCAATCCCTATCAAAATCCCAAAGATAGTTTTTTACAGAAATAGAAAAAAAAATCCTAAAATTTGTATGGAACCATAAAAGACTCCAGCCAAAGCGATTTTGAGCAAAAAGAACAAAGCTGGACGCATCGCACTTATGATTTCAAAATATATTACAAAGCTTTTTAGGTTTTCTTGAATGAGGTCTGAAAAGTCTCAAAAATCTGAAAATTCTACAACCACATTTATTTTGCACTAGAGATAAATTAAGTGAAATACACCATATTTGATACTTCATTGTAAATGTGATTTGTACTAGAACATCAAGTACAAATCATATCAACATCTCTAGCTGCAGTCTTACTGTATGCCTCTTGCTGCCTCTAAATACTTTCCCTGTGCAATGGTTTTAAATTAACTTTTAAACACCAGCTTCCTGTGTTCCACTGCTAAGGCTACAGCATATATTTATAAAAACATTTCTGCTCACTAGGACGCCTAGTTAATTACATACTGAGCTTGTATCAACACTGGGCTTGTTGACCTGCAGGCTGTTTAGAAGTTGGAGCCTTAGGAGACCATCTGCCAATCTCTGCCATTGGAACTGCTTTTCTCTATTACTGTAATGAAATCACTAAAATCATTTCCTGTTTCCAGTCCTTGTTCAGATCTTCTATCTATTGTCAATAAGAGGATATTAAAATACTCAGGAAAGTCCACATGTCCTTTTCATCCTAGTCTACAATGTAGCAAGTGTCTTTGTGTTTTAGTATTGGAAATAATAAATAATGACGTCAAGTCTATTGTAATAAAAGAAAGCCTTATTAAACTCTAGCTGCTTTTCCTTTGACATCATGGGATCTGTTTATAATTACTTTTATGGGTTTTCCCCCTTACCATTCAGGGTTTATATGATTACATGAGAAATTGAAGCATTTTGGGGAATAGTCCCTTCACAGAACTGACAATTTCCTGCTCAGGCCCATTGTGCATGCAAACTCCAACAACGAGATAGTGAGAAGAAAGGACAAGGAGGCTTTCTGTATTCTGGAGGAGTTTGACTTCCTGAAGTATGGGCTTGCTTCCGCGAAGGAGTGTATGTTGAAAGCAAGGTGTGTGGGTTGGTGGGGAACTGATATTTATCATAGTCCACAGTTCAAGGGAGTGCATATAAAAGTCACTCAGTCGATGTAGGATCATGTAGTTTTGTTTTGAATGGCTCCTACTGACCCCATACCATTTGAGGAATTTGGCATCTTTGGAAATTAACTCTCCTAGGAACTGTATTTGGGAAGGCTGGTGGCATTTGTAAACCTATGAGTGTGCTTTTTTCACAATGCAACTGGTGCTACCCAGGAACAAGCAGTCACATGGCCAGTCAGCAAGCACTTCTACTGGAGCAAACTTATGTCCTTTAACTTCTCCATCACAGAGAAGCCTGTATTCTGTCACCACTGGTAGGAAAATAAAAAAATCTGCTGATGTTGTGGACCCTGGAACAAAGTCCCCAAATTGAATCCTTTAATTTCTTTTTACGTTTGGACAAAGCAGGTACCTGTCCTGTGTGTCCTAAGTGACTTATAGAAGTTACTTTAATTTTTATGATTATAGTATTCAATATTTAAAGCAGTTTGGAGACTTCCTGCGCCAAATGCACCCCTTTGTTTGTTGCCCACGTCAAGTGATATCTGAATGGTCTTTAAAAATCCAAATTTCACATTTTTGGATGAGTCTTGAGTGATCTGAAAATCTTAGTAGACTTTTCTCTTTCTTTTCTATTTGGACATGTTTTAATGTGGTTTTGCAATTTCTTTAGGGCAGTTGCTGGAAAACACACAGTTTTCCAGAACAACTCACAAAGCACTCAAGGATTATTTTATCTTTTTAGGAAGTTGCCACAGATTGTGCCCTGAGCACTTAAACGGCCCAAAGGAAACCAGGAGGATCATGCTGCAGAAGCCCTTTGGAGGAACGTGCCAGCTGCTCCGTAGCCACGAGTTGGCTCTCCTTTGATGGAAAGATTAATAGTTTCCATAATCATATCATCCTGGTTGCTCTGTGCCCCGAGTTTACTCAGACTTGAAAGAAATGGAAATTAATTGACAAGGAAAAAAAAAAAATTCTTCCTCTCTTGCCTCCCCTCCAAACCTCTCATCTGGAAAAGTGATGAGAAAAAGATTCAAGGGTTTGTAGCCAGTGGGAGCTGAGATATTTATTTTCTTTTGCAATTCTGGATATAAAGGACCAGAAGAAAGCAATTGGACAGTGGGGAGGAGGCAGGTATGGGAAGAGAGTCTAATGCCTAAAGGCCTAAATAATTCCAAACAGAACAGAAACACTGGGCATTGGAAGCAGGATACACACAGAGGGTTGTCTGTGAAGCCATGAGCATCTGCTCCTGGAAATAAATGCAGAGGGAGCAGAAAGGGTTTTTTTTTAGCTGCTGTGATTGTCATCAGTTGAATTGAGTTGGTCTAGTGATTTTTAAAAAATTTTTATTAATTTTATTTTTTGCTGTGTTGGGTCTTGTTGCTGCGCGTGGGCTTTTCTCTGGTTGCAGCGAGCTGGGGCTACTCGTTGCGGTGGCTTCTCTTGTTGCGGAGCACGGGCTCTAGGTGCCCGGGCTTCAGTAGTTGTGGCACGTGGGCTCAGTAGTTGTGGCTCACAGGCTTTAGAGCGCAGGCTCAGTAGTTTTGGCACACGGGCTTAGTTGCTCCGCAGCATGTGGGATCTTCCCAGACCAGGGCTCGACCCGTGTGCCCTGCATTGGCAGGCGGATTCTTAACCA
Organism: Delphinus delphis; assembly: GCF_949987515.2. NCBI lineage: Eukaryota > Metazoa > Chordata > Mammalia > Artiodactyla > Delphinidae > Delphinus > Delphinus delphis. Next base: position 72,851,847 of record NC_082690.1, on the reverse strand, counting down.
CTGCGCCACCAGGGAAGCCCTGGTCTAGTGATTTTTATCTGTGTCTACTTCTACCACAGAGGAGCTGCCATGAGTTTATTTGCCACCTCCTGAGTTTGGGAAATACTTACCTTTGGTTAAAATCTGTTTCGTTTCTGGCTCTGAAATTTGAGCTCAATTCTTTTTACCCGGTACCATCACTCTGGACCAGTTCTCTTACCCTACGTGCTCATGTTGATTTCTGTTAACATTGCTGTTGAGCCTTGAAGTAATTTAGTGGCAGAGGATTTAGTCTTCTGTGAGAGAAAATGGATGTTTATAAAACACAGGTCTCTTGTCACATCTTTACTCAGGGATAAACGTCCAGTATATGATCAGTAAGTGCTTTGTTGGAGTTTACTGAACCAGTAAGAGAGAAACTGAATTGTGGATGAACACTTCTCATTCATTCATGCCCTGTTACGTTGTAATGTGTTGAACTTGCCATGTGTTAAGCACTGTGCTCAGTGGGACTAAAAAGTTGACAATTCAAGACAGGAGGAAAACAGAGCTAGTTAATAGACGTTTATTCCATTAATTTCCAAAAGTCAGAGTCCATGTCACTTCTCCTGAAATGATATATTTTCACTTCTCCAAGTTACATGCTAGTCAGAGATTTGGGGCTGTCTTGAGACTTACATAACTATAAGAGGTGTATAGGTCCCTCTGTGGGTAGATAGCTCCTTGCAGTTAAAGGCAGGCCCAACAGCAAGCTCCCTTCCACTGTTGCCCATCCCCCGTGATGATTAAGGACATCAGATAAATGCTTGTCCCCACTCTTCTTATGGGACCTTGTAAGGAAAGCACCTCCAGCTGAGGGCTTGGCTACATCCCACCTGCAGAGGGAGGCTCTGAGAGCAAGTGGAGATGCTCACAGGCCTGCTGTAGCAGAACATGGTGATGCCACAGCAGAGACTGGAGGGAGGGGAGGCCCTGGTCCAGGAGGCTGGAGGAATGATGTGCATGTAGGAGACTCAAGGGTTTGTTGCCAGTGGGAGCTGAGATGAGGCCAAGTCACTCAGGGAGCACTATGGAGCCTGACCCAAGCCCAAAGAGACAAAATCCTGAATTTACAGAAGCTGTAGGACACAACCTCAAATGATGGTGAAGCACAAGCACTCCAGAAGCTAAGAGGTCAGAGTTGGAAAGAACATAATCTTCACATCCACCATGAGGTCTCAGCTACACCCCTCCTCTCCAGACCTGGACAACATCTTAGGAGGCAGTTTGTAAGACACCCAGCCTTTAAAATTTTTTTTTTAGTGAAAGATTGCACAGTCTTGAAGGGCCTATTTAAATTATTGGACCAGAGTGAATTTAAACAGAATTGGATCTTTGGTTTTTTAATTTTCCTGCTACTAACAGATGGGGATCCACAGAAATATCAGATTTGTTATGGTAACAAAATGAAGTTGTTACTTTTTCTCTCCACATCTGAGTAACCGTGTGAGTTGAATTTTTTTTTTAAGGTCAAATATAATTTTAGTTAAACCTGAATTTATTATAAGGTACCTTCTTTTTTTTGAATTTTATTTATTTTTTTATACAGCAGTTCTTATTAGTTATCTATTTTATACATATTAGTGTGTATATGTCAATCCTAATCTCCCAATTCATCCCACAGTGTGAGTTGAATTTTGAGACCCTGTAACATGGGGAAAGAGAGGAGATGAAGTTGCCAAAGTTTTAGCAGGTAAGTGAGAATCCTTACAGATTGCTTTTGAAATTTCTATAGTCAGGTATACTCAGTATTTCTCCACATAGATTCATTTCCAAGAAAACAAAGAGGACAATAGATGAAAAAGATATTTCATTACATTTCAGGAGGCCTGCTGGCTGACATCTTTTGTATCTAGAATCCATAGGGACCACCTAATATATATGGTGGAGCCATGAAGGATCTTTATCTTGGGGTTAAAACCAGTGTTCCTTTAAAAGCTGACACATGTAAAGGAAAAGAAAAACTGGAGAATTCCAGATCTAGTGTACAACCAGTCTCCTCTGTGAAACAGGAGAGGCTGCCTATGTAGTGTTCATTGATACATTCAGCAAGCATTTAGTGATCGCCAGCTACGTGTCAGGCACAATGCCAAGTGCTGGGGATACAGTGCTTGGAATGTGGCAGTTGTTCCACAAATGTTAAATAAGTGAATGAAAACTATGCTCCATTTCCAGAGGCAGCCTTACCTGAAGCTAATAAAGCTTAAACTTAAAGCAGTGGTTCCCAAACTTTGATGCACATAGGAATCACCTAGGGATCTTTAAATCTTTAAAAAAAAACACTGATGCCCGGCTCTCACCTCCAGACATTCCGATTGGTATGGGGTGCACACTGGGCATCAGGATGTTTAAAGCTTCCCAAGTGGTTCTCATGAAGAGCAAAGTTCGGGGACCACTGGTTTAAGGACCCCTCACTTGCTTAGGCCTCTTCCAAGACTGTTGTATTGAATGGATTTCAAGGTTAGTGCAAAGATTGAGACTTCATAGCATTTCCAGTGCAAGGCCTTTTCAAGCAACACACTGGTCTTTTTACTGTGTCCCTGGAATTCTGTACGTCACCATCCCCCCTACCTTTCTTGGAGGAGTTGCCTGGTGACACTTATATGAAGCTGATTTAAAGCTCTACAAAATTTATTCAATGACTTTATTACAGAGGCAAACAATAACCATGTCTGCTGCACATGTGGGCCAGCTGGCAGAGAGGAGGGCCACGTGTGGAACTTCCTCTTCTTTGCCTTTGTCCAGGTGCACACCTGGGAGTGTATCTCCATGACTCTCAATAGGGTGAGCACGACCACAGTCTGTAGAGGAAGGAGTGGAACAGCTCGCTGTGCAGGAGCTGATGAGAGAGAGGCTCTCAGTGGTGTTTTGAAGTGGCTTTGAACTTGCTAAGTGGCTGTGTGACCTGTATTTACCCATATCATCCACAGAGTACAAAGGCTGCTCGGGGTTCTCTGAGGCTTCCTTTTCCTGGCCATGCTTTGGTGTGAGTCCTCTTGGCCTCTTCTGTGTATCAAACACCTACTTAGCAGGTCACATCCAAGTTATTAATGCATCTGATTATCAGTGGCTTTGTTGCCCTCTGAGGAAAATGTTATGTAACACATAAACCAGAGCCCCCGGTGATGACTAAAGGTAGATTAAGGGCATGGCTGCCCCTCTCTCTCTAGGGAAGGACTGGGACTTTTTGGATTAACTTCTGTCGTAATAGAGTCTATAAAGTCTTCTAATATCTGGCACCTAAGAAAATGTGCCCCCAACTAACCTCTTCCGGGCTGGGGTCTGGGGTATTAATGCCACGTAGATAGGATTTTTCTCTCTCTCCTTTCTGACTCTGTGGAACTCCAGGAGTGGCATTCCTTGTCTGTCTGAATGGTATACCTTCCTCTCTTGGCTCTTCCAAGTGGTCACTTTTAGAGTCTTTCAGAATCTTCCTGATGATTGTGAAAGCTTGGCCACACTATCTTGAGCTCAGTTGGAGAAACAAAGGAGAAGGGATGTTAATCATCAAGTTTGCTTACTTTCCCTGATGCAGACTCAGTGATACCCTTTCATAGAAGCTTCAGAGATCATTAATTAGACAAATGGTACTGGCTTTGCTTTCTGCAGCCCCAGCAAATGCTATTTGACTTGTAGGAGGAATGACTAGTTGCATTGAATGAGAGGGGTGATAACGCCTGTTTAAACAGTACAGAGCAAACATTAAGACAGCAGACACCGGGGGAAACCAAGTGTGCCCAGGCAATGGGCCCTGTTTCTTCAAGCACAGTTGTTTCTCATGCTGTAGGGTAGTCTCTCTCGTCCTAAAAATATGAATAGCCAGCACTTCCTAATAGTGGCATTTTCTCACACTGTTTGCTTTATTAACTTGAGCAGGAATGCTATAGTGCACAACTCCAGGGAGCAGCATTCGCATTGTCTTTTGTAAATCATGCTCCCTGGGTTTAGAATGTCTTGGGTCCTTCAGATGGTATTGGGTGCTTTCATAATTACTTCTCAATAATGGACTAGGAGGTTTCCATATGACTCAGAGCCCAAAGTCAAAGAAGTCTAGAAACCTGAAGAAACTAAAAAAAGGAATAAATCCTTTGGGTTCCTTAGTCCATTTTTTTTTTGAAATTTTGTGGTACGTGGAGATGAAAAATTCTCTGGGTTAAGTGAGGTCTTGGATTCTGGCCCCCCTCTGTCACTGCCTGTGTGACTTCAGGCAAGTTATAATGCACAGCAAGTAGAAGGCTTTGTCATGACCAATACTAACGGGGCTTGTTTTGCTCAATGTGTTTGAAATGACCATAAGCCAGCGTTTTTTGGAGTAACGTGTTGAAGCAAAGATGTTCAAATGATAAACAGAGTTTCCAATTGTAAGTTTTTTTTTTAATTTTTATTTATTTATTTATTTATTTATGGCTGCGTTGGGTCTTCGTTGCTGCATGTGGGCTTTCTCTAGTTGCAGCGAGCGGGGGCTACTTTTCATTGTGGTGTGCACGCTTCTCATTGCGGTGGCTTCTCTTGTTGCGGAGCTCGGGCTCTAGGCGCGCGTGCTTCAGGGCTTCAGTAGTTGTGGCTCGCGGGCACTAGAGCGCAGGCTCAGGAGTTGTGATGCACGGGCTTAGTTGCTCCGCGGCATGTGGGATCTTCCCGGCTCAGGGCGCGAACCCGTGTCCCCTGCATTGGCAGACGGATTCTTAACTTTTGCTCCACCAGAGAAGCCCCAATTGTAATTTTTAAAAGTGAAATTGAGAATCGAAGCAGATTTGGAATGAAGCAGATTTGTGTAAAGCTGTATGTAAACAGACTCTTACATGTGAGTCATTTGGATGTTATCAGAGATGAGTGATCGCTGAAGGCACCATGTTGTAAAGATTAATGTGTTTTTGGAGGGAGATTTAGTGGATTTAGATCTTGAGGACTCAGGAGATTATGTGTGACCTGATCTCTCTCCTCATCCCTTTGCATCATCAAATTAATTCCATTTGAAAATGGATAGAACCCCATATGGCTTCTAACATCTGAGGTCTTACTGCACAAAAAAGAGAAAGTCCTCTGTACATTCCATACAGTATACACCCACATTTGATATATTATTTAATGACTCAAAACTAAAAATTCAACATGACTTTGGCTATCTTAGAAGTGTGGCATCTTGGGACTACAACTTTTAAAAATAATTGTGCAGATCACGAATGCTATTGTTACTTTTCAAACTCTGATAAGGTTTTGTATTAAGGTTTTAGGGTTAAGACATGTATTAAAATAAATGTTCCTGTCTGTGGTGATATTCTAGTTTATATTGAAGAGCCATAAGGAGAGGAAGAAGAAGGAAACTTCCAATTATTGAGTGCTTAGTGTATGCTAGGACCTGATCTGGGGAATTTACATACATAGTCTTATTAATACAACAGTCTCACAAGGGAGATAATATCATCTCTGTTTTCTGGATGAAGAAAGGTTCAGAGAGGTTGAGAAATTTTTTGATGATCACAGAGATAGTAAGTGGAAGAATTGGAATTTGAATTGAAATTTGTCTATTTTCTTACCTAAAAATTCTTCCTTTCCTACATCTATCATATCGAACATTGAACTGCCATCATGTGAAATGCTGTATCAGTTTTACTTATTTTTCCCAAGGAGACACATGAGATGACAAAGACAGCAAGTCTCCAGAATTGGAGCACTTTCCCTTGTGTGAGTATTCTGAAAGTATAATACCCATGCCGTCTTTCTGGGAAAAAAAAAAAAAGTCAAGGATTTACTTCAAGAAGATAAAAAATAAATTCATGGTAACATAGCCTTTGGTTTAATTAAAAAAAAAAGGGGCAAGCTTTGGGTATGGCTGGTTCCAGACATTCAAACAAAGTCATTAGTCCTAGTTTCTCTTCATGTTTCAGGAGTACTCTTCTTCATGTTGGTGTCATTTTCCACTGGCTAACTTCCATTAACTCCAGGCTTTTATCCTCCAAGGTTAAAGATAAGAAATAGAATCTTCTTCTAAATTAGAAACAAGTCTTAGGCCTGATTCTCATTGACTCATATTGACCATCACTGAACCGATTAATCTGGCTAACGGCTTACAGTACTCTGATCAGCTGTTTAGTCATGTGGCTACCCTAGGACTGGGTAGGGAGCAGGTAGAATGAGGTCCACCCAAAGCAAATAGACTGAGACTGGGAGAGCTGTGGGTCTCCAGAGGAAAACCGGGGTTCAGTTAATGGAAGAAGAAGAAATAGATGCAAAGCATAAAAACAGTAATATCCTCTACAAGCAATGAACCAATAAATCAGGAAATGTATCAGTTAAGATCAACTAATCACCAGGACTCCCCTGGTGGTCCGGTGGTTGGGACTCTGTTCTTCCACTGCAGGGGCACACGTTCGATCCCTGGTTGGGAAACTAGGATCCTGCAGCATGCTGCGTGGTGCAGCCAAAAAAAAAAAAAATCTCAAATAGTCAGTGATGAAGTTAATGGGGCATTTGATGCAATCGTTAAATGTTAATGTACTAACAACTTGTGAATAAAATTCCAGATGATTGCAACACATAGTTGAAGCTCAGTAAAGAATTGTTGAACAAATGAATGAGACATTAGGAGGTTCAGGGTGGAGTGGGCAGAGTAAAACAGAAGTAGAGCATTCCAAGTGCCTTGTCTTATTAAGGAGAAAGGTTATAGATACTGACTAATCTTGGTGTTGTTAGGATTATATACATTTAAGTATGTCAAGCATTCAAAGATGGTTACTATTGAAATAAAAAAAAAGATGTGGAATTGCTAAACCACTAGTTTAAAAAAAAAAGGATCAAAGAAAATTTGATCTGTCCAGCAAAATCAGGTTAGGAAAGAAAAATAAATATACATTTTAGGACTAAATATACCCATGATATGAATGAGTTAAATCCCATCATTAAAAGATAAAGATTTTTCTCAGAGACAAGATCAAGTTTTATGTTGTTTACGAGAGACAAACCTAAAACAAACAACACTCAATAAAGGGGTGGATAAAGATAAACTAGGTAGGTGATAAAATAGAAAGCAGGAATTGAAAAACTAAGAATAAAATTAACAGCAAAAAAGAAAAGACACTTGGGCTATTTTATAAACTATAAGTGATACAATTAATAAGATGTAACAATCATAAACTTTAGAATACCAAATAGTAGTGGGAACAAATATAATGCAAATTTTATTAGAAATACAAGGAGAATTTTTTTATTGTAGGAAACTTAAACTTACCTCTCAGAAATGGACAAACCAAATTAAAAAAATCAAAGTAAATTAAAAGTAAAGATAGAGAATGTGAATAACAATATTTTTAAATGTTGATTTTATATATTTTAATTATTTATCAAATCTATGTGCCAGGCATTATTCTAAATACTTTATAAGTATGAACTCATTTAATCCTTGTAACAGTCCTCTGGCACAGGCATGTTACTATCTTCATTTTACAGATGGGAAAACCAAGTCATGGAAAATGTAAGTAACTTGCCTCGGGTCACACAGCTGAGTAAATGGCAAGACTGTGTATGGCTCAACAGTCCAGCTTTTAACTCCTATGCTCTGAATGCACACATGTATAGACCTTTGTACTCTACAGTGAAGAATATTTGGGGGACTTCCCTGGTGGTGCAGTGGTTAAGAATCCGCCTGCCAGTTCGGGTCACGGGTTCGAGCCCTGGTCCTGGAAGATCCCACATGCTGCGGAGCAACTAAGCCCATGTGCCACAACTACTGAGCCCATGCGCCACAACTACTGAAGCCCGCACGCCTAGACCCCGTGCTCCGCAACAAGAGAAGCCACCGCAGTGAGAAGCCCACGCACTGCAATGAAGAGTAGCCCCTGCTCACCACAACTAGAGAAAGCCTGCGCACGGCAACGAAGACCCAATGCAGCCAAAGATAAATTAAAAAAAGCAGAATATTTAGGCTCTCCATATTTCGTTCTTATCTTCTTCCTGGACTTAACAGAAGACTAGACTTCAAAGCTCTCTTGTTGTAAGGAAGAGCAATGTGATTAGTTATAGCCAATGAAATGATAACAGCGATGACAAGTATCAATTCTGGGCCAAAGCATTTAAGAGCTGACATACCACTATGACACTCTTCCTTCTCTTTGTGTGACAGCCATAGCTTGAGGTGGCAGAGCCACTGGATGAAGTTGCTCAAATCCCTGAGTAACCACACAGAGAACCACATGCAGAGGAACTTCCCTGGAGTCACCCAATACATGTTGGACTTAGAGTGAGAGAGACGTAAACTTTTATTGTGTTGACATAGTAAAGGGATTCATTACTGTAGGATTGCTTACTCTGTCCTGATTATCACATACCCCCAAATGAAGAATTTACGTTCTCTTCAAATTTAATATAACATCCATAACAATAGATAATGTGATGAGCCGCAGACATCCTAATACATTTCCATAAGTAGAAATCATACACATTTTTTGACTCAGGAGCAGTAAAGGAAAGAATTTAGAACGGAGGAAAACCAGAAGAACATAACCACATGGAAACTGAAAAAATTTTTTCTAGGAAAAGACTCAAAACTAAACCGAGAAAGAGGCAGAAAACCTTAAAAGACTAATATTCACATTGAAAAGGTAATAAAAGAACGATGCCATCTCTACCTCAAGGCAACAGAAAATGGTGGGAAATTTCTGAATTATTTCTACAGAGATAGCAAAACTGGATAAGAACAGTCACACACTCACAAAAGGAAACTATCAGCCAATCTTATTAATATGGATGCAAAAGTTCTAAACAAAATACCAGCAAATAAAATTCAGCACCATATTAAAAGATATATAAAAATATATATTTAAAAAACCCATCATGATCAAGGTGAGTTTATCTCATGGATGCAAGGATAATTTAACATTAGGAAATATTTTCATGTAATTCATTACATTAATGGACCAAAAAAAGAAGGGCTGTGATCATTTCAGTAAATGCCAACAATTCACTTGATAAAATTTTACATGTTTCTAAGAAAAAGCCCTTTATAGTCTGAAATAAAAGAAAATTTCATTAACATAATACCTATAGCAGATGCGATTCTTAATTGAAACATTAGAAACATTCCCATTAAAGTCTGGAACAAAACAGGATGTTATTATTGAAAATTGTTCTGACAGCCCTACTAATAGAATGGGCTGAAAAACAAATAGGTATAAGGTTTAAATATTAAAAAGAAAGGCTCAAAATTTTATTTTTTCATAATTTCTCTTTGTTTTTCATCAGTCTTTTTCTTGTCAAGTAGCACACAGAAGCAGAAAACTGAATCTTATTGAATTATTAAAAAGCAAATAATCCTGTTTCCATCACCCAGCTCAAGAAGTAGAACTTTTGTCAGTCGACCAGTTGCCCCTCTATATGCCCTCCAACCACTGTACTGACTTTTATGACGATCACTTACTTAAAAAGTGCTATAATTTTTTTCGGGTTCCCTTTCAATGGATATGATTATATACCTAAGAAGTCAAGAGACTCACCTGACTGACCTATTAGAACTAATGAGGTCAGCGGGATGGACTTTGCTCCTACAATTACCTTCTCAGTTTCCTTAGTCATCCATTTCTTCTGCCCTGTTGGATCATTCTTTCTCTAGTATCTCCTGTTTAAAAAACAAAAAAATCCCTCCCTTTACCTCACATTCCCCTCAGCTGCTACCACATTTTTATGCTCCTCTCTACAACAAAACTCCTGAAAGAGCTGACATTATTTCTGTGGCCTAATATCACCTCTGCACATGTAAACTGGATTCCCTCTGCCCCACATCACTGACATTACTCTTGTCAAGGATCCCAATGACTTCCCTGTTGCTGAATCCAGTGGTGACACTTCTGTCCTCAACTTGGAGTAGCATTAAAGGCAATTGAAGGTCTTTTTAAACAAAATTTTTATTGGAGTATAGTTGATTTACAGTGTTGTGTTAGTTTCGGGTGTACAGCAAAGTGAATCAGTTATACATAGACATATATCGGCTTTTTTTTTTTCAAAGGAGTGACCCAGAACTTGCACGATATGCTTTCTTTTTTAAAAAAATAAATATATATATATATATATATATTTTATTTGGGGCTGTGTTGTGTCTTCGTTGCTGTGCACGGGCTTTCTCTAGTTGCAGCGAGCGGGGGCTACTCTTCATTGCGCTGCATGGGCTTCTCATTGCGGTGGCTTCTCTTGTTGCAGAGCATGGGCTCTAGGCGCGTGGGCTTCAGTAATTGTGGCACGTGGGCTCAGTAGTTGTGGCTCACGGGCTCTAGAACACAGGCTCAGTAGTTGTGGCGCACGGGCTTAGTTGCTCTGCGGCATGTGGGATCTTCCCGGACCAGGGCTTGAACCTGTGTCCCCTGCATTGGCAGGCGGATTCTTAACCACTGCGCCACCAGGGAGGCCCCACTCTTTTTTTTTTTAGATTCTTTTCCCATATGAAGTTCTCTTCTTTTTAAAAAAATTTTAATTTTGATTGAAGTAGAGTTGATTTACAATGTTGTTTTAGTTTCCAATGTACAGTAAAGTGATTCAGTTATATTCTTTTTTTTAAAATTTATTTATTTTTGGCTGCTTTGGGTCTTGGTTGCTGCGCATGGGCTTTCTCTAGTTGTGGCGAGTGGGGGCTACTCTTCATTGCAGTGTGCAGGCTTCTCATTGTGGCTTCTCATTGCAGAGCACGGGCTCTAGGCATGCAGGCTTCAGTAGTTGCAGCACGTGGGCACAGTAGTTGTGGCTTGTGGGCTCTAGAGTGCAAGCTCAGTAGTTGTGGTGCATGGGCTTAGTTGCTCTGCAGCATTTGGGATCTTCCTGGACCAGGGCCTGCATTGGCAGGCGGATTCTTAACCACTATGCCACCAGGAAAGCCCCTCAGTTATATTCTTTTTCATATTCTTTTCCATTATGGTTTATTACAGGATACTGAATATAGGTCCCTGTGCTATACAGTAGGACCTTGTTGTTTATTTTATATATAGTAGTTTGTATCTGCTAATCCCAAACTCCTAATTTATCCCTCCACCTGCCCTTCCTCTTTGGTAGCCATAAGTTTGTTTTCTTTGTCTGTGAGTCTGTTTCTGTTTTGTAAATAAGTTCATTTGTATTGGGGAGTTCCCTGGTGGTCCAGTGGTTAGGACTTGGCACTTTCACTGTGGTGATCTGGATTCAATCCCTGGTTGGGGAACTAAGATCCTGCAAGGCATGCGGTATGGCCAAAAAAAAAAAAAAATGTTCATTTGTATCATATTTTAGATTCCACATATAAGTGGTGTCATATGGTATTTGTCTTTCTCTTTTCTGACCCACTTCACTTAGTATGATAATCTCTAGGTCCACCCATGTTGCTGCAGATGGCATTATTTCATTCTTTTTTATGGCTGAGTAGTATTCCATTGTATATATGTACCACATCTTCAAAATAAAACCCCATACCCATTAAGCAGTTACTTCTCATTTTCCCCTGCCAGCTCCACCCACCCACCCAACACTCTGCCCTTGGCAACCACCACACTGTATTCTGTTTGTATGGATTTACCTATCCTGGATATTTCATATAAATTGAGTTATATAACATGTGACCTTTTGTGTCTGTTTTCTTTCACATAGCATAACATTTTCCAGGTTCATCCAAGCTGTAGCATGTGTCAGTACTTCTTTCTTTTTTATGGCCGAATAGTATTCCATTGTATGTATCTACCAGCTTTTTTATCCATTCATCCATTTTCGGACATTTGGATTGTTTCCATTTTTTTTTTACTATTGTGATTATTGCTGCTGTGAACATTTGTGTATAAGGACTTGTTTGAGTGCCTGCTTTCAATTCTTTTGGGCATATACCTATAAGGGGAATTGCTGGGTCATATGTCAATTCTCTTTTTCACTTTTTGAGGAACCACCAAACTGCTTTCCATAGCGGCTGAACCATTTTTCATTACTACCAGCAATGTACAAGGGTTCAAATTTCCCCACATCCTCACCAACACTTGTCATTTTCCCAAGTTCACTTTTGAATATGTTAAGATGACAGTGTGTCATGGAAGTGGAGATATAAAATAAGTTATTGGATATAAAGGTCTGGAGTTTAGAAGGGAGATTTGGGCTTGAAATATACATTTTGATGTTGTTAGCATATCAAGGATGCTTAAAGACATGAGAGGGGATGACACTGACAAGGAAAAGCGTATGGACTGAGAGGAGAAGTGGGCCTAGATCCTTGCGTAGAGGAACCCTGAATATCTGGAGGAAAGAAAGGAGGAGCTGGCAAAGAAGATAGAAGGATCAATTTAAAGGTACCATCAAGCCAGCTTAGCACGTGAGAAACTGGAGATTAGGATGCATCACCTGTCAAACATGTTCTGCTGAAGATCCAGGCAGTGTAGTGAGGTTTTTTTGTTTTGTTTGTTTTTTTTACCATCCGTGGAGTCAGTACTTCTAATATCTCAAAAGCCACATCTCAGGGTCAGAAAACTTTTGCCATAGATTCTACAGATCAAGATGATAGGAGCAACATAAGGAGATACACAGTATCCCATCTGGGTACCACCCAAAGCTTCTCATTTTGGTACAAAGATGTTCATGTCCTAATTTCTGGAACCTGTGACTGTTATTTTACGTGGCAAAAGGGACTTTGCTGATGTAATTAAATTAAGGACTTGGAGATGGGGAGATTTTCCTGGATTATCTGGGTAACCACAAAGTATTCACAAAAGTCACATGTGATAGAGGAAGGCAGGAGAGCCAGAGAGAGATTCAAAGATGCTACACTGCTTGCTTTGAAGATGGCTGAAGGGGTCATGAGCCAAGGAATGCAGGTGACCTCTAGAAGCTAGGAAAGGCAAGAGAACAGATTCAATCCTGGAGCCTCCAAAAGGAACATAGCCTAGCTGACACTTTGATTTTATTTTTGTTTTTTTAATTCTGCTAAGATATAAAAATAACCTTATTTGTTCTTTCAAAACATATATATTATCTTTAGCTTGTATTGTTTTCTAACTTATTAACCTTGTCCCTCTACTTACATAATAAAAAGCTCTTCAGGCAAGAAAGATTATTAATTCTCCTCATTTCCTTCACAGTACCTAGCAACACACTGGGAAGATGCCAGACACTCAGTAAAATTTACACAAGATGTGTAACATGTAGAAACTCAACTGTTCTTTACAATCCTTCCTCCCTCAGCAAAAGGTGTTTCAAAATTGTGAAAACACAATAGCTAAAAATGGAATTTTGTGGATATCTAAAAAACAAGAGATGCAAATATTTTTATAATCCTTTTTGCCAACAAAAAGTAGTGGAGGGAAGTATGAATTTACTAACTCAAAACACAGAGAAGGAGACATGGATAAAGGATAAGAAAGCACTCATGTTCACTGTAACACTACTTTTACATAAGCCAAAATGCAAAAGAAGGATATAAAGATTACAAGTGAAAAACTGAAAAAATGCTCAAGACTACAACACATGCTTCAAGTGAAAGTGATTGTGGTTATGAATAATTTGAAGAGCTTGATTTTTTTAAAGAGGAAAAAAAGCCTTTTTCAGAAATGCAAAACACTTCAATGTTTGTTTCAGAGAAATTTCACATTATAATTGAAGTTGAAAGTCCCAGAGTGTTTCAAACTAGTATAATATAATCAGGAAGTTTTATGTTAAAAACAAAGCCAAATGGACTATAAAAAGTAAAACCACACAACACTCATTTTGTTCTCGGTTAGTAAAAGTAGTATTTTATCTGATTCTTAACAATGTTACCAGTCCTTCACTTGAACACAAACGAAATTGGTCTGTGTAAGTAAGTTGACAACATTTCTTTTTTTTTTTTTTTTTTTTTGCGGTACGTGGGCCTCTCACTGTTGTGGCCTCTCCCGTTGTGGAGCACAGGCTCCGGACGCGCAGGCTCAGCGGCCATAGGCTGGCTCACCGGCCCAGCTGCTCCTCGGCATGTGGGATATTCCTGGACCAGGGCACGAACCCGTGTCCCCTGCATCGGCAGGCGGACTCTCAACCACTGCGCCACCAGGGAAGCCCAGTTGAGAACATTTCTTATTCTTGACTTACTTCAAACATTTCAGGCAAATTGAAAACAAAGTGTGAATATGTAAAATTGAATTTCATCTGAATTAGTTGGAGAATCTAAACTGACTGCTTATATTGTTAACTTTATTAATGACTCCTTAATTAGCAAGGCTTTAAGTACCTGTAGTTTGAGGATTAACAGATATTAAAAATAAGTGTGAAGTAACCCCATTTACAATATCAGGAGATGATAATGATTTTGTAGAGAGAAACAAGGTCTAATAAAAATAATCTAGATTCCTAATACCACTTACTGACAATCACAGCTTTATATCATGCTAAAATTACATACGTATCTCCTCATTAGCAACTAATCTCACTCTTCTTGCCAAACCAATTATGAGAAATTTTCGGACTGAAAGGAATTAATAGGACACTTGGACCTCTCTCAGTCTTCTCATGACTCAAGTAATTAGTATGCACTTGAATATAAAATCCAAATTGACACCTTGATTTTAGATCAGTGAAATCCATTTTGGATTTCTGACCTCCAGAACTGTAAGATAATAAAGTTGTGTTGTTTTAAACCACTAAATTTATGGCAATTTGCTACAGCAACAATGGAAAATGAATACATTCACTAAGACTGCTTCTTCAAGTGTCTTGATTAATTTACCTCTTTCTAAACTTCCATGGAAATGTCATTTTTTTACTCTGTGGTATCGGTTTGGCATTAAGAAGTAACGAAATGCTTCTAATTAGGCAAATATATATATTTCTCCACTGATAGTTCTTTCTCTGTGCCTTGTCAGAGTATGTGAATTTAATTTAAATTGTATCATTGAGTCCAGTGAAAATTCTTAATTGGTGGAATTCCAGGCACCATGCTGGAGAGGTTTTGGGAAGGGTCAAGGTCATGTTAGAATTCTGTCAGAGAAGTGGGAAAGCACACCCAGATGCCTGGAGTCTCTCCAGGGTTGTGGGAGTTGAGTATGCTCAGAGAGGCTCAGAAAAGATTCCTGCTTTGCTCAGTCCTTCAAAGTGACCTTAGATGGGATTCATTTATATCAACTACTCAAGTGTCTCCACCTCAGGGCCAGTGCCCAACCTATTCTGATTTCCTTGGCAATGGATTCACTGAATTACTTGGACCAATCTCTCTTCTTTAACAGAGGTGGTTCACGCCCTCTCATAGACCCAACTTTAGGAAAGCCATCTTTCACCCCAGCTTGGTTCTGAAAGGTCTCTCTACCTGGCCAGTGATTTTCATGGTATTGTAGTAAGAACACCAGATTTAAAGTCAGAATACTTTTGCTTGATTCTTGATTCTGTTTACTAGTCTGTGCCAGAAAAGGGTCATAGAGCCTCCCTGAGCCCGAGTTTCCTTATCTGTAAAATGAGGATAATATTTACCTCATAGAATTATTATGCAGATAAAGAAAAATGCGTTTGAAAGCAGTAGATGTCCTGCATTTTATTTATTTATAAATGTATTTATTTTATTTTTGGCTGTGTTGGGTCTTTGTTGCAGCGAGCGGGCTTTTCATTGCAGTAGCGTCTTTTGTTGCAGAACATGGGCTGTAGGTGCGCAGGCTTCAGTAGTTGTGGCTCACAGGCTCTAGAGCACAGGCCCAGTAGTTGTAGCACATGGGCTTAGTTGCTCCACGGCATGTGGGATCATCCCGGACCAGGGCTCGAACCCATGTCCCCTGCATTGGCAGGTGGCTTCTTAACCACTACGCCACCAGGGAAGCCCCTGCATGTAAAAATATATCCATATTCAGCAGTGAAAAGGAACAAATTACTTACAGACATGCAACAGGATGGATGATGTTCAAAAGCATCATGTTAAGTGCCAGGAGCCAAAAACCACACACCATATGATTCCATTTATATGACATTCCTGAAAAGGAAAAACTAGAGGGACATAACATCAGTGGTTGCCAAGGATTGGATGTTGGGGGAGAGAATTGAAACAAGGGAGCTTTTTTGAGATGATGGAAATGTTCTATATTCTTATTGCTTGATGGTTACACAACTGTATATGTTTGTCAAAACTCACAGGAATGTACATCTCAAAAGGGTGAATTTTACTGTGAGTAAATTATACATCAACAAAGTTGACTTTTAAAAACTCGAAGCAAAAAATGTTCTACAATATAATGTGTTACATATATAGTCCTTTAGGACAGGAGCTTATGGACTGAGCACTCAATCAATAAATACGCTAGTCCAGATTTTTGGCTTCAGTGCCATGTTGTTCACATATGATTTTCTGTTAATATAGCACGCTCATCCATTTGCAGCTTTAAAGTTTCTTTAATTGGAAAGGTACTGAGCATTTCCCTTCTAAAAACGTCAAGTATTGCTTTGCCTTAAGGAACAAGGGAGGTCACCAAGAGAATGATGAGGCAGGGCTGGACTATCAAATAACCTAGAAGCACAGAGATATCTGGGAAGTGGAGGGGGGTTGAGGGGATTCCTGCTTTGGTCGCCAAACGGGAGAAGCAGTACAAGCCTACGAGATGTCATATGTCAATAGCGGATGTTATCTTGTTTTGGAGGGAATTTCCAGCTCCGTCGTTTAATATTAGTCAGACTTCTGTAGTTAAGGACGGCCTAACATTAGCTTAATTAAAACACCAGTCAGATACACGTGAAGGCAAAGACGTGCGACTCTCGGCTCAGGCTGGCTGGGACCGTCAGCGCCCAGAGGAGGTCAGCTCCCTGGGCGCTCCCCCAACCCGGCAGGCGAACCCCTTTCTTATTGGCCACTGCCTGGCCACCTCGGGCGCCCATTGGCCGGCCCCGACGCCTGCTTCTATAAGAGGCGGGCAGCGCGAGGCTGTGGGCTGACCCAGCTCACTGCTAGCAGCGCCCGAGGTGAGTGGGGTTGGCCCCTTCTCACTGGGACCAGGGACCACCGTCGCGGATTTGGGGGCACTGGGCTGGCTCGAGGAAGAGGCAGGGTCATCCTCCAGGAGGTAAATGCCCGTGGGGAGCTGGGCCTGGGAAATCAAAGTCGTACTCCTGTGGTCACTCACTCTTCTCCTTTCCTCTTACCCTCTTTGGGGAGAAAAGACACTAATTTTGAGGGCTTCCCCTGTGCCAGAAACAGGCTCTTTACATGTCATCTGATTTCACCTCCCCAGCAAACCCTGTGAGGTAGATAGTTCTTGAATTTTACAGATGAGGAAACTGAGGTTCAGAGTTGAACCCAAGTCAGTGTGATTCCTCTATGCTAGCAGAAACAGACACATTCTTCTTTCTCTTCTCCGTCAAATGGCAACATCTCATTTTTCCTTCTCCTCCTATAAAGGGAACCTTCCCTTAGACACCCTCAAAGAAAAGGGAGTCTCTGAGGCAAAGCCTTTCAACATCACATCTCCTCACCTCCACCCCAACATGGGACTAAGAGCTGGGGTGCAAGGTTACAACTGACAAAGAAGCATAGGACCTAGTAGTTCAGAGCCTGTTAATAGTCCAGGTAAGTTTAACCTTGCCTCTGACCATTTGGTTTTCAGGAGTTTCAAATTAACTCCCCACTGATGCTCTACTCTAGTTGACTTGGGGGAAGAAGACTAGAGTCGAACTTTCTAGCCCAGTGAAAGTTTGTGCCTGTCAGTTCTCAAAGAAGGATGGAATTCACTTATTTGGTTTAAAAGTAGAAGTGAGCACAGCTTAAATTAACTATAAATGGTTCTGTAAAGCTATAATCTGTGGCCTGTGAATCTGATCACTGGAGTTCATTTGTACACGTATTATTATCATTAGATTATCTTCAGGCAGGGATGTATCTTCTATTTCCATTTTCTTTGCTGGTGCCATTATTTCCTGAAATAATGCTTTTCATGTTCTCTTTTATATTTCATCTTTACTTTCATCCTCTTTCCCTTCCCCCATTCAGAAAAGAAAATCAAGATTCTCTGGAGGATTCTCTCCTTACACACCAGTCTTTCCCAAAGCTTTTAGTTCTGTCTTCAAACAGCATCCATGCTTTCAAAATACTTTAATTCGATAGTGCTTTGTGCTTCCTAGATCATAGAAATTTAAATTACACTGTTACTGATTAAACTAAGGGGAGAAAAGAGTTAGTCAATTGACCTCTACTATACTAAGGGGCTGTTGATCTTCTGACAGACTTCTTGGTATGTGTTCCTTATTTCCAATGGCAGGTCCTGCACACCAGTGCATCTTTAGTCAAGTCAGGAAACTCGATAGGAGAATGACTTCCAGCCTCTCACAGAAAAAGGGGAAGTACCAGTTGGCATTGGCCTATTAGAGTATTGCTTTAAAAGTAAAATATATACTTCTTCATGAGACATGGATCCAAACAAGTGCGACCCATTGGACACTTCGTAGCCTTTTATCTTACCAGGCTAGTACTGTGGGGTTTGCCCGTGAAGGAGTAGGAGGGGGTAGGTAGCCAGAAGAGGGAAAGGAAAAAAAGTGATGGAGGAAATAATGAGGTTCTGAAAGGGGTTTGGGAGTAACGATAAAGACAGAATAAAGACGCTTAATAAGTTCTGTCTATCAGGCCAAGCTGTGGCCAAATTTTAGTAAAGGTCAAAGCCTTGTGCTCTTAAGCTTATTTTGGGGTGGGTGTGGGGGAGGGGTGAGAATTCTTTTCTTCTAGTTTCTAAGCAGAAGTTTCTTTTGAGAAACTTCATTCTTAACATTGACTTAACAAGAGGGACAGGAATATTTCCAAATCTCAATGTAAAATGCCTTACTCATCATAAATATTCCATTCATGTATCCTTCATCTTCCTTTGCCCCCACCCATTAGGGAAATGTTGGTGGCAAAACTAGATCCATTTTAGAACCAGGGGAAAAAGAGAATTATGAACCCCAAAAGGTTGGAGTTAGATTAGCCATGGCTATTAGTACCTTCTTATAATGGCTCCTGCCAGGGGAGCTTAAGGGTCGGTTTTGAAATGTGAAAGAAAATCTTGATATAGTTTTATATGAAGAGCATTCTAAGCTCTGAGGGATCGTTGAAGGATGACCTATCAGGAGATCTGAAATTCTGTCTGGTAAATTCTGTTACCACCGACTGGCAAAAATCACTTTTCTTTCCTGTTCTCTGATCCTTGCTCCCAGTTGTTAAAGTTTGCTTACATTATGAAAATAGTGGTAGACCAGGAAATAGGTTATATTTGCAGAATCCTTTTACTCCAGCGGGTTATGGTGACAATATGAGGGAAAATGGGGACTCAGTAAATATAGGCTGATTCAGTAAATTGTACTTTGGAGTCTTCATCTGTTTGTTTGCAAAAGAATTGCTAAATTATTCACTTGAGATTTGGAACTTAATACACTTGCGTTTCAAAATAAATAAACTAATGAAACTGAAAATCACCTTAAGACAAAACAATACTTAAATGTTAAGTCATAACACAACCTTTCCATGTGCTTGTTACTATAAGAAATTACTATAAGAATTAGGTTTATAACTATCTTGTGAATGCTTAATTCCCAGGGTAAGAAAAATGTTTAGCCAGGAAAGTTTAGAATGTCCACTTTATTACATTTAACATTTTCTTTTTATGAAGATTTATGAAGATTGGGAAATTTGGGATGCACTTCCCATTATTAGAGCTAATATTTATTGAGTACTTAGTGTAGGTCAGCATCTGTTCTAAGGGTTTCATATATTATACTCCTCCTCCTTATAGCCATGAAATTGGTGCTAATTAGCCTCCATCCTTAATTTTGCAAATAAGGAAATTAATGCACATAGAAATTATAGCTTGCCTACATGGATTTGTAGTTGGATTTATTACTAGCAATTTGCTTTATTATTTTACATCTCTCTTATTGTTGGCAACTGTATACTATAGGACAAAGTCACCCATACTCTGGAAGAAAAAAAAGTGCATGGTCTTTGAGTGATGGTTAGACACGTAAGAAATGTTTCCAAAAGTTTTCACATCTCCAAAAGCATTTTAAGAATGCGTATCTGAGACCATCCCTGAATTTTTAGCCCCAGAGCCACCAATTCAGAATTTCCTGTGTATAATTAAGTTTACCTTAAGAAACGGTCAATTCCTTTGAAGCTGAAAATCTCTCTTAGGATGTCTTGCTTCCCATCCATAAATCTTTTCTGTTCAGAGACTTAGGGACGGGCCAGAAGTCATCTCCAATCATCTTCAGAATCTCATGGGATATTGGTCATGGGGTTGGAAAGTAGGTGGGGTTTCGTGTGCTCCTCAGATATCATAGCCGGGATCTCAGGATACCGTTCTCTTCTCCTTATTTGGTCTTACTGGAAAGTCAGCCTCTCCTCCTCCCCTTCCCTCATAATAAATCTGTGAATTCCTTGGAGGCAAACAGTCTTCTTTGTTTTTTAATCTTTACTGCCCTAACACTGACTATGGTATGTCAATGTGCTTGGGTTGAAATTTCATTTGTTTTACCATTAGTAATCATTTGAATCACAGAAAAATGCACATTATTATTAAGTTTAACTGGTCATTTGGTTTTAAAGCATTTGACATAGAGATGGTTTTAGTTGTAGAGAATAAATTGACACAATTAGAAATATCTAAGCAGTTTTGATTTTAAACTCAATGAATCAATAAGTATTTGTTAAATTTTGAATTATATATCTCAGTCTCTTCTTGGTGCCTGAAATAGCCTAGTTTCCTCTGTGGGGAAAACACCAGAATACCAAGTAACATTATGTGTTTTAAAATGTATAAGGGGGCTTCCCTGGTGGCGCAGTGGTTGAGAGTCCACCTGCTGATGCAGGGGACATGGGTTCGTGCCCCGGTCTGGGAAGATCCCACATTCCGCGGAGCGGCTAGGCTCGTGAGCCATGGCCGTTGAGCCTGCGCGTCCGGAGTCTGTGCTCTGCAACGGGAGAGGCCACAACAGTGAGAGGCCCACATACCGCAAAAAAAAAAAAAAAAAAAAAAAAGTATAAGGGAGTTTTTGGATGCCATGAGTTTCGGTTAACTGTTTGGTTACTTTGCTGTATTAGAAAAGTTAGGTAGTGTGCCCAAGGTCATACACTGACAAGTGTTAGACAGTGATTAGATATTTCCTTACACTGTTTTGCAGTGTAAATAAGTGGTTGAGAGATGCCAAAGTAGATGTCTAGTTCATCTGAGAAGTCAGCTTTCAACTAGATCCCAGGAATTTTGTTCTACTTTCTGAACATTTTTAGGGTAATGCTTGTGAAATTAGATCCATATGTTAACATTCATATTTCCAAGGACACAGTTTTATTTTTTAATTTATTTTTTATTTTTAATACATCTTTATTGGAGTATAATTGCTTCACAATTCTGTGTTATTTTCTGTTGTACAACAAAGTGAATCAGCCATATGCATACATATGTCCCCAAATGCCCTTCCTCTTAAGCCTCCCTCCCACTGTCCCTATCCCACCCCTCTAGGTCGTCGCAAAGCAGTGAGCTGATCTCCCTGTGCTATGCTGCTGCTTCCCACTAGCTATCTATTTTACGTTTGGTAGTGTATATATGTCAATGCCACTCTCTCACTTCGTCCCAGCTTACCCTTCCCCCACCCCCGAAGGACACAGTTTTAAATATGTGTTCTTACATTCTCTAGCTGTGTCACCATGGACAGGTTAGTTAGTTTCTCTGAGCTTCAGTTTTCTCATTTATAAAATGAATATAATTCCTATCCCCCTCCACCAAGATTTTATGAGAATTATATGGGATAATATTAGTGCATGATATATATAGACATTTGACAAATATCGGTTCCCTTACCCACCTCTTGGGTTGCTAAGAATGGATGGAATCTTGTTAGCATAGAGTGGGAATTTCTTTCTTATCTCCATACTATCTGAACTTATATGTAGAAGTCCTTCAACTTAGTATGTGCCTGATAAATATTTGTTAAACAATTCCAAAGCTATCAGAAAGACTGAATTCTGAAACAGAAAATTGTATTCCATTAGCAGATTAGTAGCAGACTATTGTTTATTACCATACAGTTGAAAATTACTGAGCCATATTTGGTACTTTATACCCTCTATCAAGCCAGATAGGGCTCTTGGGGATGCCTCTTATAAGATACCCCAAATGTTATACAGTATGGGTTAAGAAAAAGGCTTTATGGCAGAAAGAGAAAACTCACAATAGTTCTCCGGTCAGAAGGACAGAAATTCATGAAGCTCCTCATCATCCTATAGAAAAGCATTTCAAAGCCAGGAATTTAGCTTAATGGAAAACTACCTTGTCCTAACTTTTCTCATTTAGCCTTTGATCAGACTTGCCATGGTCCTGAGATGGGTATTTGGATGTGCATAGAAGATCAAGTCCAAACTCCTCTGCATTAACTGCAGAGCCTTTTGAAGGATCTGGCCCCACTTACCTTGCCTACATGATCCCTCATTGATCTGTGGTTGGTCACCTCCTCATCCTTTGTCTTTCATCTCCTCATGGACTCTTTCCTCTTTTTTCTTTAAGACCTAATTCAAACACATCTTCAGTGAAGCACCTCTGAACACGTACCAGAATAATTAATCTAGCCACTGCCATCACGCCACCATCTGTGTTCCTGTTACAGTGCTTACCCTTCATTCTCTTTCTATGAGACTTTTAGTTCCCTGAGGGTAGGGACCATGTCTGTAATCAATCTTTCCTTCATTTATTCATTCAGTGACATCTATCCAGTCCCTGTTACGTGCAGAGACTGTGTTAGGTACTCACAATGGTGCATAAAAGCATACGTGATCTCTGCCCCCACAGAGCACACAGGCTAGTTGAAGAGGCAGACACAACCATATACAGAGCTACAGCTGCACCTGCGACTGTTGTTATGAATGGGAAGTATCTGGTGCCATGAGAACCAACACTAGGGGTTGACTTGGGGGGGTCAGGGAAGGCTTCCACGAGTAAGGGAAATTTGAACTGTGGGGGACTGGAACACAGTCTATCTGGCTTCAAGCCCTCGCCATCCTACTATACCTGCTCTACAGGCTTGGATCAACGCATGAGAGCAGGTGAAAGGCAGTGAGATCGGTTATGTCAATTTAAGTTGTTAAAGGTTAACTCCACTAGAACAACAGCATGAAACTGGGCAATTAGGGAGAATTAATAACCCAAAGAAAACGAATAACCATAAATCTTCAATATGCTGTTTCCATTTATTAATCCAAATCTTACTTCTCAAGTGTCTATTTCTCAACTGAGAGTCACCAGTACAAAGTTACCGTACCCTACATCTATCCTCCACAATATCCTCACCTCCCCTATAAAGAAGATGTGATACATATGTATAATGGAATATTACCCAGCCATAAAGAGGAACAAAGTGGGTCATTTGTAGAGATGTGGATGGACATGTGGATGGACCTAGAGTCTGTCATATAGAGTGAAGTAAGTCAGAAAGAGAAAAACAAATATCATGTATTAATGCATATATGTGGAATCTAGAAAAATGGTACAGACGAATCTATTTGCAGGGCAGGAATAGAAATGCAGACATAGAGAACGGACGTGTGGACATGGGGGGAAGCAGAGGGTGGGATGAATTGGGAGATTAGGTTTGACATAAATACAGTACCACGTGTAAAATAGATAGCTAGTGGGAACCTGCTGTATAGCACAGGGAGCTCAGCTCAGTGCTCTGGGTTGACAAAGATGGGTGGGATGGCGGTGGGGAGGGAGGTCCAAGAGGGAGGGGATAGATGTATACATATAGCTGATTCACTTCACTGTACAGCAGAAACTAACACAACATTGTAAAGCAATTATACTCCAATAAAAAAATAAATAAAAAATTAAAAAAAGGAAAAAAATCCTCACTTCCCCCAACACACACACACACACACACACACACACACTTGGCACTTGTAGGCCAATACTAAAAAGACTTAAGGGCCAATGTCCTAGGGGATTCCACCGTCAGAGAGAAAGTAGATACTTATATGGAACCAGAATTCTCTGGGCTACCAGCTATTCTTCTAGTCCACCTGTGTCCAGAGCTGTCCAGGCTCTTAAATTTACAAATGAAATAGGAGGCCTTGTCCCTGTTCTGAAGAAGCTTGCTGTCTTGTTAGAAGACATTTCACATATATGAGTGACACATTTGAGGAAGCCATTCAAGACCCAGTGTAAACACAATGAACAAATGACAAGGATGTGGAGAAAAGGTAACCCTTCTGCACTGTTGGTGGGAATGTAAAGTGGTGCAGCCACTATGGAAAGCAGTATGGATGTTCCTCAAAAAACTAAAAATAGACTTACCATATGATCCAGAAATTCCTCTTGGGTTTATACCCAAAGAAAGTGAAAACACTAATTCAAAAAGATACATGCATCCCGATGTTCATATTATTTTTAATAGCCAAGATATGGAAGCAACCTAAGTGTCCATCAACAGATGAATGGATAAAGAAAATGTGGTATGTATGTATACATGCATATATATGCATACATACACACACACACACACACACACACACAATGGAATATCACACAGCCATAAAAAATAATGAAAAAAGAATGAAATTCTGCCATTTGTAACAACGTGGATGGACCCAGAGGGTATTATGCTTAGTGAAATAAGTCAGACAGAGAAAGACAAATGCTGTATGTTATCACTTATATGTGGAATCTAAAAAAGGAAACAAGTGAATGAATATAACAAGAAGAACCAGACTTACAGATATAGAAAACAAACTGGTGGTTACCAGTGGGGAGAGAGGGGGATGAAGGGGCAAAATAGGGGTAGGAGATTAAGAGGTACAAATTACTATGTATAAAATGGATAAGCTACAAGGATTATATTGTACAGCACAGGGAATATAGCCAATATTTTATAATAACTTTAAATGGAATATAATCTATAAAAATATTGAATCACTATGTTGTACATCTGAAACTACAATAAAACCCAGTACAATAAAGTGCTAAAATTGTAAGGGGAGAGGAGGTAGGCTTTCATAGAGAAAGAGTACCCAGTTCAGGCCACAACAGTCAGGAAGACTGCAAGCAACCCATGGGGTTGAGTCATGCCCTGAAAGGATTGGATTAGAAAAAAAAGAAAATTACTAACATGTATTGTCTGCCTTTTATATTCTAGGCACTGTGCTAGGCAATGTTTTAGCTTATTGTGGTCTCATTACAGTTTTGCAAAGTATATATGTACATCCATGTTTTACAGATGAGGAAACTAAAACTTGGTTAATGTTATCAGATATTGTCTGTTTCAAATATTATCTATGCTACCAAATATTGTCTACATTGTACAACTTTTTTTTAGAGCTTTCTATTTTCATACTTTATTTTTAGAGACATACACCAAATTCATCATGATTGAAGACAATAAGGAAAACAAAGATCATTCCTTAGAAAAGGGAAGAGCAACTCTCATTTTTTCCTTAAAGAATGAAGTTGGAGGACTTATAAAAGCACTGAAAATCTTCCAGGTAAGCAGTCTCTGTATTTCTGCATAAAACTCTTATAAAATGGGTCTGTAAGATTATTTGTAAATTCTTCAGAGGTGGACTACAGAAATGTTTTAAACACTTAAGTTTCTAAAATACTGCTCAATTCTATCAAATGGGCAAAGGATACAAACAATTTATAGAAGAGGAGGTACAAATAACTAATAAAGAAATGGGGGAGGAAAGATTCACTTTACAGATTTTGAAGAAGTAAATTTTAATTTTATTTTAATTAAATGAAATATTGAAATTTTAATGATATTATTTAATGATACATTAATAATATATTAAATGCTATTTTTTTATATAGCAAAATAACAAAGATTCTACAATTATACTACTCCATACTGTTAAAGCTTCAATGCATTTGGCACTTAAATACACCTTTGGTGTGAGGGAAAATTGATGTGATGTGTAGGGAAACAATCTGGTAATATGTATTTTGAGTCTTAAAATGTTCACATATTTTGACCCAGTAATTTTACTTCCATAAATCTATCCTAAGGAAATCAGGGTCAGTCAGTTAGAACAGGAATTTTTACTGAGTACTTACTAGGTACAGCACGTCCTGCTAGATATGAAGGTGTGTACCCTAACAAAGCAGACACAGTTCCAGCCCTCACAGTTTTGTATAATCTAGTGGAGAAGACAGACACTAAACAAATAATTTCAGTAAACAAATGATTACATGTGTGTAAACTGACCTGAAAGAGAAGTACCAGGTACTATGATAGCATTGAACTGGGAGACCTAACCCAGTTTAAGAGACACAAAGATTTATTTATAAGAATTAAAAAATTATAAACAAACTACTTGTCCTAAGGTGTGCGACAGGTTAAATTATACTACTAGAACATCATCGGTATTAAGCTTGTAGCCCCTGAAGGCAGGCCACCTGAGTTCAAATCCTTGCTCTGTCACTTATTGGCTGTGTGATGGTGGGCAAATTAATTAGTCTCTCTGCATTTCATCTTAGCATCTATAAAATGAGAACCCTACCTACCTCACAGGGTCACTGTGAGAACTAATAAAATTAATATATTTCAAGTGCTTAGGATAGTTCAAAGTAAATTATCAATAAATGTTAGCTGTTTAGAAATCAGATTTATATCCATATGATATACTGTTAAACAGCAGTTTGAAAATAATATTTCAAAGAATTTTAAATTCTAAATATAACAAATAGTCTAGAAGAGTTTGTGATAAAAAGCACCAGTTTTTTACCCAGCACCTCAGTTCCACTCCCTAGAGGCAATCTCTTTTAACTATTTCTGTTCTTAGTTCTTTTAGCGGTGAATTTATAATGTCTAAATATTGTCCTGATCTGAGTTATCAATTTACATGATATTTATTTACTCTCTATTGTGAATGATACTGATACTGATACTTCCGTCCCTTCTTCCTCCTTCTCCTCCCCATATTTGATAGTTACGTGATTACTGCAAGCTCTTCTTTTGATTACCTTGGAGTCTTTAAGTAGTATACCTGTATTTCTTCCATCAACTTTCTTTTTTATTTTGTCTTTAATCAAATAATACTTGTGCATGGTTTAAAAAGTCAACCCCACACTATAAAGCTTATAAAGAAAATAGCAGTCTTCTGCTTCATCTCTCTTCATTCCTAAATTCCATTTAATTTTTATGTTGACCTAGGTGCAGAGGGTTGAGCTAATCACACTCCTTAAATCACGTGGACACTGTCATCACTGATGTATACAGCCTCCTCCTGTTTTATTCCATCTCCATTTCTCTCTTCTGATAGACAACTGCTCTGAGACGTTTGATCTACACACTGAATTGTTTTTTATGTTACTTAGAATCTATGTTGAGTTTCTGCATGTGCATGGACTGGTAATTTATATAAATGTTATTGTACATACACTTTTTCTTTTACTCAGCACTGTGTTTTGAAGACCTACCCGTGCAGCTACGTATCCATCTCATTCGTTCTTCTGACTGCTGCAATGGTGTTGTGGGCATGAATCCACCTATTTTTACTTATCCTCTGCCTATAGGGGGCAAGCATCTTCAACGCTTTTAACTATATTTTCTCATAGTAGCGTCCATATTTATAAGCAATATGCTTGTTCTGCTGCTATTCCTTGTTTTTTCCATTTGTAGATATTACCTATTGATTTTCTCCAGCGGAAGTGAAGGATTAGCTTCCTTGGCACAGCTCCCTTTCCAGAGGCCCCTCAACTTCCCTTCCCCCCATCTTCACAACGTAGTTATACCCCAATTTTTGGCTATATCAGTCTTCAGTGTTTTCATTATAAAGATGATGTAAATCTTGTTCAAAGAAGAGCTATATTATCCGTTATTCTGACTCTTCTTTTCTTGTACAACAGGATTACAGCATAGTTTTTAAGGGCACAGACTATGGAGCTAGACAGCTTGAGTTTGAATTCCAGCTCTTACACTGATTAGCTGTGTGCATTTGGGCAAACTGCTTAACCTTTCTGTGCCTCTGTTGTTGTAATTGAAATATCTGATAAGGAATGTCTCACTTATTACTTTAACTCTACCTGAATTTTCCTAGACATTCTTGACTAAACTTTTCTTCCAGGTAAGAAGAAAAGAAACTAAATAACTTTTAAGTTATTTAGTTACATTTCCTCACCAAATTCCATCAGGTTTTTCATTTTGATAGCACTCAATTTTAGATTACTTTAGGAAGAATTGACATTTTGTATCTTCTTCTCCAAAAACATAATTTATAGCTTTATATTTATTCAAGTCATCATTCGGAAAATATTTATGAATGTACTCTTATTCTAAAAATTCATAAGAAATAGATTCAATAAAACTCTCCTTTACTCCTGATCAATTACAATATATTTTGTAACTGGCTCTCTTGTATTGATTCCATGATAGATTCTACGTTCCAGGATAAACCCTGCCTATTCCAATTTCCCAACATCCCTGACATTCACTCTCCTTTCTTATTTATCAAGTTAATGTTCCCTGATAATTATCTCATCCCTACCTTTGCTCATACAATTCCTCCTGTTTGGAATCTTACTTCTTCCCTTCTGTCTTCCTATTCTATCTATTTTTTAAGACTCATCTCAGCTCCTATCTGCTCCATAGAACCTTCTACCTCCTCAAACTCCTGATGTTTTTTTCCGTTTCTGAACATCTTCTGCACCTGAACACTCACTATTTGTATTTTCTCTTAGTCTTTCATGTGTTAGTCAACTAGATTGTAAACTCCT
Organism: Delphinus delphis; assembly: GCF_949987515.2. Classification (NCBI taxonomy): domain Eukaryota; kingdom Metazoa; phylum Chordata; class Mammalia; order Artiodactyla; family Delphinidae; genus Delphinus; species Delphinus delphis. The sequence continues at coordinate 72,823,183 of NC_082690.1, read as the reverse complement.
TGTACGTCTTGCCCTCCTTTGTATGCTTCACAGCGATTACTTGGCTACACAGGTGTTCACTAAGTTAATTTAGATTCAGCTGGTTAGTATTGGAGATCATCTACTCTAACTTTCTCATTTTTTAGATGAAGAAAACTGTTGGGTGACTGGTTCTTATGTTTCATGATTATGTCACCAGGGCTTTTCCTCAGCACCCAGATTGGTAAGAGAAGATACCTTCCCCCCACAGGTTTACACATATGGATCCCACAGCTCAGGCTGGCACGCGAAGAGATCAGAAGCAGCAATCTGATTCAGCTGGTTACTGAGTTTGTAGCTTAAGATATTGGAGGTATTAAATATTCCATGTTCAAGCTGTTCATCTAATTGTATTAAATGCATTATTGCAAAGGAGACTTTTCTTTTGAAAGGACTAACACTAGATCACTTAAAAAAAAACCTAGCCTTTATTTGTGAGAATTTTCAAAGGGTTCTTTTTATCTAGGAGACTAAGTCTTTTGATTTGAAGCCCAATCAGTTCTGGCAATCTGAGGGACTTTCTACTGGGTGTTAATTTAATTAGATTCTGGAGGGTGTGATGAATTTTTCAAACTTTTTTGGAATAGTACCTAATATTTAGGGGGAATTATTTTGCTGTTGATGGCACTAAAAACAGCCTTTTTTCCCTTTGGCTATTATGACAAGTGATGAGACTGAGTTTTAGTGGTAATGGAGGTAATCTTCTCAGAGACTATAACCATTTGAGGCAGTCATGTGTGATCTTCATCCTCTGCTTTCCACAGGAGAAGCATGTGAACCTATTACACATTGAGTCCCGAAAATCAAAGAGAAGAAACTCAGAGTTTGAGATTTTTGTTGATTGTGATATCAATAGAGAACAATTGAATGATATTTTTCATCTGTTGAAGTCTCATACTAATGTTCTCTCTGTGAATCTACCAGATAATTTTACTGTGAAGGAAGATGGTAAGTTTGAAAAGTGAAAATACTACTCAGAAGATTAAGTGCATAATGTGTGTCCTATCTTATGTTTAGCTTGAAGGCATGAAAGCAAACGTAAAACACTGTCTATTCAAGTTGCTTACAATCTGATAATGAAGAAGATACAAAATGTAATTGTTCAAAATGGTAAAGAAAAATTATAAAGCAACATTTTATCAAGGGCGAGAGAAGTGGAAAGGAAAACTTGAGTACAAGAAAGAATTTAGAATAGTTAGAAATCCGTTGTTTTCTCAGTTTCCAAATCATCAGGCATTTCCTTTTTTTTTTTTTTTTTTTTTCGGTACAAGGGCCTCTCACTGCTGTGGCCTGTCCTGTTGCGGAGCACAGGCTCCGGACGCACAGGTCCAGTGGCCATGGCTCATGGGCCCAGCCGCTCCGCGGCATGTGGGATCTTCCCAGACCGGGGCACGAACCCGTGTCCCCTGCATTGGCAGGCGGACTCTCAACCACTATGCCACCGGGGAAGCCCCATCAGGCATTTCTTGATTTCACAGACCTCCAGTTCACAATCCCTGAGCACTTAGTAACTCTTACGGGGCAGATACCTAGCAGATATTAAGTGAATATTTGAATTTGTTGAGAATGTTGACAATTACTGACAACTATGATGTGAAATACTCTATATATGAAATACAATATTCTTCCTTGTCCTCACTTCCACCAAAACCAAATGGAAAGCTTCTAAGTTTTCAGATACTCAGGTAGCACTTCTACTGTGAAAAAATCCTTGCAGTTTACTTGGGGCAAGAGACAAATGGATAAATCAGTCACATTTTATATATGGTACTCAATTTAAAATAATCCCTTCAGATTATGTCACAATATTTGGGTGTAATCAGGGCTGATAGTCATCTGTTATGTATTCATATGGCTGTATAAGGTATTAAAATATCAAGATTCTACGTCCACGTCTGGCTGGCAGATAGCTTTTCCCCTGAGTCCCTTAAGTGCTCCTCACCATGCCTGAAGCCCATGTGCCCCCAGTTCTCCCCTAGGAGTCCTGTGGCCACCACAAACAACTAGATTAACACCTGATAGAGCAGGAGCCTGGGACTCTGCTTGTGTCTATTTTGAGTGATTGGTGCCCCTGTTGTTTTGTTGCTGAATCTCTTGAATATCACTTCTGGGTATGTTAGAGCATTAAACTGGAGCAAAAAGAATTGAGTCCTAGTCCTCTCTGTTCCATTAGAGATGAATGATCTTGGATAAGTTACTTCACCTCTCTGGCAAATGAAGAGTTTTATAGAGTCTAAATAGTTCAGCTGATTTTTAGGGAACACCAACTTGTATCAGATAATTCTACTAAGAAATGGGGATACAAAAAGAAATAGTCCTACCCTGGAGTCGTTCCCATTCTTTTCTGTAAGACAGCCATATGCAGATACATTATAGTAAAACATAGTAAAAGCTTTCAGAGAATTGGAGTCCTAGTCATGGGAACCCAGATGATAGAGAATTAGCGCCACCTACAGGGTCAGGGAAAGCTCATTTGATTTGGGTCCTGAAGGAGGAGAAGGATATTCTCAAGAAAACAGAAGGATGAGGTGCAGCAGGATGTGGGATGGGATAGGTATTCCAGGGAGAAGACCAGCATTCACAAATCTCAGAGTTTTAGGAGAGCGTGTATGTATGAGGGATAGTGAGAAGATCAAAGTGGCAAAGACATAAATGATCTCTAAGATCCTTTTAATCAACAAAAATAAACATTCAGAGTTTTAATTAAATTTGCTAATTAAAAATTAGCCTTGGGGTTTCCCTGGTGGCGCAGTGGTTGAGAGTCCGCCTGCCAATGCAGGGGATACGGGTTCGTGCCCCGGTCGGGGAAGATCCCACATGCCGCGGAGAGGCTGGGCCCGTGAGCCATGGCCGCTGAGCCTGCGCGTCCGGAGCTTGTGCTCCGCAACGGGAGGGGCCACAACAGTGAGAGGGCCGCGTACTGCCAAAAAAAAAAAAAAAAAAAAAAAATTAGCCTTACTCTTTAAGACTAGCTAAATATGTAGCTTATATTTTTTTGAACTTTTGGTCTATTACTAAAGTGCATCATTTCTGCAATGCTTAGGAAATTAAGGCTTAAAATATTTTTAAACTCAAAAACTTTGAATAAGATTTACTTATTAAAACTAGACCAATTTACTTGTATACATTGTGCCTCAACGTACAAGCTAAAATTAAAAATCTCATCCAAATGCATTTATGACTTTCTTAATTTCTTTTTCTTTATTGCCTAATTTAAGATGGTCTCTTCAACTGTTAGTGTTTTTTGTATTTTTCAGGTATGGAAACTGTTCCTTGGTTTCCAAAGAAGATTTCTGACCTGGACCATTGTGCTAACAGAGTTCTGATGTATGGATCTGAACTGGATGCTGACCATCCTGTAAATATTTTAAATAAATATTTTCATGAAAATAAGTTAAAGCAAACTAAAAAATTAAGGGTATTATTTTTCTTTTCTGGAGAAAGTGCTTATTCTAGACTAAATAGGATCTTGATTAATCTGGGTTTCAGGAAGTGTTATTAGTCCTTCATGTTGGTGGACTTGAAACCAAGTGACTGAAGAGCATCCAATTTCATTGGCTCCAAAACATCTGTGTCATGCCTGGAATTCGTATTACTAAGAGCTATTCCAAGAATTACACTACAGTGAACACCGTATCTGCAGTCGGTTTCTATCAAAATGGGCATGGGCTATTGGAGAGGGGAGTAAAGATAGGAAGGGGAAAATCATCACCCACACTGCTCAGCATAATTGGTTTATTATGCAGTTGATGAATTAGGAAGCTGTTTCCTTGGAAAATCATATGGGATACAGTACAGGCATGAGTTGGAGAATTAGTAAGTCTAGAGCATTAGGACTTCTTATGGAGCTCTAGGATCCTAGGAGGGGAGGAGAGAAGAGAGTCAGCAGTAGAGTTGCACAGACCAGGGATTTAATCTAGCTTCTATCACTTATTAGCTGTGTGAATGTGACCGTATACTGCCTTAGACAACCCCAGCCGATCCATCCATTTATTCTATAATATCTTATTGAGTAAGTATTGGAATTAATAATTTGCTGTACCTGCCCTCTGGGAGCTTCCAGTCAAGTTGACAAAGTAAAGCACACACACACACACACACACACATATATATAAACGCACGTACAAGATTTAAGTATGAAAAGTGTGCTAAGTAGCATGAACAGACTGCTTTGAGATATACACAAGAGAGTACAAACACTTCTAGCTGAAGAGGTCAGAGAAAGGCAACCTTGTTAACTTGGCCTTAAAGAATCTTGGCAGGAAAGAGATGGAGAGGAAGGACAGTTCATTGCAAAATGAGCAAAGGTTCAGAGGCAAGAAAATCTGGGGCATGTTTACGGAAAGGTGTGTAAATCAGTTTTACTGACCTACTACCAAGTCCTGCTGATTTTCACCTCCAAGATATTTCTTTAATTTGTTCCTTGTTTATTCTTACTACCACATCCCTTAACTGGTCTTCCTGCCTCCAGCCTTGCCGCCTCAAACCTGTCCTCATAGTCACTAGAACGATCTAAAGCCTCAGTATAACCGTTATCCCTCTTGTGCCTAAAAATCACCAATGGTACCTCAGTACAGATCTAAGAAAACTGAAAACATAAGCCCACGCAAAAACTTGTACACAAATGTTCATAGAAGCATTATTCATAGTAGCAAAAAAGTGGAAACAACCCAAATATCCATCCACTGGTGAATGGATAAATAAAGCATGGTATGTCCCCAACATGGATATTAATGGCCATAAAAAAGCATGAATTACTCAACATGCTACAACAGGGGTGAACCTTGAAAACACTGTGATAGTGAAAGAAACCAGTCACAAAAGGCCATACATTGTGTGATTTCTTTTACATGAAATATCCAGAAGCGGCAAATTCATAGCAACAGGAAGTAGATTACTGTTTGCCAGGGCTGGGGGTGAGGGAAAATGAGGATAGACTGCGAATGAGTAGGGTGTTTTTTTTCAGTGTGATAAAGTGTTCTGAAATTATGGTGGAGGTGGTTGCACAACACTGTGAATATCCTAAACCCCCCTAAATTGTACACTTTAAAATGTCAGTTTTAAGGTATGTGAGTTATATCTTGATAAAGCTGTTATTTATTTATTTTTTTTAAAAACCCAATGGCTTCCAATTACCCCAAGACTAAAATCCAAGCTCTCAAACAGACCTTTACTAGCAGACCCATAACTAGTCTTCACCGTGCTCCACCTCACTCTCCAGGCTCCAGCAACATTGGATTACCTGTACTTTCTTAGGTGCAACATGCTGTTTTTCATTTCTGCGCTGTCCTTGGTGCTGTGCTTTCTGTCCTTCTCCCCCTGGCTCTCTCCACTCCTCTTTTAGCTTAGGAGTCATTGCTAGGGACCCTTTCCTGACCCCCACTACCCTCTTCGCATACTCTGGATTATGAGTTTCTTTTTGAGTTCAAGTGGTATTTTGTGCCTGTCTGTAATAAGGCACTTACCATATTGTTTCAAAACAATTGGTTAAAGTAAACGCCTTGAAGATCCAGATTGTGCTGTGTTTCTCTGAATTTCAGCACAAGGCCAGGTGCATAGTAGGGACTTGTAAATCTGTGTTAAACACACAAGTCTCATTCTTTCCTTTCAAGTGTCCTCCCCTTCTTTCCTATTTTGTATTATTGGCTATTTCCTCCTAAGATTTGCTTTTTGATGCCTTATTTTGTCTATTTTTTTCTTAAATATTTTTCATAGGTATAAATTCTAGTGTTACTATCTCTTCTATCTTTTTATCATTAATTGCTTCTACAAATGATTAATATGTCTGCATTTTGCAATAAAATCTGAAGCTAGATTCAGTTGCCATGATTTCAAATATTAGTAATTACTACTTTGTTACTAATTACAGGAAAATATAACTGAAGATGTAGTCAAATGATTAAGAAAAAACTCACCCTTGGAAAAGAGCCATGTATTTTAACTAGGGTGGTGCTTTTCTTTTTCCTCAAACTATTTTATTTTTGTAGCTACTGTAGTATTTTTGAATCTATAGTACCTTTTATCTTTGCAGCCACTATCATATGAATCTGTCATATAATGTTGACTTTAAAAGAAAAATGATCATAAATTTCTAAACAGTGCTTGCTCAAAATAACAGTTATATAGCCCTTCAGTATAGTCACTTGAATAATAATGAAATGTTTTCTAAGTCATTTGTTAAGTATTTTTTAGTATGCATATTTAAAAACTTTTCTTTAATTATCAGGGCTTCAAAGACAATGTCTATCGTAAAAGACGAAAGTATTTTGCAGACTTGGCTATGAACTATAAACAGTAAGTGTACTATAAAAATAACTTATTCAACTTTGAACTAATGAAATAAATGGAGTAAATTATGCCTATATAGTAAATAGAAAACAAGATACGTGCTACTGTTTATTGGATGCTAATTCAAGATAACTTCTCTTTATCTCATTAGTGGAGACCCCATTCCTAACGTTGAATTCACTGAGGAGGAGATTAAGACCTGGGGAACTGTGTTCCGAGAGCTCAACAAACTTTACCCAACCCATGCTTGCAGAGAGTATCTCAAAAACTTACCTTTGCTTTCTAAATACTGTGGATACCGGGAAGATAATATCCCACAATTGGAAGATGTCTCAAACTTTTTAAAAGGTAATGAAATGATTAATTTTTTGTAAGGGGAATATTGAACTCCATTTCAATCACAATAGAATTTTTAATAGAGGACTAAAGTCCAGTTATTTGGGAGGTCAGAATTTTTCTGTATTCTGTCCTGGCAATTCTCCAGGCACCACATTTGAAGAGGGACGTTCATAACCTGGAGCGAATGTAGAGGAAAGTGAGCAGAATTGTAAGAGGATTGGAAAATGTATCATATAAATAAAATTTGAAGGATTCTCAGGGTGTTTAACCTGGAAATTTAGGGGACTTTATAGATTTATTTAAATATTTGAAGGTCATCTTATGTTATAGAGGGATTCCTATGTGGCTCTGAAGTAAAGGACAGTCGGATAGAAAGAGCAAACTTTTAGTTCGAAACGGACAAGATCCTGTTAAAAGAGCCATTTGAAAATGGGACAGGCTCATGAGATGGTTAGTTCCACATCCATGGAGATGTTCATGCAAAAGTTCCACACCCACTAGAGGGATGTGATAGAGGAGATTCAAGCACCTTTGGGAAGGTTGGAGTAAATGATCGCTGAAGCCCCTTTCCACACTAAGATTCTATCGTTTTCTCAAAGAAGAAGATGTGTTAATAGAAGCATAAACAAAGACTAAGGACAATTTTGCTCCTTTTAGTTCATCATGCTTACTTGGTCCAGGCTTCCTTATTTTTTCTCACTAGTATAGGAAGTAAAAGGATCAGTGATCTCCAGGATCTACAATATGTAAGAAAAATAAATATCCCCCTTTGATCTCAGCAGATTAGAACCTTAGGGAAAAACATAGGCATTATGTTTTTGACCCAAAGGGAGTTTATCTTATTTCCATCATGATCTGAAATTACTATCTTTGAATTTATTATATAGACTGTTATAAAAATATACATATTTATTCAACTCCATAATTCTCATTCCTCAACCACTATACACAAAACTAAGAACTAAACAGGAGAGGGCAATATAGTTTTTACAAGGGAAGAACTCATATAAGTGGTTCCTACAAAAACTAGATTTAAAAAAAATAGTGATTAAGAATGGCAGAGAACCAAAGCACATGACCTTGTGTGACTTAACAAAGATGGACTAGCATATGCTACAGAAGTTGTTATCAAATCACACTTGCATGAGATCTGGAGGCAATATTTTGTTATAGATGCAAAACTGAAAGCTGATCACTTGGGGTCTGGAGCTTGAGCAGGCTGCAGAGCTTGTTGCTAAAGGTGTTTCAAGGGAACGCGTCAAAGAGAGAAACCAACATTAAAAGACAGTTCAAACAAAACATGAATTGGAAGGGGCTACCTGCCCTGGCAAATATGGTGGCCACTAGACAACCGTGGTTGTTTAAATAATTAAAATGAATGTAGGGACTTCCCGGTGGTCCAGTGGTTAAGACTCTGCCTTCCAATGCAGGGGGCATGGGTTCCATCCCTGGTTGGGGAACTGAGATCCCACATGCTGCGTGGTGCGGCCAAAAATAAATAAAGAAAGAAAATAAAGTTAAAAAAAATAAAATGAATGTAAATCAAAATGTTAGTTCCCCAGCCACATTAGCCACATTTCAAGGGCTCAATAGCCACACGTGGCTAGTGGCTAGCAATAGGCTAGATGTTGAACATTTCCATCTTTGTGAAAAATTCTTTTGCCCATCGGAGTGGGAGAATCCAAGTACAAAGCATTGGGGTGGAACTGGAATTACCAGAGTGTGAGAGTTTGAAATGAAGGACAAGATCAGAGCTTATAGAGGTCCCCAGAGCCACTGCAGCCTAGTGGAAGGTGACTTTTACAGTGGGCATGCAGACTCAGGTATTGGGGAATGAAAGAGCACCATCCAGTTTAGATAACAAAGAAACTACAAGAGGTAGTACTGGCTAAAAATGACATAGTTTCAAAAATGGTTCTGATCTAAATTAATAGATCTTGTTAGTGAGTTTTTTTAAAAAAGAAAAGTAAGATTGTCTATTCTAGTGAAGATTTTCTCCTTTGCTTTGCAGAGCGCACAGGTTTTTCCATCCGTCCTGTGGCTGGTTACTTATCACCAAGAGATTTCTTATCAGGTTTAGCCTTTCGAGTTTTTCACTGCACACAGTATGTGAGACACAGTTCAGATCCCCTCTATACCCCAGAGCCGTAAGTACTTCTACTGCAGCATCCATCCATCGATATGGTACCTACGTCATGATTTTTTGTGAGGATCAAGCGAATTAGCACATGTAAAGCATTTTGAATGGTGCCTGGCATGTAATACATGATCCATGCTCTATACATGTTAACCATTATTATTACCATTATTAATTGACAACCTATTAGGTGCCAAGTGCTGTCCTAAGCATAGGGGATGTAAGACTGAAAAAAATCAAAGTTTCCTGCCTTCATAGAGCTTATATTCCAATGGGAGATACAGATAATAAACAAACAAGTAAATATATATATATATAAAATTCAGATGGTTATAAGTGCCATGGAGAAAAATAAAGTAGGGAAAGGGGACAGAGTTGTGTGTGTGGGGGTGTTTCTACTTTGAAAAGGGTGATCAGAAAAGGACTGACTGAGAAGGTCACATTTGAGTAGAGACCTGGTTTGGGGGTTGGGGGGTTGACATGTGGATGTCTGTGCGTATTTGTATGAACTTACATATGTGTGTTTGTGAGTGGCCAAGGTTTTGTAATAGTGTCCTTTGTGGTCCATTGCCAAAGTAATACCACCTGATCAATTTGAATAAAAGTAAGATCAGGTTTTGATTTGATTGAATGGTTGATTATGCATTTATGTTAAATGGCACAGTGTGACAACTTGTACCTCTTTTTCAGAGATACCTGCCATGAACTCTTGGGTCATGTCCCCCTTTTGGCTGAACCTAGTTTTGCTCAGTTCTCCCAAGAAATTGGCCTGGCTTCTCTTGGAGCTTCAGAAGAGGCTGTTCAAAAACTAGCAACGGTATAAATCTGGAAATAGCTGTATGAATCAGTAATCTTTAACTGGGGTGGGATGTGGGTATTTGTGTAGTTTAAAAGTACCTACTCAAGATGAGCATTAGAAAATTTGTCTTTGCTCATATTTAATTTAATTTAAATAATTTAAAAAAACATTAAAGGAAGATGTAAACATTTAAGGCTTATCCAAAGAAGACCTGAGCTTTAAAAAAAAAAAAAAAGGCAGAGAGACAGAGAACACTAGAATACAATAATGTTAACAGTTGGTATACCTTCTTTTTTTAGTAAAAATGATAGGTTCCTTAAAAATGATGCTAAAAATATTTTTGAGCACTAGGTACAAAACATGATGGAAATAGAAAGATGAATAAGGCCTGGTTCCCACCTTCAAGGAACTTATACACAGACACTTATGTTAGAATGAAAGGAGGTCTGTAGAGAAGCTCAGGCAGGGTGCTCTGGGAGTGCAGAGAACTGCCTGTGGAAAGTTTCATGGAAGATAAACATCTGGACCAGCCCTGGGAAGATGAGTAATGTTTTCACCTGCCAGGAAAAGAAGGAAGAGCATCTCAGGATGAGGACACACAAGGAAAGACAGGAGGTGCTTGGTGTATCTGAGGAAATGACAAGAAGCTGGAGCAGAGTGTGTGAGGTTTGGGGAGGTGGTGTGAAATAGGCTAGATGGTTAGAACAGTGCTCTCAAATTGTGGTTTGGGGACCCCACAGGGTCCTTGAGTAAAAGATCCATTCAAAATGCAGAGTGAATTTTAATGTGAGGGACAGAGTTCATTGATATGGTTTCAGATTCCACATTACAGCTGTACTTTAAGAAATTACCATTGTTGAGTTTTGATGTTGTGTCAAAGAAGAATAGCTACAATTATCTGAGAAGGCTATTACAATATTCAACCGTCTTCCAACTACTTATCTGTTTGAGGCTGACTTCTCTCCACATGCTTGAACCAAAACAACCTATTGTGACAGGTTTAATGCAGAAGCAGATGTGAGAATCCATCTGTTTTCCAGCCAGACATTAAATAATATCAATCCAGACACTAAAAAGATTTGTGACAATATAAAACAATGCAACTTTTCTCACCGTTTTTTTCTTTCTTTTTTTTTTTTGCGGTACGCGGGCCCCTCACTGCTGTGGCCTCTCCCGTTGCAGAGCACAGGCTCCGGACGCGCAGGCCCAGCGACCACGGCCCACGGGCCCAGCCGCTCCGCGGCACGTGGGATCCTCCCAGACTGGGGCACAAACCCGCGTCCCCTGCATCGGCAGGCGGACTCCCAACCACTGCGCCACCAGGGAAGCCCTCTCACCGTTTTTTTGTACAATATAGTTACTTTTGATTAAAATGTTATTTGTGTTACCATAAAATGGTTTATTATAATTTTAACATTAATTAGTAAACATTTAAATTTTTCTCAGTTTACATTTTTAATATGGTAAATATAGCTAGCTCTATCCCACATAAACAAAAGGTCTTTGGGGTCCTCAGTAATTTAAAATATTTATTTATTTACTTATTTATTTTGGCGGTGTTGGGTCTTAGTTGCCACACACGGGCTCTTCATTTCTCCATGTGGGATCTTTAGTTGCGGCATGCGGACTTCTTAGTTGAGGCATGCATGCAGGATCTAGTTCCCCTACCAGGGATCGAACCCGGGCCCCTGCATTGAGAGTGTGGAGTCTTACCTACTGGACCAACAGGGAAGTCCCTCCTCAGTAACTTTTAAGAGTGTATAAGAGTTCTGGGAACAAAAGTTTGAGAAGTCTGGTTTGGAATGAGGTCAGATTGTAGAAATACTTGTGAGCTATGCTGGGGGTCTTGGATTTTATTCCAGGGTACTTTGGGTCAGTGACTAAGAGTTGTAATTTGTTTTAAATTGAGTCCTTCAGGATGTGAAAGTAATACTGATGTCATTTTGCAGTGCTACTTCTTCACTGTGGAGTTTGGTCTATGTAAACAAGAGGGGCAGCTAAGAGTCTTCGGTGCTGGCTTACTTTCTTCCATCAGTGAACTCAAAGTAAGAGCTGTAAATCTTTGCACATAACCATATTCACTTAATGTAATTGATATGACCTGAAATAGTTTCTGGATTTTAATTTATTTATTTTTATTATTTATTTATTTATTATTTTTGGCTGCCTTGGGTCTTTGTTGCTGCGCGTGGGCTTTCTCTAGTTGTGGCGAGTGGGGGCTACTCTTTGTTGTGGTACGCAGGCTTCTCATTGTGGTGGCTTCTCTTGTTGTGGAACACAGGCTCTAGGTGCGTGGGCTTTAGTAGTTGTGGCACGCGGGCTCTAGAGCGCAGGCTCAGTAGTTGTGGTGTACGGGCTTAGTTGCTCCGCGGCATGTGGGATCTTCCCAGACCAGGGCTTGAACCCATGTCCCCTGCATTGGCAGGCGGATTCTTAACCACTGTGCCACCAGGGAAGCCCTAGTTTTTGGCTCTCAATAAGAGCTTACTGTGGAAAATACTTGGGGTGGCAGTAAACATTACCTAAGAGGCATTTTTCTCTATTTCCTAAGTTTTCTGAATAGATATAGATAACTATTCAGAATATAGTTATATCTTTTAAGTAAAAATGTATTTTAAAACAAAGTCTTGCTGTTGCCTCACCATTTTTGGTGTGCTAGCAACAACTTCAGTAATTTCTAGGGAATTCTTTGAGATGTATTATTTATCCAATAAAGGAATGAACTTATGTTTGTTGAGTGGTGGATGTGCATGAAATATTGTCCAAGGTACAGTCTTTCTCTCAAGGAGCCTACCACCTGCTGGTGGGTACAAGTCATGTATAGGAATAACTAGTGCAGGGTAGAAAGCAGATGCCATAATGCAGGAATAAATAAATAAAGATCCTTGGGTACCTCCTAAATGGAGAAGAGTGTTAGAACAATGGAGTGGTCTTGGGGCGTTTATAGAGATAGCAAACCATTTGTTTTGCTGGCTCTGGCAGTTGTGTGTAGAATGTGATCATGAAAATAGATAGTATCCTTTGATTCACTGACTCTTCATCCTCTAGCACGCACTTTCTGGACATGCCAAAGTAAAGCCCTTTGATCCTAAGATTACCTGCAAACAGGAGTGTCTCATCACAACTTTTCAGGATGTCTACTTTGTATCTGAAAGCTTTGAAGATGCAAAGGAGAAGATGAGGTAAAGTATATCTTCCTCATGCCTTAATTTTCCTCTGTAAAAGATAGGTCCAATAATGGTAACAAGTCACAGAAGCAAGCAGCTGGATAATTAGAAGCCCACTAGGCACCTTTTGCCTGTAACACATCTCTCTTTCACAGTAAATATTTAGGGTGTGTTGTTTATAATGACGTTCAGTGTTGCAAATATAAATCAGATACACTGAGAAATTGGTTACTTCCTATTCCTTCCTATCAGAGAGTTTATAATCTAATAGGAAAAATAAACTGTATGCAAATTACTATATAACAACTAGGAAGCCTTAAAGAGATACAGATGAAACACTGTTCTGCATTTTATTCAGGAGCAATTCATTCCAGCTAGAGGAACAGGGAAAGCCTAATGGCATTTGAGAAAGGACTTGAAGAATACACAAGATTTAGATATGTTAATTTTTAGACTAACGGACAGTATTTGGTTTTTATCATTTTCTCCCTAGAAACTGATTGCCTCATATTTTTTTTCTTAAATAGAGAATTTACCAAAACAATCAGGCGTCCATTTGGAGTGAAGTATAATCCGTATACACGGAGTATTCAGATCTTGAAGGACACCAAGAGCATAACCAGTGCCATGAATGAACTGCAGCATGAGCTTGATGTTGTCAGTGATGCCCTTGCTAAAGTCAGCAGGCAGCTGAGCATCTGACAGTTGCCAGTCCTAATCCCGAAAGCATCTGAGCATTCAGAGGCCTGTGGGCCAACTGTTGCTTTGCTTGATGACCTGGTTGTGGAGGAACAGCAGCCAAACAATCTTCTCTATTCCCATTCCTTAATGGACCATTAGTCTTTGAAAATGTGTACCTGGATACTCTAGCCACTACTTTTTTTTTCTTTTGGTAACAGCTTTAGTGAAGTATAGCCTAATTTTATTTTCCCCAGTTCTTGAGTAAAATGACTTCGATGATCACTTACAATACCTTGGTGGTTATTATGGAACTGATCCATATTGTTACTTAAGATTCTCTTATTTCTACAATAGCTTACTTATAACTGAATTTGTGCCAAGCTTGGTCACATTCACATGCCCAAATTTAATAGGGGATCAGCTGTCTCTGCTGCTAGCCTGAGCAAAAGCAGAGAGGCCTTTGCATATGAAACATACCTGGTAAAGAGCAAATAGTCTATTTTCAAGTGTAGTGTCTTGTAGGGAAAAAGGAGTATCTAAGTCTAGAAAGGTTGATTGGAGTATGATCCTTAAGTCCAGGTGAAGAATTTGTGACTTTATTTTGAAGGCACTAGGGAGCCCCTGCCCAAGTGACCATCCTCCTTGAAACTCTTTTCTTTCTGTGGCATTGCATATGTTTTACATTATCTGTCCTACTCAAGAGGCCAAAGGGAACTTGCAAGGCCCTACTCCGACATGCAGCCCCAGAGAATATCCTCAGGTTAGCAGGAGACAGTGTTGTCCAAGGGAGAGTTCAAACTGAGACAGATGAGAAGCGTGCAAAGTTTAAGTTGGAAAAGCAGTGCCGAGCACTTTATTTCCAAGGTATAAGGTGAGACCATAAATAGGAAGGTCAGGCGTGACAGTCGAGTGTGGGGAAGTGGGGAGGAGATGGTGTAAGAAAAGTCAAGAAGATCATTTTAGGACTGACACTGTAATAATGAAGGCTGCAAGCACTGGCTTTTATGTGGTGTCAGCGGTGTAGTACAGGGAGCAGGCTTGGTATAAAGCAGTAAAGCTGGAATCCCCAGGATAGGCTTGTATCTCTTCAGTTTGCTCCTTTCCTCCCCCAACAACTAAAGGAAGACTTTCCTCAAGTTTCTGTCTTTAGCCCTCTTCTCTCTCTGCTCTCTGTTCACGGGAGATGTCATCCGTGTCCATGACTTTCTTATTTCATATGTCTCCCATATTTGCAATTCTAACCCTGACATCTGTCTTGAGTTTTTGCCTCTTACATCCAGCTGCCTGCCAGATGTTTCCATCTAGATGTCCCATGAATTAAGCCAATGTTGTGTAACTTCTTGTGGCACCATTCATTAGAATGAAATGGGGTTGTGCAACATGGCAGCCCTGCCAAATATCTTAAACTCTATAGGTCCAAAAAGAAACTCAGAATCACCAGAATTTTGTGCCCCATCAGTTTCCTCTCCCAGTGATCTCATTTCTATTGATTGTATTAAGGGTCATATTTTCAGCCAATTTCCCATTCTTAATCAGCTATTTAAAGACCGTGTCCTTAATTTTTTCACATTAATAGTCAAATTGAAGACCATTTAACATGTTTTATTTCAACAGACAACTAGATATTTTAATCCTTTTTAGGCCTCAAAGGAAATTATTTTAAAAACTCTTAAAAATTTATTTCATTTTATGTTATACAAGGAAATAGAATTAGGAAGAATAATTCATGCTACTTCAGATTTTTACATTACTTATAAATTTTAATAGCTGATCAACTGTTAAGTATACCTTTGATAGTACTAGATCTAAGTCAGCTAATCTAAAACCTTTTGAAATATTGGTTAGGTCATTTATAGTTAGTGTATTTGGTTGCAAGGAAATCTATGAAGCAAACTATGATAGATAGCAAATAACAACAAATCATGCATACTGTATCTGGTTTGGTTATTTTCATACAACTTTGATCATTGCAAAGAATCGTAGTTATTGAATTTTTAAATGATGGTATTTCAAATCACTCTATGACAAAAGCACACTAAAGTAAATGTTAAAGACACAACGATTATAATTCACATCTTCAGAATAATGGAAATATTTAATGATTGGTTTCAGTTCTTTCTTCTAACCTCTGAATTTATGATATTTGGTAAATGAGGAGTTCTGAGAGTCTTAGAGTTTTCATGCATTTTAAATATATTTCTTCAAATATATGAGAACAGAATTGAACCAAAAGTGTGGTTCATAATTCTTAATCAGTGAGTTATTACTCAGAGACATAGATGGTATGTTCCTGACTTTTTGAAGAATGCTCCAAAATCTGGTTGTCAGTTGCCTGTATTTCTTAATCTGCCAATTCTGTCATTTGGAGTTATACAGTGGTTATGACACGCCAAAGTGTACAGAATTATAGTTCATTATTAAATTGCCTTCCAAACTGAAAAAATTAAAAATCCTGGAATTGTCTAAAGGAACACATAATAGAGTTCATATATTAATTTCTAGGAAATGTATAAAGATACTGTGGTCTTATTTCAGTTCGTCTTTATTTTACTATATGATATACACTTATGACTTGCAAGTTTGTTATTCAACTGGATAATAAAAGGACACAAAATTCATGTTCTCACTAAGCATTTTTTTTGTCAAATGTATGTTAAAAACTGATTTAAATGTATATTAGCAATTTCATTAGTTTCAGAAATCTGTGAGTTCCTTATACTTCTTTAAAAAGCCTACAAATATGTGATGTAAGGGGAGCGAGACACACCTGGAACCTAGAAACCACTTTTTGGAATTCTTGATAAAGTCTCAGTCTCATGTTCCTCATCTGTAAAGTGAGCTAAATCTACTTTACTGGGTTATTGTAAGAATTATGTTGTGAGAGGACTTGTAAAAAGAAACATTAGCCATATGTAAAGAACCATTAATCTCCTAATCAGAGATCCCCATAGCTTCTGGATGATTTTTATCTTCCTTCAGAGGGAATTAACTTTTGCGTCGAGCAGATAGCATATAATGGCAGGGGAAGCTCACCTTAGTCCTAGCAGGGATTAAGCCAACTTGAAGCTGCGTTTCAGTCTTTGTGAGAGCTGGTTTATTTCCAGTTCACCTCTACTCTTACGGTGCAGCCCTTTAGGGATCTCAAAGGAAAGCTACGTGTGTGTACCAGGGCTTCTCCTTGGGGACCCTGGACTCCTACTTTTCTTTACTCTCATTCCACCCCACCTCCCGACACCATAAAATTGCTAAAAGTACTGTTCAGTTTCTCAGCTTCTCAGCTGCTGCTTTCAGCCCAGTTTCTTAGCCTCCAAGTCACTGCTTGCTAATTAGCAAATGCTTCAAGCAGAAAAGTAGTGCCAAATATAATCTCTCAGCTTTTAGATCTTGGCCCTCCAAGTTCTGGCTGCTTTGATAGCTCTCCGATGACTGGAAACAGATTTTAAAAATATTTCCCCCCAGTTTTTCTAATTGTTTTTGGTGAGAGAACTGGTCTGTAGCTAGCTAATCTGCATTTAAAGTGGAAATCTGACCTTGGAGTAACTCATTTAACTTCTTTGAGCCTTAGTTTTCTCATCTATAAAATAACGATTCCAACAATACTTATCATACCAGTAATACTGAGAGGATCAAATAAGATCATCTAAAAGAAAAAATTCCCTAACCTGTATAGTATAGAGAGATACTCTGTATACTTGAAATACTTTATATTTTCCTCTTATGGGGAGACAAATCACCTGAAAGTGATACCAATTTAAATCTAGCTCCATTCAAGAACTGCAACTCAACCAAGCTGCTAATGGGAAGAGCTAGTCAGTGGTACGTACATAGGTGAAATCGTAGCTGCATTTCAACCCATCTCAACACTTCCAAGGAATTGTATTATGGGATATAACATAATAATATAACTGTAAGTTAAAGTTACAGTTAATATAAATTGATGCATGTATATTCAAGGGATGAAATTGGAAAAAAACTGTATCCTTTCAGACCCTTTCTCTATGAAAACTGACTCTGGGTAGTTCCTTCTTGTCCCTTTGGATGAAATCTCAGGTCCCTGTCTTGAATTTTCTGCTCACTCTAAGTCCTTAGCTTCTAATCTCCCTCTCCACGCCCCCCCCATTTCAGTCTTCAAATTCCAGTGTTCTGTAAAAGTTCAAAACATTAGATTTTAAGGTTAAAGTTTTTCTTCTTCTCTAGAACTGAGAAAGGAAGAGGTGTGCTTTGTGTCTTTATTTTCTCGCTCCTTTTTTCTTGCTCACAAGGATGCCTCTGGCTTCTCCAGGGTTTGGGAATGGTGGTGGGGAGGAGAGGTAAGGAGTAGCAAGTTCTTTTTGGTCTGATACTGTTGTGAGTTGGCATATGTGCTTTCTGTACTTGGTAAGTATTTAATGCTGACTCATTCTCTGTGGGTGTTTTGAAACACCTTCCCGCTTCTTATTTCTTGGGATCTCTTGATGTGGGTAAACATACCTCTCTGACTGGGCTGTTGAATTCATCTCGCTCAGCCTCTAGGAATCTAGTAGTCAACTCTCCTGTGGGTGTCCCTTCAGCTCTCCAGAAATTCCCTTGGACTGGGTCTAAAACCATCCCCTGGCCAATTTGCTCATGCTTGGGAAACACTCACATGGGAGATACTCAGACATTCTTTGTCTTAAAAAAGACATAAAAGACCTCTGGGCATGAAAGACCTCTCCAAAGCATCAATCTCTTTGCTGAACTCTCAGAGCAGTTATCTGGCCACAAGCCATTGGACATTTCTCAGCACGAACTGGACAGCAACCTGCCCGGCCCCAATCTGGAGGGATACATGCCAAGCTCTCTTAGTGGCCCTGCTGACGCAGGCCTTTCCTTAGAAACGAGATGGGCAAGACTCACAGCACATTGATAACTACCGCCACACATCCTATCAGAATGCTCTCTCAGCCTCTCCAACCTCTTTCATAGCCTGGGAGCCATACACTGATTTCTAGACACCTCATTCACAGGTTCTGCTTTGGTGGTTTTGTACCTCACTTTATTATGTGGGAGGTATTGGCACTTAATACCTTAGGGTCTTAGCCAAAATGGAGATGGGAAGGGTCCCATTTTTACACTATCACACATGCTTAAAAGGAATGGTCAGGCAAGAGGGATGAGATATGGGAACATATGTATAACTGATTCACTTTGTTATAAAGCAGAAACTAACACACCATTGTAAAGCAATTATACTCCAATAAAGATGTAAAAAAAAATGGTCAGAATAAAAAAGGCCACTCATAAAACAGTCAGCAAACAGTATAGTTTTTGCACATCAAGTTCTCTTGAGAATGAAGAGCTGCTTTGCCTTTCTAAAGTTTGCATGTTTATTAGCATGGTCCTCCCTGTTCTCAAGATGCCACAGGCTGGAGAGGTAAAGGTGAGGTGCTGCCCCTAAGTGGTCTTAAGGCAGAAACACCAAGGAGTGGGTGGAGTGGAAGAATGGGAAGGACTGTAAGAGCTCGGGGAGACACTTCTCAGGGCCTCCAGGCATAAACGGTGATGAGTACTGGAGGCTTGTGTCAGTAGAAGGGTCAAGAACTACTGAATATGGATTATCTTCTTTAATGTGACCCCATTTGTACCCACAGATAATGTGTGGCTTGGAAAATGTGGGTTATGTACAAAAAGTACAAAAAAGAAAATAAAAATGACCTGTAATCCACCACCCAGCGTGTGCGTGTGTGTGTAAAATTGGTATAATATTTACTTTAATGACATATCATGAATATTTCCCTTATTTATTATCTTCCAGAACATGTTTTTAATGGCAGCCTAGTATTCAATTGCATGGCTATATAATTTAATCAATCTGATTTTGGATTTTAAGGTAGTTTCTAAGGTCTTTACTATTATATGTAACCCCATAATGAATAACTTGCAGTCTAAGGGTTTGTGCATAGTTCCATTTTTTTCTTGTGATAGAGGAATAGAAGTGGAATTACTAGCTAAATATCTAAGTATCTATTTTCATATTCCTAATATGCTTTGCCACATTTTCCTTCAGAAAAATTGTGCTTATTTAGCTCCTACCGGTAGTGTATGAGGGTGTCTGATAAAAGCCATTTTATATGAAAATTTTTGGTGGGTGAAAATTATCCAGTTATTATCCAAGTCATTACCTTGATGATCGGAATCCGGGCCAGGGCCATGCTGGGAGCGCTGAGGGTTAGAAGGCCGCCCCGGGAAGGAGTCAGTGAGAACCAGCCTCCTTAGTTGTGTCGGGGTGTGTGTTCTCGCTCCGTGCCAGGCGCTGAGGGCGACGGCAACGATGCAAGACACTACACTCGCCCACCAGGAAGCTCCCTCCGATTTTGCAAACTGCACACCAAAGCGGGCCCAAAGACAGTTCGCCCTAAGACACTGGGTCAGGACTCTTTCCACCCCCTCCCAGGCTCAAGTTCTTCCCCATCAAAGGGTGATGCAATCCCCGTCCTGTCAGCCGTTCTGGGCTGTCGTGGGACTCTAACCTGAGGGAGCTTTGTGAACTTTTGAGCGTAGTGCACTCGTATAGAATTTTCACTCAACACAAGGAGTTCGAGGGGAGGAGGGAAAGAGAGGCAGAGCGTCCCAGCGAGACCGGAGGCCGCGGGCGGAGACGCTCAGAGCGCGCCGGGACTGGGTGACTGGGAGGCGGCTCCGTGAGATACTTATTCTCTCCCGCCGGCGCCAGGTTAGCGGCAGCAAGAGGGAGCGGTCCGCGGCCCCGCCCACTGCGCGGCCCCCTTCCAACCACAGACCCTTCCCAGTGCCGGCCCCACACCCAAGTCACCAATCCCTCCCCAGGCCGGCCCGTCCCTTGGCAAGCCTCTCCCCAGGCGGGCCCCGCCCCCGCTCCGCCCCCGCGCTTGCCCCACACCTCAGACACCAATCCCTCCCCCGTGCCCGCCCCTCCCCCGAGAGCCCGCCCCCGCGCCAGCCACCACCCCCCCCCGCCACCGGAAGTGCCGTCGGAGCGTTCCAGCATGGAGCGCGAGCCGAGCGCCACGGCAGCCGCCCCTGCTGCGGCCGCGCTCTTCGCCTGGGTACGTGACTCCGCCTCCGGGCCGTGGCCGCTGGGACTGAGGGGCGCACAGACGCTGGGAGCGCCCGGCCTCGGCGTGGGCGGTTCTGGGGCCAGGCAGCCGAGGTCCGAGAGGCGCTCCGGGTTGGAGGATCCTGGGCTGGGGGCTGAGGAGGAGAGGGCGGGGAGGGAAGGGTTTTCATGGGGTGACTTAAGGCTTCTGGCTGGTGGGGTCCAGACCGGAGGGGCGGCGGCGCAGTGGGAAGAACCTGCCTCCAGGACAGAGCGTCTGGGTCCGCGACAGACTTCAGGCCCGGATAGCGCCGGGAGAGGCGGAGCGGAGGGCTCTGTGGAGAGAGGATCTCCCCGTCCCAGAGCCCCGTGGGGCCACCTGTGCCCTTCACCCTCCCATTGCCAGGAGGATGAAGGCCTTTCCCCAGCCCCACCCCAGCCTGGCCGGAGCAGCCTTTGGTGTGGGGCCGGCGGTGTTGGGCCGTGCACAAGGCGGAGACCCTGCATAGTTACTGATACTCGGCTGTGACCGGGTCTTGCCTGCACGGAGGGTGTGGGAGTCTGCGCTGGTGTCGGTTTGACGGGAGCATTGAGAGACAGGGTCATCTTTATGTGTCGTGGCTGGAAGAGAGGAGAGTCTGTGCACAGGAGTGTGTGGCAGGCAGCCGACCAGATGCACGGGAACAAACATAGTCTTGTAGTTCTTCATAGCACATGCTTGTAATGAAACGTATAACTTGTTAATGTCGGTCTCCTTGGCCAGAATGTAGGCGTCATGAGGGTGGGTGCCGTGCATGTCTTGTATGGTGCCTGGCTTGTGCCTGGCACGTTGTAAGGTGCTCAGTACATATTTGTTGACTAATGGATGAATGAGTACCTGTTGTGTGCCGAGCTATGTGCTGGTCTTTTGGGAACAACAAAAGAGTGAAAGACTTCCAGCTCTCGTGTTGGGGGCGGTGGGGGGAAGAGAATAAGACCTTTACTGCTGTTAAAACCAGTATGTATAGACTAATTTGCAAAATGGCGATTATCAGTACCAGGCAACATTTATTGAGTGCAAGACTGCTGCAGACCGGCAGACGGGAGAGCGTGGTGTGGCCCGAGGTGGTCTGGCTGTGTCTTTGGGGTGGTACTGGAACTGGGGGTGGAATTAGGGATTGAATGTGTGCCTGGGTGGGTGCTTATCCCAGGCCAGGGACTGGGGTCTGTGTAGACAGAGGAAACATCTGACAGAAAAAGCCTTTCATATATGGCCTTGTCAGTACTGAAGCAAAAATACTGTTGAACCTAACTTCGTTGCTGTGCTTGGAGGCTTGCTGGTATTTTCTTCCTGAGGCATTATCTGTGTGGAGGAGTGTATTAGTTTGTTGGGCTGCCATAACAAAATACCACAGACTGGGAGGCTCAAACAATGGAAATTTATTTTCTCGCAGTTGTGGAGGGTAGAAGTCCAAGATCAAGGTGTCAGCAGGTTTAGTTTCATCTGGGGCCTCTTTGGCTTATAGATGGCCTCCTTCTTGCTGTGTCCTCATGTGGCTTTTTCTGTGGGTGGGAGCATTCATGTGTTTCTTCTTATAAGGATACCAGTCATATTGGATTAGGGTCCCATCCTTATGACCTCATGGAAGCTTAACTACCTTTTTAAAGGCCGTATCTCGAAAAACAGTCACAGTCTGAGGTACTGGACGTTAGGGTTTCAACAAATGAATTTCAGCAGAACACAATTCAGTTCATAACAAGGGGATTTACCTTTTTGGATGTGTGTGTGTGTGTGTGTGTGTGTGTGTGTGTGTGTGTGTGTGTCTTATGTCTGGAGTGTTTGTAAGGAAGGCAAATACAGCTGTAATAGATTGTATTAAAATTTCCTTTTGTTTTGCTTTATGATGGATTTAGGGCCTCTTGCTGCATTACAAAAATTTGGTGCCATTGTTTGAATCTCATAACGCTGGCTCAGCAACCTGTAGCCCTGGTAATGGGGCAGCCATGGAGATCTCATGGATAGCAGAGAAATCCTCTGCACATGCTTTCCACTTCACACCGTGCAAGTCTTTCATTTGCTCTTTCCTGAGGGACTCATAGGGTCTTACATTAATTCACTGTAAAATATATGCACACCTTCTTTGGGCCAGCACCATTTCAGGTGTGGGGGAAATAGCAGTGAGCAGAACAAAGCTCCTGCCATCATGGAGTTACTTAACTCTCTGAGCCTTAGTTTCTTCATCTATGAAATGAATGATAATGCCCCGCACCCTGTGGAATTAAAGGGGAATGCCCAGCACACAGAGAAGCGCTCAGTAGTTGGTTGCTAATATTGCCCTGAGGGCCTCTGGGACCTGTGTCCCTGCATGGCTCCCTCATCCAGCATGGAGTCCTTGCAGCCCAGATGGCTGTGGAATAGACCACAAGGGGCAGGAGTTTGTATATATATATGCATTTTTTGGTAGTTATTTTAAATCACTTTTTTTCATTCAGGTGTCTTCAAAAACAAACACATTTTAAAAATTTTACTACTCAAGAACCAACCAGCAGTTGGTGGTTGGAGAAATTATAAGGATTTCCAGAATCTTAATAAGATTTTCCCTGCAGGTCCATAATCCCTTATCTTCAATATTGAATACAAAAAGCTCTGTAAACCCAGAACTGACCTGACATGAGGCTGTTTATAGTCTTTGCCCACTAACTATTTGTACTGTTTACTGCAGAAATAATGCTGTTTTACTTATGGGGTGCTGCTCCCAGACCTTGCAGCAGTGTATATGATTTATATACTGTATTACTTTTCTAAAGTCTATAAAATTCTGAGTCTGAAGTACATCTGGCTGCAAGGGTTCCAGATTAGGGATTCTGGACCTTTATCATATAATAACGACAACAGACATATTGCCCATCAAGGGGAAATCTGTTTCCTTAGAGGAATCTCACCATGTGAATCTTACAGTAACAAAACATTGTACTTGGAAAGGCCCTTAGAGATTGTTGCCAACCTCTTTCACCTGTTTCAAATGAAATAACAATGGTGTGCCTTGCTTGAGGGCACAAAATCCTCAGCTAACTTTGATTCCAGAAAGTCATTGCCAGTTTTCCCAGTGAGGGTGTGGGGAGATGGGACAAGAACTAGTCCTAGCGTATTTCCCACCCACTTCGTTCCTATTTTTCTTGATTATTTCTTTCCGTGACTTCCCTAGATAATTACCGTTTATCAGAAGGAACTCCTATGCTGTCCGCTAAAGGCAACACATGTAGGCTGGGGCATTGGAAGGGGAAGGCGAAGAGTATCACTGGATGAGTTGTGGATGCTGAGAGCTCCTCTCACATGGAAATCGTGGTGTTCTGGGGATGGGGCCACCGTCCAAGTGTGGGTTGCGTATAACAACTTCTTAAGAAAAAGTCTATGAAATCTCATCTGTTATAAGCTCTGAGAGGAACGTGAGGGTGAGAAAGATAGGGACAGGTAAATTCAAATTGACAGTTGGGGTTCCCATAGTTTTTCATCCTTGGCTTATTTTATCCCTAGGGTGCAAATAGCTATGGGCAACTTGGCCTTGGCCACAAGGAAGATGTGCTTTTGCCCCAGCAGCTGAGCGACTTCTGTAATCCTGGATGTGTCAAGAGGATCACGGGAGGAGGGGGTCACTCTGCTGTTGTCACAGGTAACTTCCTTCAAGAATATATTTTCTCTCATTTTCTTATTTAGACATTCTCCCCTAGGGTGTTATATTACTATCTTTCAACCTTTTGTATTTTGCAGAGGACAACTTTTTTGTGAAGGAATCACGCTACCATCAGAGAATGGCAGATTGTCAGAGCTGAAAGGATTTCAGAGATCAAGGCCACCCCTCTTTTCCCCTCGCCCGCTCTCCAAATGAGCCTCAGAGAGGAAAATTGCTTAAGGTTACAAGACAAGTAGTGGCCGAGTTGCAACATATATTACATTTTATACCATAGATTGATATTTAACTTTCATATATGAGTTAGAAGTCTTGGCAGTTAAATCGAATATTCCTTGAGAGCAAGAATTTTATATTTTCCATAATCTTCCCTCAGAGTACCTAGGATAGTACTTAATAAGTACTACAAGCACTATAATATTGCAAAGGAGGGCATATTGCATCCTGGTTAAGAACATGAACTCTGGAATCAAACCGTGTGGGTTTAAATCCTGGTTCTCTTAATTGTTAACTGTGTGGCCTTGGGCAGATTACTTAATTTCTCTGTGCCACAGTTGCCTCTCTGTTACATGGTGATAATAATGATGAGAAACAATGAGTTAACAGGGCTGTATTATGACTTTCATGAGTCCTTGACACTTTTGCCTTTGTGGACACCTCCTTCCATAAAGAAATATTTAAAATTATGTTTACAGCTGCACTGACATAAAGATTAATATAATCCAGGCTAGATTTAGTATTACATATTCCTATTACATATATTTTTTTATTAAAAAATTAGATTAAAACATTTTTGTGGGCTTCTACAAGTATGGTGGGCCCCAGGCACTGTGCCTGAAGGATAAGTCAGCCCCACGCCTGAGGCCCTCAGAAGAGTACTTGGCACATTCTACATCCTGAATAAACGTTGGCTTTTATTGTTATGGCAGATGCTCAATTTGGTAATTGATTGGCCACTGCTGTAGGACTTGGAGTTTCCATTTAGATGTTAGATTGGAGCCCCTTGGACTTGTGCCATTTGGTCCAGAACACATTAACATGCATGGCTTATTAACTTGGGTGGGAAAAAAGTTAGTTGGGTCCATGACTCCAAATAATTAATGAAATCCTTTTGCTCATCTTAGCAGTTGTAATTTCCCCTGTTCACACTACCACTAAAACCTTTATATTTTGCAGATGAAGGAAGCCTTTTTGTCTGTGGCCTGAACAAAGATGGGCAACTGGGGCTTGGTCACACCGAGGATGTCCTGTACTTTACCCCCTGCAAATCCCTCCTTGGATGTCCCGTCCAACAGGTGGCCTGTGGCTGGGATTTTACCATTATACTTACAGGTGAGTGTACTCCTAGGTAAATCTTTATCACCACAAAGGCTTTGGGTGAGAAGAGCATGATGTTGGGCCCTGATTAAATGAAATCCTCGTTGTATTTAAAAACACACACAAGTGTTCTCTCTGGTTGTCAAGAAAGTTGCAGGGTGCATTTTGCAAGGAGGGTTTTAACAGTTAAGGAGATAGGGCTGGAAAATCTGGACTGTAATTATTAGAATCTAAACAATAGCTCTCATTTATGAAGTACTTAGTGTGGGCCTGTGTCAGAGTTGTAGGGAGTCAGTAGGTAACACTCTGTTTCTTGCTCACATTTGGGATCAATTGTGAGACAATCACAGAGCAGTCAGACAGGTAGAGATCAAATTATCAGCTTTTTACTGATAAAGACTAAATTGGAGGGCAAGGTTAATTGTCAGGCCAAGAGGTTCTGCTAATACTCCTCTGATCCAAACCCACTCCCCAAACTCTAGGCCTCCCCCGTAGGGGAAGCCCTTACTATGTGTCAGCCCAGAGTGCCTGAGAGGAAGGTGCCAAAGCCATACTGTGCTGTTCCTTCTCCCAAACTCACCAACTGGCTGGGTTACCCCTCCTCCCCTAGAAAGCAGTGAGAATGGGGAAGGGCAGGGAGAAAGGCCTGGAGTATATTAAAATTATGGAAATTCCATCTCATGGAAATATGAAAAGTGGGAGATAAGTATCCTCCATCCCAACACTAGGCACATGGCTAAGCATTCTCCACAGCTAACTTGTCATTAATTAGGTGGTGTAGTGGATAGCCTGTGTAAAACGCTTAGCCCAGTGCCC
Source organism: Delphinus delphis (assembly GCF_949987515.2). Classification (NCBI taxonomy): domain Eukaryota; kingdom Metazoa; phylum Chordata; class Mammalia; order Artiodactyla; family Delphinidae; genus Delphinus; species Delphinus delphis. Next base: position 72,796,920 of record NC_082690.1, on the reverse strand, counting down.
ACTGTTTTTGTTCCTAGGGGGATAGAGAAGGGCGTATGGACTGAATGTGCTGGAGCCCAGGGCCCCACTCACTCCTCTCATTCCTTTTGCTCTTCTCATCCTTCAGCATTTACCCATTTGTCACAGATGTCTTACTTCTTAGATTTGCAATTCAAGTATTTCTATTTTGCAGAAAATGGTCAAGTTCTATCATGTGGATCCAATTCCTTTGGCCAATTAGGAATTCCTCATGGGCCTCGAAGATGTGTGGTCCCCCAGGCCATTGAGGTAAGGACAGCCCCTAATATTGAGCTTGCCTGTGTACTGTGAAAGTGTCTCCAGGTATCAGTTATCCCTCCCTGGACTAAAAGACTGGCTGGGCCCCTGAAAACCCATGGGGTAGTTAGAATTTAAGTTGAAAAACTCAGGTTCTCCTGGGAAAAATTAGGTTGGAGGGATGGATATTGTGAGTGAAAAGCCTCTGTTAGCTCTCATACATGTTATAATTTTTTGTGAAATAAAACAATAAAAGTAATATATCTTATAATGACATTAATGACATTTTACAGTTCTAAAAGTCGTCATAGTGGAAACTGTGTTAGAAACAGGTCCAGTGGGAATTGACTCGCCTAAAGACACTAAGTAAGGCAGATGGCATAGGCCCGCACTGTCCAGTGGGAATGTCATGTGAGCCACATATGTAACTTAAATGTGTCTAGCAGTGCCATTTAAAAAAGTAAAAAAAAAAGGTGAAATTAATTTTTAAAATAACAGCTTTATTGAGATATAAGTCGTATACCATAAAATTTACCCTTTAAAAATGTATGTTTCAGTGGTTTTTAGTATACTCACAGAGATGTGCAGCTACCACCATCATCTAATTTTAGACCATTTTCATTATCACAAAAGAAACTGCGTACCCAATAGCAGTTAACTCCCATTTTCCCCTCCCACCCCCTGATGACTGCTAATCTGTATCTGTGGATTTGCCTATTCTGGGCATTTCACATAAATGGAATCATACAATATGTAGCCTTTTGTGGATGGCTTCTTTTACTTCACATGATGTTTTTAAGTTTCACCCAAGTCATGGTATGACATGGTAAAATTAATTTTAACAACTTTTAAACTACTATAATGTAGCCAAACTATTATTATTTCATTTTATATGTCATCTATATAAAACTTTATTAATGAGATATTTTATATTCTTTCATTTATATGTAGACTTTTTTCTGGTGTACATGTTTTACTTAGAGTATATCTCAATTCAGTCTAGTCACATTTCAAGTGTTCAACAGCCATGTGTAGTTAGAGGCTACCATATTGGACAGCACAAGTGTAAGATAGGACGCCTGGTTTTAGTTCAGAGCTCTTTTCACTGCATCATACTTAAAATGTACACATTTTTGTGAAGATTATATTGTAAGCGAACTTTTAGAGGAATTATGCTGGAATCTAAGATGAGTTTCACCACCTAAGCTGCTCCACTCATATCTAATTTCCTTAAACAGTGACTAAGAGTGGGAGATCTGTTTTCACTGGAGAGAGCTTAGGTCTGCTCCTATCACTTTGCTGAATTCTAATTGCTGGTATTGTGGGGTATTATTTGGGGTCATGGTTTGGGCTGTTCTAACAAAAATATTATAGACTGGATGGCTTAAACAGCAAACATTTAATTTTCACAGCTCCAGAGGGTGGGAAGTCCAAAATCAAGGCACTGGCATTTTTGATATTTGGTGAGGGCTCACTTTCTGGTTCATAGACAACCATCTTTTTTCTGTGTCCTTACATGCCACCAGAAGGGGAAAGGCGCTCTCTGGGGTCTCTTTTATAAGGGCATTAATCCCATTCATAAGGGCTCTGCTCTCATGACCTACTCACCTTCCAAAGGACCCACCTCCAAATACTATTATGTGTTGGGGATTAGGTCTCAACATGCATTTCCTAAGAACACAGACACTGAGTCTGTAGCACATGGTATGCATGGAAGTCTAGACTCTGTAGTCCCTGTTGTAAGAAGTGCTACAGCTTCTAGTTGCAAATAGGTAGCTTTTTAAGAACACTATGTATAAGTTATAATTAATTTAGCTTAAGTCACATGGTTAAAGAAGACAGAGAGGAGCAATGGTTAAATATGTTGGATGACAGAATCAGAAGGTAAAAACATTTTGACGCACTGTATCTTATAGAACAATGGGAGGAATGTGCCAAAGTGAAGTATAAGAGAAATTCATTCATTTATTTAATAGCAACTATTGTGTGTAGGTGCTGTATTTAGGCAGGGGGGACAAAGGTGAGTAAGACCCAATCCTAGCGTTCGAGGGCCTGTAGTTTAGTAGTACATGTTAGATACAGAAGTACCTAGATGCATTACCATGTTAGAACTATGATAGATGCATGTATAGCCTCGAAAGAGAGTACTGGACTCTTTTTAGGGGAAGGTGGGGTGAGAACAGACTTACGCTGAATCTTGAAAGTTGAGTAGAAATTTCCCTGGCTTGGGATAGAAGGATGTGCAGAGTAGGTACAAAAGAAGCACATTACAAACAGAAGGAACTTTGTGAACTAGGGTATAGAGCATAAAACAGGAGGGCTTGGGATACTGCAAGCAGTTTAGTATGATTGGAATATAAGGAAGTGGTAGAAGTGCCAGTAGGGATCGGGCAGGCAGGGAGGTAGTGTCTCTAACAGTGAGTTAGAGAGGGGCCTCATGGGATAGTGTGGGGGGTGGATTGAAGGAAGATTACTCAGAAAACTCTTGCTAATAATCCAGATGAGAGATGATCCTGCCCCAAATGAAAGCAGCAGTAGTGGGGATGGAGAAGAAGGAATTGAGGTAAGTTGGTTTGAAGAGAGTGACTCCGCATGTAAAGCCCTTCAGTTAGCTTTGAAAAGGAAAAAAAAAAATTTAAGGGTGGTATATTCAAATTGTATGAGCAGTAAGATTTGATCTTCCACAAAGCTAATGTGATTGTGGGCTGAATTGATAGAAATATAGTCTCCAGAAGAAGGGAGGCCAGAGCTCTGTCCTTCTTTGTGCTGGTCACACTGCATCTAGGATGTTGTGTCCTGGTGTGGGTTTGGTTCTTAGGCCCTGGGCACTGAGGTGAATAAGACTCAGACCCTGCCCTTGAGGACTCTAAAGTTTAGAAAGACACTGTGGATCTGTAAATAAGCAAATATGGTAAGGTCCCATAGGGGCTGTGATTGGTGCATATACAGTCCCTTAAGAGAGAGAGAGACTGAGTAACCAGAGCATAGAGGAGAGAAACCAAGAGGGGGAGGGAATTTGAAACTAGGTGATGGCTGATGGAATAGGGGATGTTTTTCCTAAAGAAGAGATGTGTATTAGTTATCTATAGCTGTGTAATAAGTTACCCTAAAATTCAGCAGCTTAAAGCAACAAGCATTTATTATCTCACAGTTTTGGAGGGTCAGAATCTGGGAACAGCTTAGCTGTTCTCATGACTTTGCAGTCGAGATGTCAGCCAGGCTACATGAGGTCTGCTGGAGGCTCAACTGGGCTGGTTCCACTTCCACGCTCTCTAATGGACAGGAGGCTTTAGTTCCTTGCCATATGGGCCTCTCTATAAGACTGTTTAGACATGGTGTCTGACTTCCCCGAAGAGTGATGAGAGAGAGAGAGAGAGAGAGAGAGGGAGGGAGGGAGGGAGGCAGTCTGGTCAAACAAGAAGCCTCAATGCCTTTCATCAGCTAGTCTCGGAGCCACTTATCACTTCCTTATCCTATTCATTAGAAGCAAATCACTAAGTCCAGCCCACAGTGAAAGGGAGGGGAATTAAGCTGCACATCTTGAAGGGCGAAGTCTTAAAGAATTTGGGAACCACAAGGTGTCTTAGGACATGACAGCTGTCTTCAAATGTTTGGGAAGCCTTGTCAGAAGCAGTAGGCAGATAGGTTTGGTTCCACCCAAGGAGACAGATGGAACCGTGCAAAGATGAGCAGGCACCTGGGGAGGTGGTGAGCCCATGTCACTGGAAGTAGGTATTTGACAGAGGTTGTATGACCACTTGGTGGGGTGTTGTAGACAGGTTTCTAGCATTGAATGGGGATTAGACTAGATCAGAGGTCAGCACACTAGAACCCTTGGTAAATAAAGTTTTATTGGAACACAGCCATGCCCATTCATGTATTTATTGTGTATGTTGCTTTTATGTTACAATGGCAGAGTTGAGTAGTGTGACAGAAACCATGTGGCCTGCAAAATCTAAAATATTTACTATCAGGCCCTTTACAGAAAATGTTTGCTAACCCCTGGACTGGATGACCTTGCAGGTGCCTCCTAGCCCTGAGTGGCATTGTAATATGGTATTTTAAAAAGATTTTGCCTTTTAGGGATACATACAGAGGCGTTTATGAGTGGAAATGTTGGGAATTGGGAGCTCCAAACCAATCAGACACATAATGAGGATCATGCTGTGTTGTGTTTGGGCATAAATTACATAAAATTTTGTAGATGGATAATTCTGAGATTGCCGTCCTTTTCTTTGTTTTGACAGCCCCTGAGAGAGAAGGTTGTTAGTATTGCTGCTGGACTCAGGCATGCTTTAGCTGCAACAGGTGATCATTTTGCTTTTATTTTCTTGATAAGCATGTAATAAGGAGACATGGAGATTTGGAAGAAATAAACTTTAAGGAGTAATTCAGAGTGTCCTGCTGTGCTGCAGTCTGATTAAAAAGAGGGGACATAAGGCAGAAGTCATGTGGGAAAGCCTTTAGCAGGTAGGGAGGAAGGAAATGAAGTTGTCTAGCTCTTTGTTATGTTCTTAGGCATGGTGCTAGGTTCTCTTGATTTAGTTAGTACCTCATTTAATCCTCATAGGCACGCAGTGACGTGAGTTAAAAATTTTTTGTATTGAGGTATAGTTGATTTACTATATATATATATATATATATATATATATATTTTTTTTTTTTTTTTTTTTTTTTTTTTTTGTGGTACCCGGGCCTCTCACTGTTGTGGCCTCTCCCGTTGTGGAGCACAGGCTCTGGACGCACAGGTTCAGCGGCCATGGCTCACGGGCCCAGCTGCTCCGCGGCATGTGGGATCTTCCCGGACCGGGGCACGAACCCGTGTCCCCTGCATCGGCAGGTGGACTCTCAACCACTGCGCCACCAGGGAAGCCCGATTTACAATATTATGTTAAGTTTTAGGTGTACAACATAGTGATTCACAGTTTTTAAAGATTATACTCCATTTATAGTTGTTAGAAAATATTGGCCATATTTCCTGTATAATATATTCTTATGGCTTATTTATTTTATACATGGTAGTTTGTACCTCTTACATATGAAGAAACTGAGGTCCAGAGAGGCTAATGTGTTTGTCTACAGTTACACAGGGAGTTAGGAAATAAAAGGTGAGCTGGGATCAGAGTCTAGGACGGGCTGGATTCCAAGACCCACATTCTTTGCCATGAACTGCATTACTTTCCTAGTGGATGTAAATGTTTATTAATTTGAATGCTTCAAGTGAGCTTGTCTCCTGTACTGTGAGAGGGTGATGCACATAGGGCTGACGGTGTGTGTGAGGTTGAGGGTGGAAAGTGGAGGAGGCAGTGACCCTTTTTTCTCTCTTGCTCATTTTTCTGCTTTCCGTTCCCACTTCTTTGGGCTGAAGGACAGCCCAGACTGGCTATGGCAGCCGAGGCTCAAGCGTTGGTGAGTCCAGTTGTGGAATGGGGAGAAGAATGGAGGCGAGGAAGGATTCGGTGCATCATGGTGCTGGTGGTCACTTGGGGCTTAGTGTGATTATACTTTTTGAAAAACTAAGCTTTTTATTTTAAGGTAATTGTAGATTCACGTGCAGTTGTAAGAAATGAAACAGATCACACTCACTCTTTGCCCAGTTTCTCTCAGTGGTAACATCTTGTGAAAGTATAGTGTAATAGCACAACCAGGATGTCTTGACACAGTCAAGATACAGAACAGTTCCATCACAGGATCCCTCTTATGGCTCTTTTGTAGCCGCACCCACTTCCTACCTACTCTCACCACTCAGCTCTTTCGTTCTCCCACAGTAATGTTGTCATCTTAAGAATGTTATATAAATGGTATCATACAGTATTTAGCCTTTTGGGGTTGGCTTTTTTGCTCAGCACGATTCCCTGGAGATTCATCCAAGTTGGGAGTATGAATAATTTGTTCCTTTTTATTACTAATATTCCATGGTATAGAGGTACCACTGTATTAGTTTGCTGGGGCTGCCATAACAAAATGCCACAGAGTGGGTGGCTTAAACAACAGGAATTTATTTTCTCACAGTTCAGGAGGCTAGAAGTCCAAGACCAAGATACCATGAGGGTTGGCTTCTCTTCCTGGCTTGTAGATGCTGCCTTCTTGCTGTCTCTTCACACGGTTCTTCCTCTTATGCACGCATGGAAAGAGAGAGAGATCTCCAGTGTCTCTTCCTCTTTTTAAAAGGACACCAGTTCTGTCAGATTAAGGCCTCACTATTATGACCCATTTAACTTTTATCACCTCCTATAGGCCCTATCTCCAAATACAGTTACACTGGAGTTTAGGACTTCAATATATGAATTTACGGGGAACACAATTCAGTCTATAACAACCACGGTTTGTTTAACCAGTCACCCAATGAAGGACATTTGGTCGTTTCTGGTTTTTAGCTATTAAGAATAAAGCTATAATCATTTGTGGACAAGCTTTTCTGTGAACATAAATTTTCATTTCTCTGGGATAAATGACCAGGAGTGTGATTACTGAGTTGTATGGTAGTGATTATGCTTTTATAAGCAGCTTCTTCTCTTAGAAATTAGAAGGACCAAAGAATTGCCTGTCATTGGTTTCCTTGCCCCTTTCCTACCAACATTTTGTGATTGCTAGTCTTATGTGTACATTTTTGTCCAGTTAACAAAGCAGCACAGTTCCCATTATGTGTTTGATTAATTTAATTGTAAGTCCTCCCCTCCCCCACTTAATCTGTAAATATTTCTGCCCACATCTCTAAAAGATAAGGAATTTTTCTGAAAACATTACCCAAAAATACCATCATCATACCTACAAAAAATTATCAGTAATTCTGTAATTTCATCAAGCATCTAGTCAGTGTTTAAATTGCCCTGATTATCTCAAAAATATTTTTTTTATGGTTTGTTTGAATCAGGATCCAAATTAGGTTTATCATTGCAATTGGTTGATATGTATCTCAAGTCTCTTTCTCTCTTTTTTAAAGTTTATTTATTCCTTTTAGTTTTTTACTGTGATAAAATACACATAAAATTTATCATCTTACCCATTTTTAAATGTACAGTTGAGTGGGATTAAGTACATTCACATTATTGTGCAACTATTACCAAAATCTGTCTCCAGAGGTTTTCTCATCTTGCAAAACTGAAACTCTATACCCATTAAACAATAACTCCCCATTCCCCCTTCTCCCAGTCCCTGGCAACCACCATTCTACTGTCTATTTCCATGATTTTGGCCACTCCTACAGGTACCTCATATAAGTGGAATCATACAGTCTTTGTCTTTTTGTGGCTTATTTCACTCAACATAATATCCTCAAGGTCTATTCATGTTGTAACAAATGTCAGAATTTCCTTCCTTTTTAAGACAATGATATTCCACTGTATGTATATACCACATTTTGCTTATCCATTCTTCTATTGATAGACACTTGGGTTGTGACCACATTTTAGCTATTGTGAATAATACTGCTATGAACATGGGTATACAAAATATCACTTTGAGATCTTGCTTTCAGTTCTTTAGGATATGTACCCAGAAGTAGGATTGCTGGATCATATAGTAATTCTATTTTTAATTTTGGGGGGAATTGCCATACTGTTTTCCATAGTGGCTGTACCATTTTACATTCCCACCAGTAGTCACAAGGTTTCAGATTTCTTCACATCCTTGCCAACCCATGTTATTTTCTTCTTTTTTTTAATAGTTGTCATCCTAATGAGTGTAAAGTGGCATCTCATTGTAGTTTTGATTTATATTTCCCTAATGATTAGTGATGTTGAGCATCTTTTTATGTGCTTATTGGCCATTTGTAAATTTTCTTTGGAGAAAAGTCTTTTCAAGTCCTTTGCTCATTTTTGAATTTTTGTTGTTGTTGTTGAGTTTTAGGAGATCACTGTATATTTTAATTATTAATCCTTTATCAGGCATCTCCAGTCTCTTTTAATCTTTATGTACCTTTTCCTCTCTTTTTATCCTCTTGCAATTTATTTGTTGAAGAGATGGTAAGTTTTGTTTTATTTCAATACTGTGTTTTGCTCACATTGTGCTCAATCATCATCACTTATATTTCACAAAGCATGCTTGTCTGTTTACAGCCTAAAGGACCATTGGGTATAGGATACTTCTGGAGGAGCAGTACCTTAATGTTGCTGTTGGATAGTGAATCCTAGTTACACACATCTGACTGTAGACAAAATAACAATATTTCATCTATGCATTTGTATGAGGTTCAGAACATGGGTACATGAATTAGAGTCAGTGAATATGGAAATAAAAGGCCATTCCATTGAAGTAGTGGCTATTAAGAAGCTATCTTGCAGTCGTAAATATGTATTTATTTGGTGATTAGGAATCTTTGAATTCATCTTGGTGTAGTAGAAAAGACACTACATTAGGTGTAGGAGAGTTAAGTCCTGGTGTTTTCTCTGCTACTGGCTCCCTGTATGACCTTGGACAAATCACAGCTCCTCTACAGGGCCTCAGTTTCTCATGCAGTAAATGTGAGGAATGGACGTGGTAAGCTTCAAGGTTCTTTCCTGCTCGATCTGGAGTCTCAGTTGTCCTTTCAAGTTAATCATGAAAAAAATGCCATTCCAGTAATTTGACTCTGGAGGAGTGTCCTAGAACTTTCTGGAGGGAGTTTTACTATGTTGGAATTTCCTTTGATGGTCTTAGATTGCTCTGAAGATTGGATTTGTGATTGACTTGGTGGTAATCCCTATGACCAGCCATAGGGCCTCTTGAGGCAATAAACTTTTCCATAATATGCATGTTAACTGAGCATGAATTGGGAATCTCTCATGGCATTGAGGTTCAAAGAGCAATCTGGTCTTAATCCAGATAAAGATTTTCTTTTTTCTTTCCTGCTCCGCTGGGAAGCTAGTGGCATGGTGTTCCAGTGGGGAACTGGTTTGGCATCATCTGGACGGCGGTTGTGCCCTGGGCAGACTCTCCCACTGTTTTTGACAGCAAAGGAACCAAGCAGAGTGACAGGTAAGGTCCTTACTTCTTCTGAATCCTGTATTTATTCTTTGTTTGGAAATGGAGACACAGGCATGCAGAAAATGGGTAAATGGAGTTCTGCGTTTGCTATTTCTTGGTCTCTCTGTCTTAACTGTCTCCGTTGGCTGGTCTATTAATTTGCTGGAATTTTTGTGGGCCCAGTAAAAGTACTCCTCTTTGCTGCCAGAGTTTGGAATCCATTGAGAAGTAGATGCGAGTCAGGTGGGTGGAAATCAAAAGGGTAGCTCTAGAGCTGTTACAAGTTAGGTTGGAAGGCATGGCTTAGGTGTTTGCAAATAACGTGTAGCAATAGTGAGCCTCCGGGTTCTGAATCCCAGATTGAATTTACCCACCAGGCACCTGAGCAGCTGTATGCATTCAGTCCTGCTAAGCTCGTGGTGCAGCTGAGACCATGGAGGAGGTGCCCTCTGCAGGCAGGCACATCCCAGAGGGAGAACCCACAAGGAATGTGCCTGCCTGCCCAGCTCCTTCTCCCGAAAGGAAAGCAGGAGCAAGTGAGGATGTGGAGAGAGGGGCTAGGAGCGTTCCCCGAGGGAAATCTCTCTTCATGGGCACACGAGGAGTAGGTAGGAAGGGTGCTGCCCACAGGGCTCTTGGTCTCTAGGACTTTCTTTCTCTGTCTCTCTGTCTCTGTCTGCTCTACACTCTCTTCGTGGGCCTTTATCTCTCTGTTTGTAGCACCATGTCTCCACCTCCTCCTCTTCTTCCTCTCTCGCTCTGACTTTGTGACCCAGTTTACTGAGGGTTAGCTGTAGGAAAAACCTGTCAGGAAACCTCTACTCTCCTCTAGCTCAGAATAAGGGAGGGATTTTTGAGGGCAGTAGGAAGTGGGGAGAGGAAAGGGAAGGGTGAGCCGCAGTGGAAGTGTCGTACAAGTTGTTGGGATTGTTCTGATTCTCTTAAGTCCCCGAGGCTTTCCCCTGTTGCAGGGGTGAGGTTAGCGCCCTGAAGCCCATGTGTTGAGTTGGGGAGGGTTCTCTTAGAGAAGGAGAAGGGGCCACTGAACACAGGACAGTCTACTTCACATTGAAAGCATTTGTAATATAAACTCATACTTCCCAAACATCTTTCCTGCCTCACCAAGGTATTCACTGCTCCCTGGGCATGCGCTGTGTTCTTATTCCTCTGTGCCTGTGGGCAGACTGTTACCTCTTCCCAGGATGCCTTTTCCTTCCTCTTTCCCTTGGGAAAATCCTGATCATTTTTCAGGTCCTAGCTCAGCTACAGCTTTCTCAGGAAAGACTCTTCCTTCTTCTCACCTCCATTGCATTTTCTTTTTTTTTTTTAATAGATTTATTTATTTATGGCTGTGTTGGGTCTTCGTTGCTGTGCGCAGGCTTTCTCTAGTTGCGGCGAGCAGGGGCTACTCTTCGTTGTGGTGCGCGGGCTTCTCATTGCAGTGGCCCCTCTTGTTGTGGAGCATGGGCTCTAGGCATGCGAGCTTCAGTAGTTGTGGCACGTGGGCTCAGTAGTTGTGGCTCATGGGCTCTAGAGCTCAGGCTCAGTAGTTGTGGCACACAGGCTTAGTAGCTCTGCGGCATGTGGGATCTTCCCCAGACCAGGGATCGAACCTGTGTCCCTTGCATTGGCAGGCAGATTCTTAACCACTGCGCCATCAGGGAAGTCCGCATTTTCTTTATGTGCATGGATAGCACAACTTATTGTATTCTTATGAGCTGTTTACATGTTTTCCCAAATGCCAAAGGTGATGAGCTTTTTAAGGGTAGGGATTATGTCTACTGTCTGTTTTAGCACAAGTTTTGTATCTAAAAGGAATCAGAAGTGTTTTTATTTTATTTGATTTAAATGACCTGGTTGGGATCTGCTTGGGGCACAGCTTAGATTCAGAGTTAACTTGGGGGAATTTTCTGATGAGATGTTAGAGAAGATATCAGCTTCCTGCCCTCAAAGTCTTTCATTTTTCATTGTCCCCTCTTCACCTCATTGCCATCTGTTCTGGAGCTGGAACCCTGGATGTCTTCTCCCGACCTGGCCACTAGGAGACCAGTGCTTCCTCTCTAGTGAAAGTGGCAGAAACATCTTTGTCCCTTTGTCATTCCACAGGATACTTGAAGGCATGAGGGGCATTTTATTAAGACACTAGTAAATTGAACAGAAGTGTAAGAAGAAAGAGTTACAGAATAAGACTCCCATTTCTCTGCATGCCAGACCAGGTGACCACAGCATCGAGCAGAGTTGATGAGGGTTTACACTGTTGTTGAAGGCAGTGTGTTTACCGGTGGAAAAGTGCTGGATTTGGATATGGGAGGCAAGTTCAAATTCTAGCTCTTCCTGTGTGTTGTTAGGAGGCCTGGGCTTGTGTTTCAGCGTCTGCATGTGATAGCAGCTGAATGTATGAGATGTCACTGCTTCTAGGCCCACTCCGTGGACAGAGCTAGGAAATATACATGTACACACACATTTATACATATGTACACCTATGTCTGTTTATCTCTAGTAGAAACCACAAGTCTACACTGACTTCAATTACAATGCAGTATCACATGATCAATTCTAGCCTTTAACCTTTTCATATCTGTACCTTTCTTCTCCTTTCTGATAGTAAGAAATCTGACTCCTTTATCCTCAAAGTATTTATTTATTTGTTCAACCTCCTGGATATAAGCAGTCTCCCTACCATGCCAGCCGTCTTCTTGGCCAGTGCCGCTGACTCAGACCTTCCTGCACTGGCTGAGAGTTTCTCTCCAGGTGCTGTGGTCACTGCCTATGGGCCTCCTGTGCCCAATTTGTTCTGTTACAAATGTGATTTCAAAAGAATTTTTTTTTTTTTGTAGGCCTAGAGAATTCTCAAGCGGTATGTGTTCTTGCTGGCTCAGACCACTCAGCTTCACTGACAGGTAGGTAACATGCCATTCAGAATTCTGGGTGTTTCTGCCTCAAGTGATGCTATTGGGGTACAGAGGGAAAACCATAGACTTTGGAGTCAGAATTCTGATGCCACCACTGGTATGATCTTAGGCAAGTCGTTTTACCTTCCTGAGACCATTTCCTCTTCTATAAAGTACTTTGTGGATAGTTTTGAGAATTACATATGATAATACAGGTAAAACACTCATGTGAAACAGAGGCTCACTTCCTTTCCTCTGAGTTTGTTTTCTTAGCTGTACAATAGGGATAAAAGTATCTTCCTTTAGGGTAATTGTGATTGTCACATCATATAACCAACAGTAAACTTATGTATAATATGTTGTTATCTTATCCACCTAATCTATTTTGATGTCTAGTATAACTATCTAAGCTCTCTAGCTGTCTATTTTCTCTAGCTGTTTAATCTCAGACTATCCTATTTTATCTACCTATATCTTTCTTCTCCATTTATCTGTCACCCTGTCTGCTCTCTCTATCTACTCTATTTTATTTAACTATACATCTCTATTTTTATTTATCTTCCATCTTAGTGTCTTCCTATCTAACCTAAGTCTCCATCATCTCTAAGTCTAGTTGTGTATATGTTTCTGTAATCTAGTTTATATTTTTATGTTTTTCTCTAGTTGATCTCTCTATTCCATCTCTTTAATCTGTCTATCTAGTCTTTTTTCTCTCACACAGTGTGTATATCTCTCTGTCTTGGCCGTGTATCTGTCCATCCATCCATTTGACACACCCAGCCAATATAGTATAAACTTTCTAGTGATAATGCAGCATTTTCTTGAAAGTGAAGGTTATCCATCTCTCCTAATGGTTTTTTTCAAAGCCCAGATTGCCCTGACCCCTGCTGGTAGACTGGATACTCTAGCTCCGAGAGATTTATGTTGGTAAGACCTCTCACCCAGAGTTGAATGCATTACATTTTTTAAGCAAAGGGAAATGACTTTCATACACAGTGTTTCCAGTGTTTCATGTGGAAATTAAGATGTGTACACAGTATCTGTAAATTAATGGAGGCATGCATTCTTCAACATCAAATTTGTAATGCAGTCCAACTGAGGAGCTGTTACTGTTTCCAAAGCACAAGAGCCGTAATGTGAGACTTTAAATACTTAACAGATTCTGAACTACAGATAATTTGATATTTAATGAATTAAAAACAACTAACTAATGAAAGAACTAGCTGCTTTTAGCCTGTGTCTCATGTTAAGTAGATTTATAGATATGTTAAAAGAGTTGAGTTAAAATGAATGCCAGGGCTTCTCTGGTGGCTCAGTGGTTGGGAGTCCGCCTGCCAGTGCAGGGAACATGGGTTCGGGCCCTGGTCCAGGAAGATCCCACATGCTGCGGAGTGGCTGAGCCTGTGCGCCACAACTGCTAAGCCTGCGCTCTGGAGCCCATGAGCCACAGCTACTGAAGCCCGTGCGCCTGGAGCCCGTGCTTCGCGGCAGGAGAGGCCACCGCAGTGAGAAGCCCGCTTGCCACAACTAGAGAGGGCCCACATGCGGCGACGAAGACCCAATGCAGCCAAAAATAAATAAATAAATAAATTTATTAAAAAAAAAAAAAGAATGCCAGCTCTAAGGGACTCCTCTTGGCATGTGGTCCCACCTCTCCTTTTATGGGGAGAGGGGCAGAAGGCCCTAGGACAAGAAGTGACTAGTTCATCCCCCACAGTCCTCACTAGCATTGGAGGAAGGCATTCTTTTCTGAGAATAAGAACAGACTAAGAGAGGTTTCTTTTTTTTTCGGCCATGCCATGCGGCATGTGGGATCTTCTCTGACCAGGGATCAAACCCATGCCCCCTGCGTTGGGAGTACGGAGTCTTAACCACTGGACCACCAGGGAAGTCCTGAGAGATTTCTACCCTGTTCTAATTCATTTGAAATGGCTGGTATTTTGTCAACCTAGAGATTCTTCTAGTTGCTTGCTAACATCTATTTCTTAAAAACTCTTGTAATCAGTAAAGCTATTTTTTATTTCATATGTGGAGCATTTTTACTATGGTGTTTTTAAAACATAGATGTTGGATTTTTTATTGTGATATAATTCATATATGAAATTCACTCCTTTAAAGTGTGCAGTTTAGTGATTTTTAAAGTATATTCACAAAGTGAATTGGTTTTGGATATTGTGAAAGTGAATTAAAAAGGGTCAAGATTAATATCCGTCTTTCCTGGTCTAGTTCAAGCTGTTACACATTGGATTTTGTTCAGTGTTCTTTAGACCTTCTCTCTGGAGTTGTAGATTATGTAACTATTTGACATTGCAGCAGAATTTAGTTTTGCCTGCTGATGCAACAGTGTAATGATCTGCATTACATTACTGTGGAAGACAGTTCGTCTTTGCAAAAAAGATGGTTTAGACTTACTGAGAGATAAATGAAGGCTTATTACAGACACAGGCTCATTGTCAGTGGTACCTTGGTAGCTAAGCACTCCATTTAATGGGTTGAAGCTTTGCTGAGGGGTCCTCTGCCCTCTTGTAAAGGATCCTCATACTTCATACACCCTGGTGAGGTCCAGGGAGGTTGCCCTCTCTCTAGGCACGAAATATACCAAATTCGTTGTATAGCACTGCAGAATGTCAGTGCTGCAAGGTCACCTGGGTGACAAAAAGGCTCCACTGATTTATAGACCCTCAGACTCTATGAAACAGAGACCCAGAATGTGAAGTGATGTGCCCCGTGTCAGAGTGATCCAGTAGCAGATTTGGGACTTGAAGCCGGAATCTTGGTCTAATATCCTTTAATGATACTGTTTGGCTTCTGATCAGTTTTGGAGAATACACCAGACTGCCTCAGGGCAAGCAATACTGTAAACCTTTACTGGGAGGTCACAGAATGCTGTGGAAGCAAAAACCCTGGCTTCTGGTCCCACTTGATCCCTCATTAGCTATGTGATCTTGAAAGTCACTTAACATCTCCGAGCCTTGGTTAATTTATCTTCTAGAAGAGTGCTGTCTAGGAGAAATACAATGTGAGCCGTATTGCAAAAAGTAAAAAGAAAAAGGTGAATTAATTTTAATAATTTATTTTACTTAACCCAGTATATCCAAAATATTATTTCAATATGTAATCAGTATGAAACTTATTAATGAGGCACACTCCTTTTGGGTTTTTTTTGCACTACGTCTTTACAATCCATTGTGCTTTGTTTGTCTTCAACATGTCTCATTTGGACTAGCCACATTTCAAGTGTTCAGTAGCCACATGTGTGTGCCATGTGCTTTACTGTGCAGTGTAGAACCTTGGAATGTTAGGGTTGGGAAAGTGCTTAGAAATCATCCAAGGAGTCACAAACTGTAGATTTATAAGCCAAATTATGGTCTATGGCCCCATTTTGTTTGACTTCCGGTTAAACATTTGTTGAATGTGAATGCCTTTTGGACAAGCATGTGCCCTCTGGTTTGCTGCCGTCACCCACAAGTCTCTCCTGTTAACAGTGTCATCAGTTATATCGTCTGCCCTTCTTGACCAACCGCCCTCCCCTCCAGTCTTCAGCTGGTGAAACTAAGGCTTGGAGAGGAAGTGGTTTGTCCAAGGTCAGTAGCTAGTTAGCAGATCCAAGAATAGAAGCCAGAATCACTTGACTCTGAAATTGTTCTTTTTCTATTAAATCACAGTGTCAGTCAGTCGCATTCCTGCTTATATCACAGGATTATTGTGAGGTTCAAATGAGCTTAAATGCTATGTGGATGTGATATGATAACATTATATTTTCTTCTGGACAGGGCATGTAGTGAAATCATCTTATGTTTATAAAGTTTAAGCTTTAACCAGTTTATCTTTTAACCTGTTATTTAAAAAAGCTAATATATATTTTTCCTAACAAAAGGTAATGCAAGCGTTTATTTTAAAAATGTAGAAAATAGAGAAACATATGTCTTGCACATGGTAGATGTTGAACAAATATTTGGCTGAATGAATTAATGAAAAAATAAACTCACATTCCTATTCCTTGACAAACTGCTAAGACCATTTGGCCTTTTTTCCTATTTAAAGAATTTTAAAAAATCTTGTGTATAATTATGCTATACATGAATTTGGTATCTTGTTTTGCTCTATTCAACATTGTAGGATTAAGAGTAATACAACTTCTTTTAACCACATTTTTTTTTTCAAACAGGTTATTTTCCATCATTTTGGACTAATGGTCCTTCACCTCTTTTGTCCCCCTTTTGTTTGTTTAAGATGCAGGAGAGCTGTTTGTTTGGGGAAGCAACAAGCATGGGCAACTGGCTTCCCATGCTGCTTTCCTTCCTGTGCCCCAGAAGATAGAAGCACATTGTTTTCAGAATGAAAAGATCGCTGCTGTCTGGAATGGGTGGACACACCTAGTTGCTCAGACAGGTGAGAGTGGCAGAGAGTTTGTGGTTGGGAAGAGCAGCTGGGGGACAGCTGTCTAAGTAGCTATGAATGCTTGGGATTAGGTAGTTTGGTTCTTACTTGATGAAATGCTTTAAGGGTTGGGAAGGGAAGGACCTGGGATCTAGTTCTGCAATCAGCCAGATATGTGGCTTTTCCTCTCTGGATCACAGGTTTACACGCAAAAAGGCAAAGCTGGCTTAGGTTAACTCCTTCTGGCCCTAAGAGTCCACGAGGTTTTGTGAAGGAACCCACTGCAACAAACATCACCTTGAAATTTGTCCAGGTTGTTGGGGAGTCTTTGCCTTGTCATAGCTAAAGGGATGACTGTATTTGCATTTTCACTTGAGTGTAAATTAAAGGTGTCAGAAACTATTAAGTTAAATATTTTAAGATGGAGGCAAAAGCATTACTTTGAGTCATAGCTGGCATGGTATTTTGATTTAAATTTTTATTAACCCTAACAAACTTTGTACATTGATTCAAGCATCCCACATATCCCTTCAGATGTTACCTTACCAGGCCATGCCATCCAGCTTTTGGCATCTTTATCTTTTCTTGATAATATCTTCGTTGATTTCTCATCTTAGGGCAGTTCTCCTTGCCTGGTCTTCATATTCCTGACACTGTTCTCGGGGTTTGTTTTTTCATGGCCTCCCTTCTTCCCAGCCTTCCTAGAGCTCTTGCTGACTGACACAGTTTCCCAGACCAGCAGTTTGTAATTCTTAAGAACCATTATCGTGTCAAGGCCTTCTGAACTTCAGGGGTTCTCAGGAGTCCTCTTGCCTGCTCTTGGCCTGCTCGTTAGTGACACACAGATCTGTAGACTCTCAAATACCTGGTCACTTAATCCAATACTTTTGTAGGTTTTCAGGTCAGCTTCAGTTATCCTGGGTAAGTCACACATACTACACGTTTGAACACATAGACTTATGAGTATTTATATCCATGGTGCTTTTAATTGGTTCTTAAAATTTTTTTTAAGGTTGTTTTGGTACAGAGGCCTATATAACAAAGGTGTATAATAAACTTTCCATATTTACCGCTTCAGAGGATGCTCTAATGATGTCATTCATTTGGAGGAAAATCATGACTTTCCTCAAAGAAGTCCAGACTGCTTGAAGATTGGGACCATCGACAGAAATTTTTCTTAAAGAGACCCTGAGCATAGTAGCCACTTATTTGTATAATTGTTACTCTCTCTCTTCTCCTCCAGACAGTGAGCTCTGTGATAGGAGGCACGATATTCATCTTGCTCACGTCTGTATCTCCAGTGCCTAGCAGAGAAAGTATTCTTTGCCTACATTAAACTGTTTCTAGTTAAAAGAGACTAAACATATTCAAATGCATAGGAGGCAGGGTAGACTGCGAGGATTTCTTCTTTCCTTGGACTCGCTGGTCCATGATCAGAAGGCTTCAGTTTGTCTCTTTGGATTCAAGAGTCCAACCAAATCGGTTCTTGTTTATTGTAAACCTTTTGAGCAGTGTGCTAAGCCTTGGAAGAAACAGAAAAGATGTGGGCCGTGCCTTGCCACTGCAATGTGTGGACAGGCTTAAGTCTAAGAGTACAGAAACAGAAGACTTTATCATCCATCTGTCCATCATACAGATGGTGAGGATCTGTTTATGTACCATGCCTTGTACTAGATCCTAATCCTGCCCTCAGGGAGCCCACTGTCACTAGGGGAGACAGACCTGTTATCAGATTTCAGTGCAGCAGTGGAGCTAAGTCAGTGTGCAGGAATGGCACAGGCACTAGCAGTAGTCTGAGTCACTGGGTGTTAACAGGTAGGCGTTTCATGCTTAGTCAGTCTTCAAAGAATTGCAGTGCAGTAAAATACACTTACTACCAAACCATAGTGGGTTTAGTTGAGTCTGTCAGTAAATCCGTTAACTGGTTAGGCAGCTGACTAATGAAAGACATAAAGATGTTGCTGCTTTGATTCTAGCTTTGCAGCACTGTAACTCATGCTGATTTCCACGTCTGGGCCAACAGCCCAGCACTCAGAGTGGGAGGTTGGAACCTATGTCCCTGACACTGTCTGAGTCACCCCAGCTGCTCTGGGGCTCAGCTTCAGGTCTCCACCTCCACTTGAGAGCATGATCTTTGGGTAATGTTTCAGCTGTTTGATTAACTTGTTAATTCAGATCTCTTGTTTATGCACTTTGTTATTTTCCCCTTTCTCCTGAGTCCAGAGTGGTTAAAAGCTGGGATGTTAGAGCGTCCTGGCTGTTGCGCTGAGTTTTGGGTAGAAGAGAGTCTCCTGCTGTTTGGTTCACCAGTTTTGCCCTCCTCCTAGTAGCCGTGGAAGCCTTTGCCCTGGCGCGGTGTCATTGAGAAGAAACAGCCAGGGCTTCCAGTTTAATCAGACCCAGTTGCTCATTTTAATGGGAACAAGATTTGCTCGCAGGGTCAAATCAGCTCATTATTGGGCCAAGGAGTTATTTGACTCTAGTTGTTTTCATAAGCTCCAGTGGAGAATTGTTCCTGGGACCTACCTGCAGCCACATCAGCACAGAGGCTGCCCCCAGTCTCGTTCTGGAAGACATTAGGGGTGTATTATTGATTAAAAACAGCTTATGTGCAGTGACCATAGATCCGTCCAGTAAGGTGGGCTGGGCTGGGCTGGGTTAGGATGGAGACGGGGAGTAGACTGTGCTTTCTCCCATCTCATAATCCCTACACCAACTTTGTTCCTTGGGGGACATTTGCAGTGTCTGGAGCCATATTTGGTTGTTACAACTAGGGGTGGGCGTGCTACTGGCATCTAGTTGGTAGAGGCCAGGGATGCTGCTAAATGTCCTACAATGCAAGGGCAGCCCCCCCCGCCCGACACAGAAATACCCAGCCCCAAATGTCAGTGGTACCATGATCAAGAAATGCTGCCCAAGACTACCATCCCCAGTGGTAGGTGCTTAGCGAGGGCAGTTCACATGATATCAAGATTACTTTACTTTAGTTCGTCTATGTGGGAATCTGGGATGCAGTCTCTGTCCTCCCTCATCAGGAGTCTGGTGCCTACCTGCAGTGCTTGTGATGGAAAAATACTTTTCTCCGTTAGAGGCACTTGGAAAGAGTCCAAGAGAACCTGTTCTAATCTGGGAAAGCTGGCAAGGTACCTGTGTCTCAGACTGGTGGAGCTGCATTCAAGAAACCTTTCCCAAGCTGCTTAATGTCCCCGATCATTGTTCTCGGGAGCTTCATGGGACTCCTGTGGGACTTTATCCAGGCTCGGTGACCTGCAGCTGTCTCCTCTGAGATTCATGAGTTCCTGGCCCAAAGTGCTTCTAGTGAGAACTGGGTGGTGGATCTGTGTGCCTTCTTAGTTGGGTGACCTTAGTTGAGTCACTTCACCTGTCTAGGCCTCAATTTCCTCCTCTCTCATGCAGGGTATTAAAACCTACCTCCATTCTACAGACAGCTGCTGTGAGTTTCAAATGAATGAATCTGTGTGAAAGATCCTAACTGACTGTAAAATGCTGTACATACCTGTACAGGGGGTGCCCATGCTTGGGATGCGTGAGTACATTAAGGAGTTAGCAGTTGCTTTTAGAAAGGCTTCTATTTCGGCAGGGTCTGTGCAGGGCTTGAGACACACCAGCTTCTCCCCTCAGGGCTCATGAACTGGCCAGGTCTGACGGGCAAAGTTTCCTGAGGTCTTTCACTTACATGCAGCCAGCACGTAGCTCTTTTATATTATCAGTATAAGATCATCATGGCCTTACAGGTCATTTTTCCTGTTAAAATCTCTGATCACACTATTCTTCCTTCAATGGATTGTATACATCCACTTGCATTCTTATTTGTTTAATGTCTAGACTGTAAATTCCACGAGAGCAGTGTCTGTGTTGTTCACGGCTATATCCCCAGCACAGGCCCGGCACATAGTAGATGATTTGTAACTAATTGCTGAACGAATGAATAGATGGCAAGGTAGAGAGAAGCGTGGCTTTGAAGTCAGACAGGCCGAGGTGTGACTCAGCTCTGCCAGCCTCCTGATTGTGCCAGTTCCTCTCCATCACCACCGTGGTGCAGGCCACTGTCACCTTCTTGCTGGATCCTGCAGTGGCCTCTGCCTGGTGTCCTCAGCTTCCCACATCGCTCCCTCTCCCCCCAGTCTGTTCTCCATGCCTCAGTTGGAAGATCTTTTCAAGCCCATGTGTCACATTCCAGTGGCTTCCCATTGCTCTTACAATAAAGACATAGTCCTTAGTGGTCACCAGGCACTGCGTGGTCTGCCCTCTGCCTGCCTTTCCAGCCCTGTTTCTAACTGAGCTAGCTCTTGATCTCTGGCTGACCTCTACTCTGGCCTTGGTACCTGGAATGGATCCTGGATTTCCCACTATAGTGCTTTTGCAGCTGATGTTCCCTCTATTTGCCACACTTACCCTGCTCTCCTTCTTCATTTTGACTTAGTTACGTCCTTTTTTTGTTTTCCCCTAGACCTCAACTTAGTCATCACCTCCTCAGGGAGGCCTTCCCTTGACATCCCTGACTCATCACTTTCCCCTTTTATCTCTTAGGGCACTACAGCCTCTCCTTTGTGCTATTTTCTTTTTTTAAAAATTAATTAATTATTTATTTTTGGCTGCCTTGGGTCTTCGTTGCTGCGCACGGGCTTTCTCTAGTCGCAGCGAGCAGGGGCTACTTTTTGTTGCAGTGCGTGGCCTTCTCATTGTGGTGGATTCTCTTGTTGTGGAGCACAGGCTTTAGGTGCACAGGCTTCAGTAGTTGCGGCTCGCGGGCTCTAGAGCGCAGGCTCAGTAGTTGTGGCGCACAGGCTTAGTTGCTCTGCGGCACATGGGATCTTCCTGGACCAGGGCTCGAACCCATGTTCCCTGCATTGGCAGGCGGATTCTTTTTTTTTTAAACACATTACTACTTCTTTTTTTTTTTTTTTTAATTTATTTTTGGCTGCGTTGGGTCTTAGTTGCCGAGTGGTCTTTCTCTAGTTGCGGTGAGTGGGAGCTACCTTTCATCGTGGTGTGCGGGCTTCTCATTGCGGTGCACGGGCTTCTCATTGCAGTGGCTTCTCTTGTTGCAGAGCACAGGCTCTAGGTGCTCAGACTCAGTAGTTGTGGCACGTGGGCTCTAGGGCTCACAGGCTTCAGTAGTTGTGGCGTGCAGGCTCAGTAGTTGTGGCACATGGACCTAGCTGCTCCGCGGCACATGGGATATTCCCGGACCAGGGATTGAACCCGTGTCCCCCTCACTGGCAGGCGAATTCCTAACCATTGCGCCACCAGGGAAGTCTCAACAGGTGGATTCTTCTTATTTTTTTTTTGCGGTATGTGGGCCTCTCACTGTTGTGGCCTCTCCCGTTGCGGAGCACAGGCTTTGGATGCGCAGGCTCAATGGCCATGGCTTACGGGCCCAGCCGCTCCGCGGCATGTGGGATCTTCCCGGACCGGGGCACGAACCCGTGTCCCCTGCATTGGCAGGCGGACTCTCAACCACTGTGCCACCAGGGAAGCCCCAAGTGGATTCTTAACCACTGCACCACCAGGGAAGTCCTGCGCTATTTTCTACAGGTTTCTTTAACTAATTCCCATCCCACTAGACTGTAAGCTCCATCTGGGAAAGAGCCATGTCTGTTTTGCTCAGCATCGTGTCCTCTGTGCTTAGCAAAGTACTTGGCACATCCGAGGTAGGTACTCAGTGCATGCTGGACAAATGAATAAGCCTCATTTCTCTGAGCTTATTTCTTTGTTAGGAAAATGGGGAAATATTGCTGACCTTGGATGAGGATTAAATGAGATGGTGTATCAAAGCTTCCAGCTTCCAGCATCCAGCACAGGACCGGGCTCATGTCAGTTCAGTATACGGTGGCTTCCTCTGCCCTTTGAAACTCTGGAGCGATCAGGAGGTCAGATGTCCCATATCTTCTCTTTCCAGCAGAGGTCTCCGTAGGCCTGGATCTGAATGTCTCTGGATCAGTAACAGGTTGATTCAGGACTCTCCTGGCCAGTGCAGAAAGATCAATGCTTACAAATGCTAAGTGCTGGTTGCTGGTGATTTATTAGAATTTCAAGGGGAATGATTTACACATGATCCAAACCTTAACATGGGGTTGGTCAGAATGTTTACAGCCCGGTTGCCTTGGGGATGCTGGATGCTTTCCCTGGGCCACGCAGTATCGCAAAGTAGCCTTGTGGTCTCACAGAGGCTATGGATTGAAAAAGTGGGCCCCAATACAGAGTTCCTGACATTCTTCACTCTCTTCAGTGTCACCTTAAAAAGTCCTAAAGTCTTATAAGTTTTAGAGAATCAGAAGTGGAAAGAGAAACTTCCTTACTTGGCAAATGAGAAAACTGAAGCAAAGAGGCAAGACAGTGCCTTTATGTCAGCATTGAGATCTCCCTGTGCTATGCGGCTGCTTCCCACTAGCTATCAATTTTACGTTTGGTAGTGTATATATGTCCATGCCACTCTCTCACTTCGTCCCAGCTTACCCTTCCCCCTCCCCATGTCCTCAGGTCCATTCTCTATGTCTGCATCTTTATTCCTGTCCTGCCCCTAGGTTCTTCAAAACCATTTTTTTTTTAGATTCCATGTATATGTGTTAGCATACGGTATTTGTTTTTCTCTTTCTGACTTACTTCACTCTGTATGACAGACTCTGGGTCCATCCACCTCACTACAAATAACTCAATTTCATTTCTTTTTATTAAGCCATTAATTTTTATACTAGAATCCTTAGAATGTCAGGAATGGATGAGAACTTAGAGCTCGTCTGGCCTGACCCCCTCAGCTTAGAGATGGAGAAACTGAGGACTGAAGAGGGGGAAGCACAGAGCGTGAGGGAAGGAGGGAGGACAAAACTCGGGTCTCATGGCCTCGGTCTAGTGCTCTTTCCGCCTTGTCACTTTCTCTCCAGAGATGAGGAGGAAATGTGGATGGCTTAACTGCTCACACCCAGCGACTTGAACCAGGAATAATAGTTCCTTCTGTATGTGAAATTCTGCTTCAAGAAAACACTAATTCTTACCTGAAATGTGTAGCCAGAGATTCCCTTAATGGAGTTGTGTGCGGAGTAGAAATTACGAGATGGTGCTCCAGGAGCGTGGGTCTGGAGGCCATCCCAGGATTCACAGAGGCAGCCACATTTCCATTTATGATAATACAATAGCAGTCATAGCTCTTGTGGACCACTTTTATCACTGTAAAGTGCTTTCATCTCCATTTTCTCATCTGAAGGTGGCAAGATGGGTGTTATTATCCTTGCTTTCCAGACAAGTCCCTAATTGGTTAACTGCACTGCCTTGGTTCACATAGTTGGGCAGAGTTGTCCCCAAGCCTGCTACTCTGAGTCCAAGTAGTATGTATCTCAGAATGCTCTAACCCATGAACTAAACTTTTGCTTTTCAAAGAAACATTTTTTCCAGCTTTTACCAGTGATTCTCCCAAGCAGTAAGGAAGAAAATTCCTAGTTATCCTTGATCCTTCAGAAGGTATCTGTGGAATGCTTACCTAGATACATATAGCACTATGCTACAGACTACAAGGAAACATAAAATCCAGAACTGCCTTCAGGAAGTTTATAGTTGGATGAACAAAAGAAATATTTAGTCGAAGAATGAAAAAATATGGCAGAGCCAGAGGAGTGGCCTAGACTCTGAAGGCTCTAGGGTTTCAGGGGAAGGGGAAGTCAGTGTGGGAGAGGGTAGTCAGGAAGGGTGTGAAATCCTTTGGGAAGGTCCCATTTTAATGGGTGGAGAGTTTGGGACTTGGTTCTGTTGCTTTCTTTGTCCTCTGGCAAGACACAGAACTCTCTGGTCCCCTTCTTCCCATCTGGACAATAGGAGGTTGTGGACATAATGATATCCAAAGGCCATTCCAGCTCTGAAATTTCATCCTATAAAAAAAAGTAAAACGGGCCTAAGGAAATTATTATGGGTGCATTGGGAGATTAAGTATAATACCATTCATTGCAGCCTAATTTATAATGACAAAAACAAATACATGGAAACAAATGAAATTGTAGGGGGAACTGGTTAAATAAATTATGGTACAAATTTGGAATATATGGTATGTTGGAATATATAGCCCCTAAATAGAATGTTTTAGGAGGATATTTAATGACAGAGGAATGTGCTCATGATAAGGTAAGTAAAAAGAGTAGGTTACAATAAGGTACTACACTACAACTTCTAATTTTTTTTTTTCCAAAAAGAATGTTTACCTAGAAAGACCAGGAGGAAATATGGCAGAGTATTATCTCTGATTGGTGGGATTATGAGTGAATTTTATTTTCTTTTATATTTTCTATGCTGAATATGTAATTTGCAGTCTGATTATATCCCCCATAAGAGTTAATGAATAAACTTTCTCAGTGCAGGGAACTGGCCTCTTTGCTGGTGTATTCCTGTGTATATATACGCCCTTGACACATCACTTCCATGGACCTCATCTGGGAGTTTGCATGGAAAAGAGGCAAGAGGCTGAAGGAGGCAGGAAAGCGGGGATCTATTTTTGGCTCAGTCATGAGTCAGCTTTGTGACCTCAGGCAAGTCCCTTCTGAACATCCCTGAGCCTTGGTTTCCTCATCTGGAGAGGGGAATTGGAGGTCACAAAAGGTCCTTTGAGCTCCAAGATACACTCATTCCTAAAGATGGAGAATTTCTCCACTGTTGTGGAACCAGCTCAGAGGCCTCATTGGTTCCTTGAGCCTGGCGTCCTTTCTTTCTGTCTCGCTCCGCTGTACCTGCGCTTAGCTGCCTAGCTGTAAGATGCTTTCTCCGGTTCAGAGTTCAGGGTAGGATGGAGTGGAGTTGAGTTATAGGGCCGAGCTGAGAGGGTGTAGTGACAGTGTTACACCACTAGAGGGAAGCATTGTTTGGCTACTTCCCCCTTTCTCACTGTCCTATTTGCTCAGCAAGTGAAGAGTGGCTTTGATTTGCCTCAATTTGGTTTCAAATTCTAGAATTTTAGATTTAAAAGGACTTTGAAGATCATCCAGCAGAACTCAGTTATGCAGATGTGAGATAATAGAGTCCAGAAAAGGCAAGTGACCTACTTGAAGTCACACAGTATTTTTTTCAGGGTCTGTACTACAGGGTTTAGAAGAAGGCTGCAGACAGAGCCAAGAGTGTGATCAGTTGAATCCACAGAGCGTGGACAGTTCCCATGGTTGTGCAGGAATCTGAGGGATCTGCCTGTATACAGGTTTACCCAGCTCCTCTGGCCAGGTGCCAAGAGGCCTGGAGATAGAGAAGAAAAGATAGAACTCGACCCTGAGGAGCAGTGTCTGGTGGGGGAAGCCCATGCAAACCCATTGATGCTACGTGTGTGTTTTCCTCACCCTCTGTCGCCCTCTGGCGGTCTGCCTAACCTAGGATCCAGGCTGTGGTGGTGCTTGGAGACTGGTTTACAGAAGACCTGCAGGCGCCCTCGTGAATGATGCCCTCCAAGGTCAGGAGGTACCCTGGCCACCTCCAGTTTGTTATTTCCAGTGAATTTCTGCAGGCACTGCTCACATATTCACATGTCTTATCTTACCATTTCTTGAGGTTTGCAAGGAATCCTGACAGTTTGATTCCCACCTTCCAAAGGTTTTGTTTACTTGACCCTGGGCTGACTGTACTTTTGGTTTCCAGGGTGCCCACCAGCCCTAAGCATTGTGGTAAAGCAGAATTGGGCGCTGGTCTGGGAGCCAGGCAGCTGTGCGACCTTGGGCAGGTACTTCCTCTGTTTGGGCAGGGAGGTCAGGCTCTCAGCTGCAGCTGTGTCATCTCTGCTAGAGAGATGAAGTTCTGGGGTTATTTTTGGTTTTCGTGTTTGGCAACAAATACCCATTGATCTGTGGTCCAGAGGAGTGCAGTGTGTGTCCAGCTGCAGCAGAAGCAAGATTCACCCTTTGAAGTAGGTGCGCTCGAATAAGGGGCTTGCAGAGAGCCTGGCCAAAGCCGAGTGCAGCTGGGCCTGGAGAGCCACCAGATGGCAGCAGTGGGCAGGCAGATAGCCTTACGGGTGAGGCCGGTATGGCCAGCGTCCAGAGTCAGAATTAGCAAGGTCAGAGCTGAAAGGACCCCAGAGGTCACTACCAGGCCCAGAGAAGGAAGGAGGTTACCTAAGGTCTCCCTGTGAGTTAATCTCCTCGCTTGTTAGAAGAACTGAGATGGGTTTGGCCTCTAGCTGGCTGCCCCACAGGAGGAGTCAGGAGGCAAGAGCCTGGGCCCTGGGCCAGTGAGCTGGAGGTGGGAAGGGAAGGGGACAGTAGTTAACTGTCTGCCTTGATTGTGGTTTCTTTGAGCGTCTGGTCCTAATGATCTCCACCCTCCCACCTGCAGTAAGGATGGTGTCCTTTGTCTTTTCTGCTCCCCTCCCGTCTGCCCAGTTGTCCTCTGGTTCAGGGCCCTCCTCTTCGTCAAGGGTCATCTCGGAGTCCCCACAACCAACAGATGGGCCTTGCCAGAGGTACATTGCAGTAAGTTAGCACAGTTGGTTGAACAAAAAAAATTTTTTTTTTAATTTCCAAGGGGGTCAGAGTAGGGCAGGGAACCAATCTTTGCCAAGCACTTACCGTGTACCGGGTGCTCTGCCAGGTGCTGTCACTTACGTACTCTCATAACTCTCTGAGGTAGGGTTCATTTCCCCTGCAGTCCAGGTGAGGAAATTGAGGCTCAGAGAGGCTGAGTGGCTTGTCTAAAGTAACACAGCTAGTTAACCAAGTAGACACTCGAACCATGCTCTGTTTGATGTCAAAGGTCAGACTCATTTCACTTCCTCATGCCACCTCCCCTCAAAGCAACCGCACTGGAAATGTAGCAAGCAACTCCCAGACTGGAGGGCAGGGAGGAACACATATGTTTCTCTCTTCTGTGGAGAAAGCTTGTGGTGGGCTGCTGCGGGGAGGAGGCCTGTGAAGCAGTAAAGGGCAGGTATTTGTGGAGCAGGTTCGGGGGTGGTGTCTGGCGGTAGAAGGCCTTCTGAGAAGAGGTCAATTACCTCTCCTCTCTGCATCTGGACCACAGCAGTTCCCTCTGCCAGGAGTGCTGGTCTCCCTGAGCCCCACCCATGTAGCGACTGCCACATTCCCATCACTCTGCCCATAGAGGGCCTCCCATAGAGGCCCTCGCTGTGCACCCCACTGAAAGTGACTACCTCCACCTGTCTCGGACCCACTCGACTCCGCGCCCAGCTTTATTTTCCACCAGAGCAGTTTTCACTGCCTGAAACTACAGTATCATTGTTTGTTTACTCTTTTGTCGTCGTTCTCCCCTCACCAGGTGCGAGCCCCACGGGTTAGGGACTTGGTCTGTTTCATCCCCCCTGGATCTCCCCTGGTATAGAAGAAGGGCTCCATGAGGGTTAGCTGCATGGAGTGGCTGCAGTTTTCAGATGTGGGAGCGATGCCATTTTCAGTGGCTGTACTCAGGAGATCGGCCTGTGGCCCTGCCCTCTTCCCACCTTCTTGGAGAGGTCCAGGGCAGAGAGAGCTTCAGCTCCCTGAGGCTGACAGTGATGCCTGGTGCCCTAGGGTTGTGGGGTCTCGGCTGCCCCATCTGTCCCTGGGGCAGGGGGTTGGAGCACCGGCCATGCTGCGAGTTCACAGGGTGGTTCTGGTAAGGGCTCGGAGGTCCCTGGCAAGAGGGCTGAGTTTCCATTCAAAGAACCCTCCTCCTCTTTCCTGGTGGGGATTGATTTGTTCCAGGAGCTCTCTAAAAGTGAGCATTAAGTGACCGGCCTGTAATTGCGCCATCATTTTTAGGTTCTTGACAGATGGCACTGTGCTTGCCCTTTCTCAGGGGACCTTGCCTGTCTCACGGGAACTCTCAATAATCATAGTGACAGCCAGTGCCTTAAAGTGCTCTCGGACGTGTGCCAAGATGAAAGCGGCCCATTTTGAGGAATCTTGGATCAGCTTTTTCCTAATCTAAGTGTGACTTTTTACCTTAGGAGGAAGCCTGAGGTAGCCAAAAGAGCCCTGAAGAGCCAGGTTCAAGTTCTAATTTGGCTGCTTGTTGGCTGTGTGATCTGAGGCAAGTCAGTAACCTCTCTGGGCCTGAATTTCCTCATCTGTTAAACGAGAATCATAATCCCTAATTTGGCTGCCTCAGTGGGGGTATATTTCATGTCATTCACTCATTCACACATTCCTTCCTTAATGCCTTCACTCTATTATTCAACAAATATTTATTGAATAGCTGAGGTGAGGGCAGGGCATTCCAGGCAGAAGGAATCCTGGAAACAAAGGTATAGAAGTGGGAAGTGCACCCTGGCGTGGTTTGCTTAACATGGTGCCAGAGAGGCTCGGAAGGGACTGGAATCCCTCAAGAATAACAGGCATGGGTCCTTATTCAGGCTTTATTCTGTGAGCAGTGCAAGGAGCAGCTGAAGGTTTCGGGGTAGAGGTGATATATTTGAACAAGGGAGGGGGGGCCCTGCCTTGGGGCAGCTCTTACAGGCTGCTTTCTACTCAGGTCTCTCTGTGGCTGATTTTGAGGTACTCTGGATTCCCAGGAGGACCCTCTCCCCCATGACCTGGGCAACCATTAGAAAGGCCGAGACTGGTAGGGACTGGAGTTACCTGGCTCACTGGTCCACCCTCTGGGGAGCTGTCTCAGGCCACAGGGAAGGTTGCGTTTCCTTCCGTCTTGAAGCGTTTCATAAGGGCCTGAAGATGAGCAGCTTCAGGGTTTCTCCCACACCTCCCCGAGGAGATGGAGGGTGTGGGGAAGGGTTATTCATGTTTACCAAGGACGCACTTGTGTGCCAGACGTTCTGCCAGGGATTTGCAAAATCATCTCTTTAATCCTTACACAAAGTTTGCCGAGCAAGGCTCCTTCCCGATTTTACGTGTGAGGAAACTGCAGAGAGCTTGAGAGACATGGACTCAGCCCACCTAGTTACTTGGCCTTACCTTGCTCAGAGTGAAATGGGGTCAGCAGTGTCACCTTGTCTACCGGAGGACATTGTGAGGATCAAGTAAGATCCTGGATGTGAGAGCACTTTGTGCATGCAAAGTACTGTGTGCACGAATGGGATCATTGGCAATACTGTACTGCTTCCCAGAGAGCTCTCTGTGATGCGCTTGGGCCTTTCCTGCCTGGGTGATAGAAGGTACTAACCTCTGGTTCCTCCTCTGTGTATCTTCCTCCAGCCAGCCCCTGGGTCGGGGGCTCCGCTTAGCACTTTTCTCCTTTAGCCTGCAAGTATGAAGGCACTGCTCTTCTTCAGAAAATTAACTCTACAGTACAAAATTAATATCAAAGTATGCTTACTTTGTTTGCCATTTTGGTGAAAACAAGAAGAAGTCATGGACTTTTAATGCTGGAAGGGACCGTCTCATCCTTATTTGAAATTTGAGGAACCAGAAGCCCAGGGAGACAGTCCCATAGCTAATGGAGGCAGGGCCAGGATTAGAACCCAGGGGTCTCTAGCCCAGGGCTCCTCCACTGCCCTGCAGTGCCTCTCCTAAGAGAGACTGTAATTGCTTCGTCTCCTTTATGGAGGAAGGAAGAATCCAGTTTAATAAATTTCATTACACCAGCCCCTTTATGTAACAGGGCTGTTTCCGGGTCCTGGCAGATGGTCCATAGTAACAGTGCTTTGCTGATTTGGTTGGAGCTGATCCTATGAAATGAAAAATCCTGTGTAGCAGATGCCTTTCCCAGTCCCTGGCCATGGAAAAGTCAGCCTCTCCAGGGAAGGCACTGTAGCTTTGGTGCTCACCATCTCTAGTGGGACTCAACGTGAACGCCTCGGAGGTCATCTTAAACCCAGTCAGGTTTTTATAGAAGGTCGCATTGGTGGAATTTCTTGGTGGGTGGGGTGCTGGTAAAGTGTGTTTTTTCTGGGGCCTGAGGGACAGATGGGATCCGGGAGCAGAGTGGGAGAGAGATCAGATGTGGAAGGGAAGGAAATACAGGCTGTCTCACCGTGGATCTGGCCTGATGGCCCTTCACACCACGAGGCCTTGGACCTCCAGATGAGCAATTTGAATGTAACCTGCAGGGCCCCTTTCACTGAAATTACTGGGACTCCAGGTCTGATTATCTTCCCTTTCCTGATGGGTGCTTGATCATAACAGGTTCTCCTTATGGCCTCTTCTGGTGGTGCCCCTTACTGCCACTGCTTGAGGCAAGTGGCAAGTCCCCAGACCACTGACAGTGGGTGGGCGTCACTTCCACAGGCTCCTCCTGACCTTGTCCTGCTGCTCTGTTCTCGCTCTCGCAGGGTCCTTACAGGTGGGGGTGGGAGAGTTCCCCCCATCTGTGAGTGCAGCTCTCTTAAGGCCCCAATAGGTCTTTTATACTCAACTCTCCTGAAGAACTTGGGACAGTTCCCAGGGGTGGGGTTAGAGGAAATTTGAGAGGCACCATCCAGAGTCATGTCCCAAGACATTCTCACTGGTTGACCACAAACTGGCATCCGGGACAGGCTCCCTCCCCTCCTTGCTCCTACCCCTGGGTGAATTATTTGCCCACCCAAGGATGGGGGCAACCTCTGTCTCCCTGCTTGAAGATCTTAATCTGGGCCTCCCGTTAACTAACAGTCAGTTTCTCTTTGGAAGCCAAGGATGCAAAGAGTATTGGGGGATCTCTTGGGGTTTTGGAGGTGGGACCCTGGTTTCCTAACATGACAGCTTGGATACCATGGTGAGCTTTGCAGAATGCACTGGCCCTGCTCCTGGTCCTGCTGGACCTCAGGATGGCCTGCAGGGGGCGCTGTGTGCCCACAGCCAGGTGCTGGGACTTTACCCAAGGGACTCAGGCAGCGCATCTCTGCAGGCCCAGGCGTGCTTAGGAACTGCGGCTTTCCCTTGGCTGTGCCCAATCACCCAAGTCTCATTCCCAGCTCCAGCCTCCAGCTCGGGCACTGTGAGTCATAGTCATCAGTGGAAAACGCAGCTTCACCAACAGCTGGGCTCAGTGCTTGGCCTTTTTTCTTCTTTTTTTGTAACTTCACAGAGATGGAAACTGCTGATGATCTTTTGCAAGAGACAGCAATTGAAGGCAAAGTCCAGGACTAGGTGGGGAGAGGAGAACCCTGAGGCGATGGGGGTAGAGATGTGTGTCTTTCCATTACCCTGCTCTTGGGCCTTCCAAGAAGCCATGCTAGAGAAGCAGGCAGTGAGGAGCCGTGTGGACCTTGCCTGTCTCTGCTCTTTTATGCCAAGGAGCCCAGGAGGCCTTTGGTAATTAGCTAATGCAGGTGGCAGTTGAAGCTTTGAGAGGTTGACGTATTTTTCTAAGAAGCTGTGAGTAGAATGTGCTAGAAGTCAGGGTGACCTGGGTTCTAGTCTTGCTTTGCTTCTAACCCACTGCTACCTTACCTTGTGTAAGTCAGTTACTTTCCTTACTGGGCTGCACTTTTCCCAGCTGAAGCAGAAGCAGACGGTAGGGTTAGAGTACTCTGAGGTCCCTTCCTGCTCTGGTGGTCTGTGAGTCTGAACTGAATGTCAAGAATTTTGAGCCTTGTTCCCATAATCATCTTGAACATCTGAGACCTGTAGCTGTTTCTCCTTGTGCAGTGAGCAGTGCTCACGGAGAATGACACAAGTACAGGTTCCTACTCTTCAAGGACTTCACATCTGCCTTCTTCCTCTCCTCCCCCCACGAAGCAGTGGACAGAGGTTCCTGGGAAGCAGGAAACTGGGATTCGGGTTCTGGCTTTGCCAAAATACATTGTGTGTCCTCGGGCAAACCCCTCGCCTCCTTCAGCCTCGTTTTCATTTTCTCCAAAATCAAGGATTAGACTTGCTTCTTGGCTTCAACTCCCCCCATTCCCTCCCGCCGTCCTCCCCACCCCCACCTGCAGCCTCCTGCTAGCTTTTCTGCAGGGTGTGATTCTTAGCTGCAGAGGCCCTGGGGTATGGTTTCCTTTCTTGCCGGGAGGGAGAGAAGCAAGATTATTTTTTTAATTACGCAGCTAAGATTAGGCAGCAATCTACATTTTAAAGTGTTATTAATAAGAGTCTAAAAGTGTGCGAAGAAGCTTGGGAGTTGGAATGTGAAATGAGTTGGGAAACATCTGCAGAGGCACCGGCCTCAATCAGGGATGTTTTTTCTCTGGGTGCCAAGTGACTGCTAGGTGTGACTGGCAGCCTGATGTGCCGCTGGGCTCCTGGAGGAGCAGGAAGCCCAAGCACTGGGCCAGAGCAGGGGCCAGAGCCCCTCAGGTCAGGGGCTCACGGTCCAGCCTCTCATGATGGTTCTTTGCAAACTGGCTTTAGAGAAAGAGTGATAGTCATGATATTTCCAGCACCTCTATTTAGAGTTTATAAAGTGCTTTCATGTTTATTGTCTCCCTTTTCATCATAGTCCTGAGAGGTAGTTAGAACAAGTCTCACTGTCCCTTCAGGAGTCGGGTGAGGGCTCTTCAATTTAAGTTTCTTCCTTTAAGAAACGTGGTGTGCTATAGACAAAAAGCCCTGGACAGGAAGTGGGGAGCTGGGCACCTGTCCTGGGCCTCCACCTCCCTCCCCAGCTCTTCCTGTCTCCTTTTCCTACTTTGTCTTTATAGCACTAGAAGTCGTTTGCCAGGGGATATGTTTTATGTGATTTTTGTCCATTGTCTGTCTTCCCCCTGCTAGAATGTAAGCTTCGCCAAGGAAGGGAGTTTTGTCTGTTTCATTCGCTGTTGTGGCCCCTGGCACCTAGGACAGCACCTGGCCTATAGAAAGTACTCAGTAACTATTTGTTGAATATTGAGAGTGCCTGGCTCTGTTTCGGAGTCGCCTGTGTGAAGAGTCATTTGTTTTCCTTAGTTTTGTATTCTCTTTGGGTAGTTGGAGGGGATGGTCTCTGACATCCTTGGTGGCACATAAAAATTTGTGGTAAGAGCAATGCCTGTGACTCTTTTTCCTTCCAGCAAACACTGAGCACCTGCTCTGGGTCAGGCCCTATGCTAGGTGCTGTGAGGAATACAGACAACATAAGGAAGGATCACTGTTCTCTACCCCTCAGTGGATATGATGGTTAATTTTATGTGTCACCTTGACTGGGCCACGGGTGCCCAGATATTTAGTAAATGTTGTTCTGCGTGTTTCTGTGAGGGTGTTTTTGGAGATTAACATTTACATCAGTAGACTGAGTAAAGCAGATTGCCCTCCCTAATGTGGGTGCGCCCCATTCAATCAGTTGAAGACCTGAACAGAACAAAAGCTGACCCTTTTCTGAGTAAGAGAGGATTCTCCTGCCTGACAGCATTTGAACTTGGACATCGGCTCTGCAGGTTTTGGACTTGCCAGCCTCCATAATCATGTGAGCCAATTCCTTATAATAAATCTTGCTCTATAGAACCTACTGGTTCTGTTTCTCTGGAGAACCTTGACTAAGACAGTGGGCAACGTAAGACATGTCATCAAATGAGCTTATATTTGGTGGCATAGAATAGTAGTTAGAACAGGGGTACAAGCACCATGCCAGTGGCTCCTAAGGAACGGACGGCCTATTCTGACTAGGGGATAATAGAATACTTCAGGGAGGCAGTGGCTTTTGAGCCAGGCCCCGAGGATGAGAAGGAATTCTGTGGGTGGAACAAGCAGGCCGACCAGCAGTGCAGGCTGGGGCACAGCACAACCCTGAGGCCTGGGAGGGAGGAAGTGGAGCAGGCCCTTGGCAAAGGGGCAGTCACCCAGCGCTAAGAGAACCGAGGTGCTTGGAGGGAGGGGCTTGTGGAGGGCGAGGGAGCCAAATACACAAACAATCTAGGACCAGGGCTTCCTGAGATGCCCTCCTCAGGTTTGAAGAAGAAGCCAGTCCTCCCTGCTTTTGTCTGGGAAGCCCCCATCCTGCGTGATACAGACAGTCCTACAGCTGGTCCAGGGGCTCCTCAGGTGCAGTCTGCCTGGACTTCTCTCGCCAGTGCCCCTGATTTGACAGCTAATAAAGTGAGTGGTGAAAATGGAGCAGCCGTGTGGAGTGCCTGGCACGTCTTAGGACTCTGATCTTTGCTGTATAGGCCAAGGGTGATGCTCCCTTAGTGATCTGGCCGGGCTGTCTTTGTGCCCCTAGCCCACACAGGTGTCCCTGTGACTCTGAACAACCTCCAGAAGTCCTTGGGACTGTCCACTTTTAAAGAGGCAGTGTGGGCCAATGGAAAGTGGAGCTGGGGTCACACGGACTGGTGGGCCCCCTGCAGGGCAGTGACTGGGGGCACCGACTGGGGGCAGCTGGAGGCTCTGAGCTTGAGACTTTACCTCCCTCTATGCTTCAGTTTCCTCCCCTGTAATGTGAGGATTATAATAATGCCTTCTCACGGGGTGTTTTTGTGGACTAAACGGGACAATCCATGTAAAGAGTTTGGCATGAAGTAAGTGCTCTCAAAACATTAGTTATTGTTATTATCATCATCATTATTGCAGCTTTGCCACTTCCAAGCTGTGTGATCTTGAGCAGGTCATTTAACCTCTGTGACCTGTTTCTTTTTCTGTAAAATGGAATTCACACTAATCATTCAGTGTTGATTAAATTATATAACTTCATGGCAGTGCCTAAAATAGAGTTTTACACAGAGTCGACTCTCAATAAATAATTCTCCCCAGGCCCTTATGTTTTTATTCAATCTCTTTGCAGGCTGCTTCTTCTCTTCTTTTTAGTTGGACATCTCATGTTTGGAAATTTTATTCCTGTATTAACTTAAAAAAATTCCAGACCTTTTGTTATGTGATATTATTCATGATACAACTTTGGAGACTTGGGAAATTTTACAAAAACAAACAAACAAACAAGATATACAGCCAAGTTCCCAAATTTTAAAATTGGTAACCATAACATTGTAAAGCAACTGTACTTCAGTTAAAAAAAAAAGCATATATATGTAAAACTGAGTCACTTTGCTGTACAGCAGAGATTGGCACAGCATTGTAAATCAACTAGACTTCAATAAAAATTGTTAATCATATTAGTGATCTTTGATATTAGAGTGGATGTTTTATTCAAGGACACTGGTCAGACTAAATATTCAAAAGGTGCCAAGAAAATTAACTTGTACACCACTCATTTTGACCCTGAGGATTTTTAGACATCATTATTAAAGTTTAGACCAAGAAGGTGTCTCAGAGGTCATCGATCCCAGTCCTCTTGTTGTATGGATGGGAAAAATAGGGCCCCTGGAGGGAAGGGATGTGTTCAAGATCACGTAGCCTTGGAGAGAAGCCAGGATTAGGATCCAGGTCTTCTGAGCCTCTGGTTAAAGCTTCTTATCTTCTCCAGCTCACCTTGCTTCATCTCTTTTCCGTTGCTCTCTTCCACTCTCTTCCTTTTTACCCCCTGGTTTAAATTTATTTGTGTTGTGTGATGCGATGTGCCATATACTATGCTTGTATCTTACAAAAATCCCCAAATCCAATGGTGAAGGCTTCAGTGTTCTTCCTCTTCTTTATCAGTAAGATAAAGATGATGACTCAACTAAGACTTACCTAACATGTCGGTAGTTGGCAGCTGGCAGAGAAGATTTGACAAATTGGTAGAAATTGGGGGTGGAACGATGGAAATCCTTGGTAAGGCCGTGGTGTTCAGTTTGGGAGTATAGTAGTAATAGTGGCTAACATTTACTATTATGTGTCATGCACAATATGAAAAAGTATCGTTGCAGCAGCCCTACAAGGAAGGTGTTATTTTTCCATTTTTCAGACGTTGAGTAATTTGCTTAAGATTATGGAGCCAGCAAATGATAAAGTTTAGTAGTTGGGAGTACGAAGTAGGTAGGAAGAGATGGTTACATTGTTCATTTGTTCATTCCAGCAACAAATACTTTATTGAGCATCTACTCTGTGGTGGGCATTTTTCTAGGATACAGGGATGGGCAGAAACAGTCCCTGCTATCACAGAGCTGATTCTCTGGAGGACGAGACAGACTTTAATCAACAGTCCTCCTAATGAGCATACAGTTATAAACTGAGACAAGTTCTCCCAAGATGAGGAACATGGTTCTCTGAGATTGTCGCACAGAAGAGTCTGATCTGGGTTGAGGACTGAGCAGAGTTGAAGAGTGAATGAATACAAGTTGACTAGGTGAATGGGCTCAGGGGTAGAGGAGACAGCGGGGGCGGAGGGAAGGGGTGTGGAAGCCTCGAGGAAGAGCAGGATAGCACATCTGCGTGGGGGAAGCAGCCTGGTGTGCCTGTGTCCGGCCCCTGTCCTCTGAGCTCTCCCCTCTCCTCCTCCTTGCACGGGAAGACTAAGCTTGGTGACTCTCGGGCCGTTAGTTCGGTGTTCGAAGTTCTTGGTTTTTATCAAGTGCCTTTTTATAAAGTCTCTGTCCACATGGCAGAACAAAG
The DNA here is from genome assembly GCF_949987515.2 of Delphinus delphis. Classification (NCBI taxonomy): domain Eukaryota; kingdom Metazoa; phylum Chordata; class Mammalia; order Artiodactyla; family Delphinidae; genus Delphinus; species Delphinus delphis. Next base: position 72,760,196 of record NC_082690.1, on the reverse strand, counting down.
GATGGGTTATAGAAATGAGGTTCTTACACTCCAAGGACTTAGAATTACTAACCCAGAGAGTAACAAATGTTTGTAAACGGATACATTATATAATAAATATAACTCATAGGTGCAGAGAGGCCTCCTCGTGTGTGTGTGTGTGTGTGTGTGTGTGTGTGTGTGTGTGTGTGTGTGTACTCCAGAAGCATTTGAGGTGGGAGGGACTAAAGAGGTTGCGTGGCCTTTTTTCTGCCTGACCCGTGGGATTCTTTTTACAACATCTACCTCTATTTGCTATAGCTCCATTTTGATATCTTCAATGGCATTCTGTTTCCTTCTGGGACAGATTATGTTAGGAAAATATGGATGTTCCTTATATCACACTGTAAACTATCTTCTTATCACCTTCAGGACCCCTTTTCCCAGAACAGCGTAGAAATACCTCTTCCCCTGAGGACCCAGATACTGCTGAAGCAGCTTCTCACTGTGCCCGTTGCTGTGGCTGCAGCACCTGCCCCTACCAGCATCCTGGGCAGCCCTCTGGCTGGTGAAGGAAGTTGGCTCCCCGACCATTCCCCATCCACCCCCACTTTTGTGTCTTCTCTGATCCCAGAGCACCCAGGGCTTTGCACCTCATTTTCTTTCTCCTCATTCACTCCCCCTTTATTTGTATTTGACTGTTTGATAAGATGTTTGCACAGGGCCCCAAGTGATTTAAATCATTTGGTAACGCACGACTCCTGTCAATGGAACCCCTGATCTAGCACCCTCTGCGCCTTTTTATATTTTAATGGCACACCCCCACCTTCCCACTAACCTTGAAATCCAGAAATCTCAGAGTGCTGTGTATCTCCTCCCGTTCCCTTTCTCTTACGTCAAATGGGGTGCCAAGCCTTGCAAATTCTTACCCCCCTGCAACAACTTCAACCTTGGCTTTAGCTGATGCCTCTTAGGCTTGTGACACTGTAGTGGCTTCCTGCCTTCCTTCCCTTTTCACTTTCTCCTGTGACTTTGCTTGTCCCCTCTCCCACTCCTAGAACCTTCTCCCTGTCAGTAAGATGGGGCCGGTAAGAATACCTGTCTCACGGGGTTGTTGGGAGGGGTAAACAGAATACTGCATAGAGAAAGCTTAGAACAGTATATAGAGAGTTCCTACAACAGAATGCTTAGGCACATAGTAGTGCTGGGGAGGGAAGTGGTAGGTGTGAGTAGTATTATTACTGGCCCCCTGCAATCCTTTGCCAAGTGTACCATCCCCCAAACACTCATTTCATCAGGCCCCACCCCTGCCCAAAAGTTTGCAGTCTCCCCATGGTCTATGTAGCAGTAGTTCCTAAAGTGAGCATGCAAGATGAATTGCCAGGGTGTGGGAAGAGAAAATTCTGACTTCTTTTATGTTTTTATCTCATTGTTTTAAATTTTCTGCTTTTGGAGTGTGTTTTCACTATATAGTTTTGAATAAAGGTACCTTTATAATTCCCATATGTGTATAATGTAAGTGTATACTTTAATAAATAAATGAATATACATGTATTAGAGGTATGTTAAAAATATTTTGCTGATAAGGGAGTGCAAGCAAACGAGTCTGGAAGGTGAGGTCCAGACCGTGAGCCTGGCGTTGCCCTGAGGTGGCCCCAGCCTGGCAGCCCCGACTCACCTCCGCCGCCCTGCCTCGTGACCCTCCCTCTCTCCACCTGCCCCACCTTGTGCCTTTGGATTTCTGTCGTTGCTTATCCCCTCTCCCCACTCCTGGAACGTTCTCCCTGATCTTCCCATTTTCTTTTCCTTTCCAGAAGTTCACCTTAACGCCACTTGTTCCATCAAGCCTGCCGGGGCAATTCCAGCTTGGAATGCTCCCTCCAAGCTCCCTAGACAGTCTTTGTCAATACCACTCATCTGGCCCTGTTGTTTTCTCCATTGCGTTGGGACCCTTGGCCATGTATATTTCTTGGCTCCCTAGTTATTCTGTTAATTTTCGCATGCGTGTGCCTTTAAATTATATTTTACTTGCTGACTTTATTTTGAGCTGTTTGTCATTTCTCCCATTTATCTGGAGACACATACCTATACTCGTTGGATGGCATTAATGTATCTTTTTTTTGGCACAGTAATATATAATTATTATTTAATCTAAGGTAGATTCATTTGTCATACATTTGGGATCTGAATGTCCTTGGATTTAACCGGCTTGCTTCAGCTCGAGGCAGGCATTTATCTACAGTGCATTAATGAACATCTTTTGTATGTGGATTCATTGTTTTCTTTTGCTCCAGGTGACCTAAAAATCGTAATCCTTGTGTTTAATGCCTTTATTTCACTGCTTATAGTTCTGAGGTCTGCATGGTCTCTTGGGAAGGAGGCCATTCTAGTGAAGAAAGCTGGATGGTACACAGAACATATCCATTTAATCTGAGTTTCCCCCCCTCCTCAAACACTGTCAGAATGGCTGTTTCATCAGCCAGGTTTCATCAGTTTGTGACAGCAGCTGTACAATCATTGGATCTGCCATTGGTCTTGGAATCAGAAGACAGAGGATTTATAATTTGCTTTTACCACTGGCTGGGTTTTTCTGGACTTGATCAAGTCACTTAACCTCTCAAATCTCCTCTGTAAAATAAGCTTAATAATCTATACTTCACAGAATTTTTATGAGGATTAATTGAGATATTGTCTGTTAATGTGCTGAGCTCCTGGGAGGTGGTCAATAAATGTCTGTTTAAAGGAAAAAGAAAAGAGCCTCCTCTGTCCCTGTGAGCCTTCTGATGCAGAGTATATTTTGGGGAGAAGCAGACAGACAGCTTCAGGGAGTGTACCTACCTGACTGCACAAACTTAGGTCGGAACCCAAAGGCTGGCCATCCAGTCAGCCTGGTTGTCTGTAATAAAATGTCTGTGGCCTCCCCAGGGAGCATGAAGATTAATTAGTTCATCTTTGTAAAGTGCTTTGAAGGTGAAAAGTGCTACATAAGTGGAATGGTTGAATTGTTATTGGAAATGTAATCATGGTAGCACCATATTCTGGCAGTCTTGCCTGTCTTGGACATCAATAATCAATAGCAGAGGAGGTTCTAAGATGTTTTACTTGATAAGAAAGGATTCACGGTGGGGTTTGTGATAACATAATTCTTTCTGTAGTCTTGCAGTTAGCAACTTGCCAGTCCTTCTCAGCAGAGGAATGCTAGGATCCTTTAAGAAGTAACAGTCTCATCCTCTGGCTTCTTGGGAATCTCTCTGCTAAGGCAGTCTGGTTGTAAATCCCAGCCAGCTCAAGCAGAGGGACAGTTTGCCAGCTTGGGATGCTTTGTGGGTCCTGGGCACATGAGCTTTTTTGGGGGCTAATCCTACAGAAGTGAAGCAAGTGTGTTTATGCAGTGATTTGGGCCAGTGTGATTAACCAATACAGAGTGGTACCATGAGCTAGTAGAAGGAGTGTGGCTTAACTGTGTGACCCTGGGCTGGTCACTCCTTTGAACCTTAATTTTCCCACCTGTTAAGTGGGATCCTAGTAGTTGATGAGTACAGTAGTAAAGGTAGATCAGAGGAGGGAGGGTTTCACCCGTTCTGTGGAGAATTAAGAAGTCAAGAAAGGTTTTGCAAAACTGGTGGTCCATGAGCTGGACTCTGAAGGTTGAGCCATAGTTTATCAAATGAATGATGTAAGGAAAGGGCATCCATGGCAAAAGGAATAGCACTTGTGAGGCCATGAAATAACACATCTGAATGGACCCTCTCCCTGTTCTTGTAATATATATGGTACCCCATGGGTTGCACAGACTTTGTTCCCTCTTCGAGGAAGCCTGGAAGAACTTCTTGGTGTCTATTTTGGTGTCCGTGAGCAGATTGATCCTGAGAACTGTATCCCTGCAGAGCCCTGTACCCCTTCAAAATTCTGACATTTCCCCTATGAGTCTCTGGTTGTTTTTTAACTGACACTATAAACCATATGTTGAATGTGGGACCAGATGAAGCTTTGATACTAAACACAGAGTATGTAGTAGATTTGTCTAGAATTTAATATGCATTACTTGGTGTTTTGTCTCTTAAGCAAAGTTTCCCTTTGTTAAAATAAACATGTATAAAGAATTTATACAGCGCACATGGTTATGCATATTTATTGCAGAGAATCTGTTAATAATCTATGCCTCATCAGATTTTGCATTTCTGTTGAAATAACAAATGTGGCACTTGGTACAGCTGAATAAGTTTGGTGAATTCTCTCTTATCTGGGAGAAAAAAGGCCATTTCTTTTTTTCAAACTTCATTTTCTTCATTCGTCTTTAGCACTGGCCAGCTTCCCAGATGGTGCATCTGGGGGACTGAATGCTTTTCTGGCTGTAAATGATTTTGTCTTTTTTTTTCCTTCTCTCACTCCCTTCCCTCTAGCACACATAGGCACTCACCTTGGGACTATTAGAATTGCTCCTGTGGGTAAGAGCATAGACTCTGAAAGGTCCTCGATGTTACGTGGAGGGAAAAACACATGAAACTGGCCATTAATTGAGCTCAGAGTAAGGCCCTGAGAGACTGTGGCCTGGGGCAAGTCCGGAGCCTGGGGAACCTCAAGGTGGCTGACAGAGGGCTCTGGATTGGGTGAGAGGGAGGGGAGCCTGAGAACAGACATCCTCTGTCCCTGCAAAGTACAAGGAGGGTGTGGGGGAGGGGAGAGGGTGCATAGGCCATACAATGCCCTTGAGGTGTTCTCTGTGGCCATGTCCATATCTGCTAAAATGCAGGAACCCAAGCCGTAGAAGTAGCCTCTGTTGGAATCCAACTTTGGCACTCAGCCCTTGTTTGATCTTGGTTAAGTCATACATCTCACCTCTCTGAACTTCAGTTCCCACATCTATAAACACGTGAATATGCACACTTTCTTTACAGGAAGATCGGAAGACTCCTGCTACATAGTAGTTGGTACCAAAATTAATGATCATACTTTCTCTTGTAATTCTTCGCTTACCCATGAGAGCACAGCTGTGGAATATAGCCTTAATTCAAATAATTTTTTTTTCTTTTTTTAGAAACTGGCAAGGTGTTTACCTGGGGCCGAGCAGACTACGGTCAACTGGGGAGGACATTGGAGTCTCATGAAGGCTGGAAACCAAAGAAGCAGGATCCATCCGTCCGCTGCTCCAGGCCATCAAAGAGCACACCTTCCTCTCTGCATTGCTTAACGGGAGCAACTGAGGTAGGAAGTGACCTCTTTCCGCAGAGGTGATGCATTTCTTTTCCTTATCTTTCAGGGGAGCATTCACTGAGAGCCTACCTGTGTGCTTATAGTTTAGGCCTTATGGTGGGTTCCATGCAGAAGCCTGAAGGGGTCCTTGCTTCAAGTTGCTCGGGTTTAATATGGTAGAAAAGGCAGTTACCTGGATACCTGTGCCGCAGGGCAGACCGTGTGTGACTCCTTCAAAGGTTCCAGGGGCTCTGGATCCACTTCAGAGAGTGAGAGATGAGTTCAGGGTACAGGACTGGGTTCGGCTTTGTGGAGGACACGGCTTTGAGCTGTGCCTTGGAGGATGGGGAGACTTGAGCAGGCACTGTGAGAGAGAGGAGGACTTTCCAGTGGGCACAGCAGCTGGAGCAAAGTCACGGGAGTGGGAAAGGGAAGAAAGTGTTTGGGGAGCACTGGTAGTTCTGTCTGGCTGGAGCACGGTGTGTCTGTGGGGCTGAATATGAAGTAATATCAGAAGGTTGGAACCTGATCAGAGGGGCCGTTAATACTAAGCTGAGTATTTTGCTCTTCCGTTTATACTTCCCAGTGTAGAAAACATGGTAGTTCAGTTGTTTATTCAAGCCTCTTTAGTTCCCTGAAATGTCTTAAATTTCTGTATTTAAGGCAGGAGTCTTAATTTCTCCAGGGTATGTGTTTCTGTTACTAAATTTTACTTTACTGCTGTCCTTAAAAAAAAAAAGAAAAAGAAAGGGCTAGGTTTTTGAGAAGAATGGGGATGACCACTCAGGAAATGTGTCTCTGAACCCAAGTTGGCTTACTGAAGGAATTCAGTCTTCATTCGGTCTGTCAAAAAAAAATTAGAGCTTCCCTGGTGGCGCAGTGGTTGAGAGTCCGCCTGCCGATGCAGGGAACACGGGTTCATGCCCCGGTCCGGGAAGATCCCACATGCCGCGGAGCGGCTGGGCCCGTGAGCCATGGCCGCTGGGCCTGCGCATCTGGAGCCTGTGCTCCGCAATGGGAGAGGCCACAACAGTGAGAGGCCCGCGTACCGCAAAAAAAAAAAAAAAAAAAAAAAAAAAAAAATTAATAAACTAGTGAGACTTCTGTAATTAGCATCAGACTAATTACAACCCTCTCCATACCTAGAGGGCTTCCCTTCCCCTGGGGCCTGCCTGGCCTCCTCCTTCCGGGTATGTAGGACGGTTCTCAATTTCTGCCTTACATCCCAGCCCTGGTCCTCCTGGGCCTTTCCTTGGTGCTGGGTTGAGTCTGTCAGTCTGTCTGTCTCTTTTTCTTTAATTGTAAAGGCACTGAACAACACCACAAGGACAATTTAGACATGGTAATACTAGTAATAAAACCACCCATAATCTTACCACCCTAACACAACTATGTTCCTTTTCTGCGTATACACATGTACATACTTTGCAAAGTTATAGTGGTGGCATTTATAATGTTTTCTATTCAGTGGTTATTTATTTTATCACAAATGCTTTGCTTTGTTTTGTCTTGGTCTTTAAAGCTCATTTAAAATGGGTGTATAATATATGATTTGAAGATTCTTGGATTTTCCAAGTCATTCTGTGAATGTTGGACATTTAGATCATTTCCCTTTTTTTTGGTCACTATAGTGAACTCTGCAGTGAATACCCTGTTGAACTGTTTCTTTAAGGCAAAATCTTGGGAATGAAATTGCAGGGGCAAAGGCCATGAGCATCTTCATGGCTTTTGCTGTATTTCTCTAGATTCTGTTGGAAAGAAGTTGACTCCAGTGAAAGAGGGAATGCAGTACTTAAGCTAGTACCGTCTGCTTAGTGAGGGAAGGTGCTGAGAGCTTGATACATGGTGCTTTAGACTCTTTAGCTTTCCTTCTCTTTCCCAGAACACTTAAGACTTTGTGGTCAGGTAGCACAGCAGAGGCATAGAGGCTTCATGGGTTTTTCTGAGTCTCTGGTTTTATTGGTAAGATGAGGGTAATAATACCTACCACAGAAGGTCATCGATGAGGATTACATGCCAAGTTCTTGGCACTCTCCAGGCACTCAGTAACTCTTGGGTCCTTTCTCTTCTTCCCTTTGGAACCTTTGAATGCTGTGTGGTGGCCACGCTGTGCAGCGCTGTAACAGACATGGCCAGTGTAAGCATATAGCCAAAGAGCCTCACACTGATGTGACTTAAATTATTTAGCAGGACAATGTGAGGAGGACATTGGCAGGACAATGTGAGGAGTCGGCTTGAGCCCCGAGCCCTATGGCAGCTTCATTTTCGTGCTCCCCTCCATCTGTGCTCTGGTCTCTGGGGAGCTGGTGCTCATGTGTGTTCTCACTGGTCTCACTGCAGGTTCAGACCCCAGGCTGTCTCCTGCTGGTAGATTGGGTCTGGGAATTCTCTCTGCTGTTCATGTCCCGGTCTGGCCTGTCAGGCATCTATTTGCTGGAGGGCCAGAGCTATAAGCTGCTAGGGGTGCGTTCACCTTGGAAAAGACAAGAGCTGTGCTAAACTGTGTGATACCCTGGCAGGAGCTTGGCCAGGGAGGTGCACAGACACCTGGGGAGACAGGAACAGCCTTGGACTAAACTGGTAACCTGACCTTCAAGGACCTGAGTGTCCCATAGCTGGCCAGTTACCTTCTTCTATATCCAGGGATAAGCAGAGGGAGGAGTGAGCTGTCTGGGCTGAGGCCTCAGGTAGGATGTCTGCCCAGAAGGGTCCAGAGAGACAGCCAAGTGGGAGGGGAAAGCACAGGTAGACAGAGCTGGACTGTGGTATGACCAGCCCTTCCCATGAACAAAAGAAAGAAAATAAACACAATGTTACCTGGTGGTTATTATGGTCCAGGCAGCATGCTAAATGCTTTACATATATTCTTTCCTTTTCACAATAAACTTGGGCACAGGTGTTATAATCACTGCTTTAAGAATAAGGAGACTAATGGGTAAGTCACTGGCCTTGGATCACATAGTAGGTAAACAGTGGGGCTGGGGCTTGGACTTGAGGAACTTGAAGCTCACATACTTTCTGTATGGATGAAGTAACGGTGCATATGTACCCTCACCTGCACGAAAGTTCCGGGACTCAGGGTCTCTGATTCCCTGAGAGTCTCAGTTCTTTTCTTCTGAGCCATGTCTCATCTCTAGCCTGAGAAAGACTGAGATTTTAAACCAGACGGGCCTTTGTTCAATGTTCTTACAGTGCTAAAGACTGAAGATTGTATGTTTTGTGCACTGTCAGCTTTGCCTTAGGTACTGGCCCTCTCTAGCCCCTCTTGGAAAATTCCAGGGAGAGCACCGTGGTTGGGATTACCCCCATGCGCATGTCAGGGCAGGGTGCGTGTGAACGCACTGTTCGTTTGCTCTCTGACAGCAAACATACACACCAGCAGCTTTTTGCTTTCCAAGCTCCTGGTGGGGTGCTCCCTGGCCATTTCCTGTGGAACATTGGCTCCGAAGTCCACTCAAAGGTGGAAGCCTGCACTTCACAGGAGGAAGTGCCTGTACTCACTTAGTGGGTACAGTGGGGCTCCCCTAAGATTCTGAAGCAGCTATAGCAGGGTATCTGGTGTGTTAGTGGGACCATCAGGAGGTCAACAGCCTCTGGGGGACAAGGTCTGGATTGGGGGTCAGAAGGCCTGGGTTCTAGCCATGGTTCTGTCCTGACTGGGTGAACTTGGGCAAGCCCCTTTCCTCCTTACCCTTAGTTCCCCGATACGTAGCTTGAGGTTGTTAGACCAGGCGATTCCTATAAAGTTTCTCATAGATCTAAGAGTCCCTTCCATCTCTGATTCTTATTTTATGGAAACGATCACTACTTACATTTGTAATGACTCCTGCCTCTAGAGTCCCTTGGTGTCATAGCCAAGATCACTCAACCCCAAGCTGCTGGCTCAACTTTGGCAGACCTGGGAATGTTAACTAATCTAGAAGTTCCAGACTTCAGTACCGCTTGAGCCTTGCTCTGCCTCTTCGCCTTGGCTCTGTTCTCTGCCCTTGTTCCTTGTCCCCAGGGCTTCCTGTTCCATCTTAGGTCACTGGGACTTAGTATGATGCTCCCACCTGGCCCTCCCAGGACTTGCAGTTTGGCTTTGACTCCCGTCCCTGTGGCTGTGACCTTATTGCTGGGAACAGGCAGACCTTGGTGACTCTACCTTCCTGGATTCTCCTCCCGCCACCCCCTCCACTGGCTCTGTGCCGGCTGTCCCACCTGTGTGCATGTCTCCTGGGTTTACCCCCTTCTTGGCTTTGGGTTCTTGTCCATTCCTTGTCAACCCAGTGAACATTGGATGACACTTACCATACACTTGCTTTGACCACACAGTGGTGGTGGGTGGGGAAGTGGATACAAAGATAAAGAATAATCTTTGCCCTCAAAGAACTTCCACGTATGTAAATAAATTCCTTACCCTGTAGAGTGAAAAGTGCTGTTAGAGGTGTGTACGAAAGGCTAAGGGAGCAGTGAAGGTGGAATAATTTATTCTGAAGACACTAACAAAAAGAAGTGTTTGGACTAGGTTCTTAAAAATGAGTAGGAGTTTAGCAAAGGGAGAAGGACATTCCAGGCAGAGGGGACAACATGAGCTAAGGCTGTGAATCTGGATCTGCTTTTAGCTCCTGGTACAGTCGGAATGCCTGTCCCTTCCAGTGGTCCAGCCTAGTTTTGTAGTCTGGCTGCCTGTTTCACCTACCCCATCACTGCCATCCATCCTTCTGATAGGAGTATGTCTAAAGGAAAATAACTCTTGCATACGTTATCTCTTTTGATCCCAGGGTGATGCTGTGAAATAGGCCAGAATAGGAATGATTACCCTTATTTTATAATTGAGGAAACTGAGGCCCAGAGAGGCTAGCTGGGAATTAGGAGAAGACCTGAGACAAAGAGCCTTCCCGGTGTTTCTGAGAACCTTGCTCTGGGCTCAGTCTGCAGCCATGGTCCTGAGTCATGTTCCTGGTTTGAATTCTGCCCAAGTTTGGTTGAGGAGCACCAAATCCCAGGCAGGGAGCTCAGTGCACACGTGCACGTGTGTGCATACATGCAGCCATTGGAGCAACAGCAGGAAACGTGGAAATAAACTAGAGTCGAACCAGGGATTGGGTAATTGTCAAGCCCAAATGCCACCAGCCCTCATTTTGCTGCAGGACTAAAACTGTTTGTTGGAGAATCAGCCTGTGCACAGGGTCTAAGTGAAATCTGTCAGAATGAGTGGGAAAGAAGCTATTTTTAGTTTGCAGAGTCACTCACTCCGCTGTGTTAGCTGAGGTTTGAGCCAGTCCCCTACGCTTTCCACAGTGTTATTTCTGAAGGAGAAATACCACTGGAATGCTGTGTAAAACACATTAATGAACCTGGAAGTTTCCAGGGTGTCTTTGTCCTGCAGCTCCCTCGGAAGGCTGCCTTTCCTGAATGACCTTCCTCCTTTCCTATATTTAATGCATTTCTAATTTTAAGTTTGTGTCAAGACTGTGGGACTTCAGTGCCCTAAATAACACAAAAATCTACCACCAGCGATCAGCTGAGTCCGGAGGGCTCTGACAGATGAACACAACCTGAAAAAGCCTCCCCAAGTAGCTCTCTGGTAAGTATCCGCAGCATCATCGCTCTTCTCAGAGGGGCAGTAGGTCTCTGAGACCATGGCAGCCAGGCTGCCCAAACCTTCCAGGTGTAGTGGTTTCAGAGGCCTCCTCAAATGGGGTGGCAGTGTTCATCCAAACACGGTTTTGCTGGAGATTAGAGAAGCTAGCACATCTGTGCTGTAGCTGCTGACCTAACGGGGAGAAAAACACAAAACAAACCTCAAAGCAGGGGACTGGATTTGTCCATGTGAACACTCAGGAGAGAGAAAGAGCCACCAGCCAGGGCTGTTTTGTTTGAAAGAGATGGTAAAGCATCTGATACAGAAGCATTTATTTACTACCTGCTGTTTTCTTTTATTTGTATTTATCATCTCTTCTCACTGAAATATAATATCCAGGAGGGCACGGGCCCTCGTCATCTTGTTCAAAGCTGTGTTCCCAGTGTCTGGAATAGCTCCCGGCACCTCATAGGTGCTTAGTGGATGTTTACTGACTGAGCACATGAGAAGGAGGTGGCCTCAGAGGGTGAGATCCTTTACAGCTCCTCTTCTCTCTCTCTGTCGCTGTAGTCTGTGCCTCTCAATCCCAGACCAGTTCCGGAATAGGCATTTCCATGTTCTCAGGCATTTGGGCATCAAATGTCATGCAGAGCCAGAGGACAGGCACCGACGCTGCAATGTGCCCGAACAACCCGGAAGTTTCTTACGAAGTCTGTTGATGGTGAGGCTTCTAGTCCTTTAGTGCTTTCCAATTTACCAAGTGCTTTCACGCCTATTCATCTTCACTTTTTCTTCTTTTATCTGGAAAATGCTTATGTGTGCCCGTCTGTCCGAGCACGACATTCGCCGAATGTGGGGAGCAGAGAAGAGTGGGACGGATCCTGTCTTAGGAGCTTGTGAGCTGGTGGCAGAACTAAGATAAGTTCATTGCAGGACAAGCAGAATGTGACAGAGGCTGTGAGAGAGTCTGACATTGAAACCATGTTGATCCCATCCCTTCCCCTATCCTTGGGGACCTTTTCTTTCTTGCACTTTTAGTCCCTATGGTTCTGTTGGACTCTGCAGGGTTGGGCTCAGGGCGGTTGTGGTGGAGGTGGTGACTGGAAAGCCTTCCTGAGTTGGAAGCTTTGACATTAAATTAGTTCTCAAGGGAGCTAATGTGAAGTAACAAGGCAATCTTGGCAAGAACTTGCATTGAGAGGAAAGCAGAGGAAGAGCAGCCAGATAGAGACTGAGTATTGACAAGAGAGGGAGAAAGCAAGCCAGGAACTGCAGTGTCGCAGAAGCCAAGGGGATTTCAGCAGGGAGGTCAGGGAGCTTGGAGACTGAGACAAGACCACTGGCCTTGGTGTTACGGAGGGGTGGTGACGCTTCTGAGAGCAGCTTCGAAGGACATGGGGTGAATGAAAGGGTGAGGAGAAATACAGGCTGCAGGTGCAAACAACAGAATCGAGAGATTCGGTGGTCAAAGGAGGATGGGGACGAGCTCAGGAACTCGAAAGGAGAGCTTGGTTCAAGTTAGTTTTGTAAGCTCGGGGAACCTGACGTGGGTCAGAAGGCTGAAAGCAAGGATTAGAGAGAGGGAAAGAAAGAGAGAGAAAGCTTCTGAGGACAGATGCAAGAGGGAGGCAGGATGGCTGGAGCAAGGCCTCCAAGGAGATGAGGGAGAGGAGGGAAATCACCGTGAAGGGGTTAGTTCTGACAAGAAGGAAGGATCCTTTTCTTTCAGGACAGGAGTAAAGAGAAAAGGGGATATGGGAAGATGGAAGCTTCCAGGTGGAGAAGAGCAATTCTTTTATTGAAGTGTGTGTACCCTTTGTCGTCATGTTTTATGTTAGTTTTATTTATTTATTCAGTAAATGTTTACTGCATCCTACTGTGGGCAGCACCGTACAGTGTGCCAAGAATTCACAACAAAAAGACAGAGTTGCTGCCCAATGCTGGAATACCGTGTTTATTAGTAATACAGTACTTATTAACATGTCCGTCTCTAAATCAAACCTACAGTCTTTTGAAGGCCCACACTGTCTTATTTATCTTTGTATAATTAGGGCCAGGCTCGGTACAAAGTAAATGATCAGCAGAAGTGTGCTGAAACCGTGTGAGAGTGCCTGTTGGGTGGCTTACATCTTCCTGCTTAGATTGAAAGACAGATTGTCTGCCTGCGTGTTGAGGTTACTGCAGGGAGGTCTCCATGGAGGGGCTAGTTTGCTTTACTCTGTAGTGGGTGCATCCAGTACAATCTGGTAACTGCCTGGAAACGGGAGAAGAAATATTCCATTACTGGCTCTGATCCCTGAGTGGTGGGTAGAGCAGATGTTGCTGCCCTTATTCTATGGAGGTTCAAAGAGAAAGCTGTCATGAGCTTAAGGTTATATACCACATGGCAGAACAGGGACTTGAATCTGGCTCTCAGAGCCCTCCTTCTTCTCATAGCTAGCCCTGTGCACCAACAGCTTCCTCTCTGGACAGTTCTGATCAGAATGTGGCCCTGGCTTTGGCTATCGCTGCATGGTAGTTGGGTCTGACGGAGACCTGGTAGCACTCTCCAGACTCGTAATCTGGGTCACTGTCTTATGAGGAAAAGCAGCCAGGAAAGGACTGGTGTCAGTGAGGACTGGGACAGAGACATTAACTCATGATTGTGGTAAACCCTAGTGCTTGCTAGAGTTGGAGGTGTGATGGACAGAGGCTTGAATGTGGAGTGAGACCAGGGTTGGAATTTCTGCTCTGTCACCGACAACTCATATGACTTTGGGCCAGTCAAAACCTCTCCAAGCCTTAGTTTTCTCGTCTACAAAATGGGAGTAATAATATCTGCTTTACGTTGCCTACAGAGCTATTGAAAGATGCAAATAAGCTATAAAAGGGCTTTTATAAACTCTGAAGGTCTGTACAAAAGAGTTACTGTTGGGTTCATGACAAGTGAGCCCCTCTATGCTTCAGACACAGGTTTTATTATAAGTCTGAATCAGAGCTGCTCTTCTGTCTTAATCACTTGAGATCTTAGGAGCTACAAAGAACTGTCCTGGATTTTGTGGTAAATACTTCTTAGAATCAGAACCAGTGAAAATATCGGAGGCCAGGTGCTTGGTAACCCACAGCCAATCTCCATGCAGGGCCGGGGAGGGTGAATTCCTGTCTTTTGAGGTAGCCATCAGCATCAACAGCAAGGATGTCTCCGGTGCTTCCTCTCAGCGGCAGAGGAAATTCATCAGCGCTGATTTAAACTCCAGTGACCTCGTGTGTCACCACCATGCTCTGCAGCATTACGACTGCCCCAGGCCGTGCCCGGGGTCACCCTGGAGTTGACCAGCTGTCTTTTGTTGGCTTTGACCTTGAAAACAGGGCTGTCCCAGGGTGAAAGTAAATCATGCCAAGGTTTAGAGTGAAAACAGAAGCCAACAGAGGCTTCAGAGGAGGCTGCAGTGGTTTGATGAGAGAAATACAAAGTCTGTGAAGGCTGAGTGAGCTCTAAGTGAATCGATTGGCCAGGGCACTAAAACTACCTCCATCTACAACACTGTTCCTCTAGCTTGGACCCCCATTATCTATTGCCTAGTGACAGTTGAGAACCCCTTAGTTGAGAACCCCTTGTCTCTAGTTTGTGCACCTTCTAGGTGCCCCCACCCAGCTGCCAAAATGATGTACTAAAATATAAATCTGATCATATTATGCTCTTATTTTAAAAAAAAGATTTTAAAAAATATGGAGGGAGGTGGGAGAGGGATGGATTGGGAGTTTGGGATTAGCAGATGCAAACTGGTATGTATAAGATTGATAAACAGCAAGGTCCTACTGTATAGCACAGGAACTATATTCAGTACTCTATGATAAGCCATAATGGAAAAGAATATGAAAGAGAATGTATATATGTATAACTGGGTCACTTTGCTGTAAGCAGTAATTAACAACATTGTAAATCAACTATACTTCAATTGGAAAAAAAAGAAAATACAGGAAGCATTTATTCCCACAACAAACACTTATTGGAAAGGTACTATATGGAAGAAACTTAGCTGAGTCTTCTGGAAATAGAGGAGAATAAGACCCAACCTCTGCCCTCAAGAGGTAGGAGAAACACACAATCCCTAATCTCCACAGCTAGTTGTGCAAAGAATGCGGTTATTAGAGTGTGACTGTAGGCCTTGTTCACCACTGTGTCTCCATCACCTTAATTAGTGCCCAGCACACAGTAGGTACTCAACAAATAATTACCTTTGCTTTTTGGCCTCCCATCTAGGATGATGTCTATAATCTCAGGCTTGTCATAAAAAGCTCTTCTTGATACCGCCCCTGTCAATATCCAGCCTCACCTTCTACCAGTCTCTCCCTTGCACCTTGCAATACATCTGTGTCAAACCAACGAAATCGTCACGTTGTTTGATACTTCTGGGTCTTTGATTCTTCTGGTTCTTCTGCTTTCCTTTGCCCTTGGCTGCTTGGACAACTACTCCCCGCCACCACCCCCCCCCCAACAATGGATAACAAGGACGATGTCTTATATTCATCTCAGTATTCCTGCCATTCAGCCTAACAGACCTGCCTCTTCTTTCTTTCTCAGTTTTTCTTTGCTTGGGGCCGTTACCCCACTTCCTTGACTCTTGTTGGACTGCTGTCCCTGAAGCCCTTTTCCACCTTTCCTCAACCTCCCTTGTCCCTGAGACCTCTTGCGATTCCAGATCTGGCATTTGGTGGGCTGCTGGAGGCCTGGCTCCTTGGCTGTGATGAACCCTGGCCTTCCTTTTGCCTTTCTTAAATGCTTTCTCCCTCCCACACTGACCCCGTCCAGACAGCTGGACCTCTCTTCCAGTTCCACTAGCATAGGAACCCTACCCTGAGCAGAGCCTGGATTTTGCCAGTCTCATTGCCCGGGGCCTGGACTCTGTGTTCTGGACCCCTGGTCACTGTTCAGGACCTTGTTCTGAATTCCCCAGTAGAGTGCCAAGTGTTTGATTCCAAGGATTATTGCTGCTCAGAGCTTCCTGCTTGGAGGCCTTCTTTGATATTGGCAAGGGCCTGAATCAAGCCTCTCTCTGCCAGACCCCTTTGGGTACATTATATTGAATGGCTGCCTTAGGAACCAAGCCTGTAGTCACCCCTCTTCCCCAAAGGTAATCCCATCCAGTTCCAGCCTCTTCTTGGCCTGCAGTGTCCTGAGCCTCTGAGGCCTTGGCTGGTAGGCACCCCACGAGGTAGATAAAGAGAAAACATTGCTCTTGTCACTTCCAAGGAAGCAAACCAGGCCATGCTTTTGGCATGTAACCTTCAGAACCCGAAGACCCCAGGCCGTTTGGTAGTGGGGCCACCAAATTATGACTAGAAGGAAGAAGTTAGTCTTTGTATGATTGTGTAATTCCCTTCTGTGATGTAGTGGTTCTCTCTGTGGGAACGCTGTCAGTGCTGGTGGCCACCTCCTGCATCTGCAGATTGCTCTTTGGATGAGAGCTGTTTTTACTGGATGCCTGGTGTCATCCAAGATGGGGGGTACTGGCTGTGGGTAGCAGAAATGGAAGGAATCAGAGATGTGAAAATAGCAGCTGCTATGACAATCAATCAACAGTGAAGCTTCTGGCTTTTCAGAGGGGCCAGAAATGTAAGGAGAAAGGAAAGCAGGAGGCAGCGTGGGAGCCACTAATAGGTGCTGGGAGGCTGCTTGTAGCTGCCATGAGGACCTTCCATGGGCCACTTCAGGAGGCTGAGCTGCCTGGGGACAGCTGCTCATGGTTGCTGAACAAAATGTATGTGTTGCTGTAGCCAGCACTCCCAGGATTGAGTGAGGAAAGTTCCTCACTTTAGAATAATAATTTAGTCATTCTTGAGTATCTTCTCTGTAGTTTTATTTCCATGTGATCCTTTTTGTGTAAGTTTTTTTTTTTTTTTTACTAGCCTGGAGCATGCACATCATTTGATGATAGAGTCTGTGTGAAGGAGCAACCAACAGAAGAAGGACTTGGGAGAATCAAGTGACTTTACATTGTCTTTTGATTCTTGGACAAACTGCTTTACTTCTCTGAACCTCTGATTTTGCAACTGTCAGATATGATACTGCTTACTAGGCTTGCCTCTGCAAGTTGTTGTCAAAATGATTATGAATATGAAAGCATTTTATAACCATGAAGCAACAAACAAATGTAAGTTAAGTTGGTTGACTTCTCTGTCATATGCAGTCTTCTGTGGGTTTTCAGGAAACTTCCATTTCTTGTAGCTCTTTGCAAATTGTTGTCAGTTATTAAAGAGCTGGAGTTTGATATGAATCATTTCCATGATTCTTGTGTTCCTCTTTATCCATTATTACCTGTCAGTGCATTTGAGCATTGGACTTGGAAAGTGACAATAGGGAGGACATCTAGAGTCCTACAGCTTTCTGAATGGGATGTGACTGATGGTATAAATCTCCTACAGGTAAGAGCTGAGGACTTGGGAACAGAGAGATCTAGGGGCAGTGTCAGGGAAAAGAGTTGTTGGCCAGGTTTCTTGAGTCTTTGGCAGAGCTTCTTAGAGGAGTTGAAATTTAAAGGCTGAGGGAGACTGAGTTTGGTGGGTGAGAAGATCAAGGCTTTTCAGTCTTCTGAAGGATCTATAGGAAGAGGCTGGTTCCTTCTGAGATGATAAACCTGGTGATGGTATTGGCAGGCTTGGGTATGAGCACAGAGGTTGGCAATTAAGAAAGACTTGATGGGGAACATTAGGATTTTTAAGAAATAATAATAATGATAGCTCCTATTTGTTGAACATTGACTATGTACCACACGTTGTGCACTGTATAAACATCACTTTCAATTCTTACCTCATTTCCATGGAGCAGGGTACATCCCCATTTTGTAGATGAGGAAACCAAAACTTGCGGAAGTAACTTGTCTGAGGACACAGCTAGGGAGTGGCAGAGATAACACAGTGGCAGTGTCCTGGACTAATGGACATCCAGGTGACTGGATGGTGGTTGTTCAGGCTGGAGGGCAAAGAGGTGACTGAGAATGGTGCTCACCACCCCCTCCTAGACATCCAGATGGTGCGCGAAGAGGTAGAGCCTGTGACAGTTCCTTCTCCCCTCTTTGGTGTCTGGGCACAGACTAGGGGAGGTGAATGGTTTTCCTTCACCAGAAACTCCCACTTTAAAGCTGGGACAGTGAAGTGTGCCTTTGAAGAGTTGAGAAAGGATATTTTAGTTCCTCATGGTCCTTTCTTGGGCTTCTGTTTCCATTCATACTGGCAACAGGGATGAGTTTCGTAGTGTCTCAATCCCAGCCCCCTTACCTGCAAATCCAAGTTGTACCACTTTACAAGGCTAAGATTAGAGCTTCCCTAGTTGATTCTACTTTGGACAACTCCAGTTGCCATTTCAAGTATAAACTACTTGAGGGCAGGTACCATGTCTTGGTTGCGGTTGTATCTT
Source organism: Delphinus delphis (assembly GCF_949987515.2). Lineage (NCBI taxonomy): Eukaryota > Metazoa > Chordata > Mammalia > Artiodactyla > Delphinidae > Delphinus > Delphinus delphis. Next base: position 72,742,083 of record NC_082690.1, on the reverse strand, counting down.
TTGTGCGTGGCACAGTGCCTGTCTTAAAGCAGGTGGTTGAGATTTGTTGCAGAATTGAATGGAAACCTCTCCTCCCCTGTTACTATTTGATTTTGCTCTAGCATCTGAGCACCTTGTATGTGGTCATCTTCCAGAGGATAGCATATGGTGCTGGAGAGTGGGCACTGTATTTTAGGATTTGGGGGGAATGTCATACCCTGAAGGGCATGGGGCAAGGGGCTAGGTGACACAGCGGGCACTTGAAGAAGCCTCGGGGATTTGAGCTCCACCTACTCAGAAGCAGGCTTGGAGAGGTCTGCCGGCGGTGGGGATAGCTGTAGGTTGCTGACAGAGTTGTGATATATTCGTTCTGGAAGGAGAAGAATGGAAACAGAATGCTGACTCCTCCAGTTGTCTCAGCTTGAGGGTCATAGAAATATAAACATCTTTCTCAGTCCGCAGTGCTCCATTCCTCAGATGCCTATTTAAGGGGAAGAGCACAGAGGCAAGAAAACGGTACATTTCCCTTTGCACCCCTCAAGGTGAAATTTCTGCTACTGTTTGGGGACTTGTGGGAGCAGTTCCGTAGTTACTGCTGTACAATGCATTTATCATTCTGCTCCCCTGGCACATTTTGCCAAGCTGCATAATTTCCCCGTTCTTTCCTATACTCACCAGCTCCATGGTGATGATGCGTGTGGTGGCCAAAACCTTCCCGATCGGAGTTTGCGGTGTAGTGGAAAGAGCAGTGTCTCAGCTAATAACGATAGCGGGTAGCATCCACCAAGTCCCAGTGGGGTGCTGGGGTGCCGGGGTCTCTGCTAGACGATGCTAGACATCGTCCCTTTAATCCTCGGGACAACTGAGCAGCATTGGGATTATTATTCCTCAGTTTTTAGATGAGGAGAGTGAGGCTTGGGGGTGGTCACTTGTCCAAGGCCACATGGCTAGAGTTGTGATTAAAATCCAGATCCTACTGCAAAGCCTATGCTGTGAAATACCAGGATTCCATTTCGAACTCGAATGTTAACTCTCTGTGGGACCTGGGGTCAGAGACTCTGCTTCCTGGGCCTCAGCTTTCCAATCTGTGTAATGACAAGCAATTCCAAGGGTTCTTCCAAAGCTCTAAGGCCACTAACATTCTGGTTTAGTTAGAACTCTTCCCTATCCAGATTTCTTTTTAGCTTTAAGATTTTTCTGTTTGTTTTGTTTCATAGTGGCAGGCTAGTTGCTATGCATTAATTCCACAGTAACAACATTAATATCAGGCAGTTAAGAGTATACATTATATAAAATAGTATGGATCAGTACTCTCCAGTAGAACTTTATATGATGATGGAAATGGTCTGTATTGGTCCAATACAGTAGCTGGTAACCACAGCTGGCTGCTGAGCGCTTGAAATGTAGTTAGTGTGACAGAGGAATTGATTTTAAATTTTATTTTATTTTAATGAATTCAAATTTAAATACCCACATGTGGCTAGTAGCTACTGTATTGGACAGTACAGGTATAGATAGTATAATAATATAAAACCAAATAAAATATAGATTCTTCCATTCACATCTCATCTTTAATTTGTCTCCTATATTCCAACTAAGTCTTATGATTTTCATGTTGATTTTTCCAGAGGTCTAACACTTGATATATTATTACATTTGTATTATGCTTTCAACTTTCAGCATACCCAAACATACAGTATTGCATCATTTTTTTCCTGCCTGTGAGGCATATGGAAAAGATGGATAGTGTTATGCATTTCACAGATAAGGAAACTGAGGTACAGAGGGTTAAATATGCTACCAGGAGCTAAGTAAATACTTTTTGCATGAATAGGTGACTTACCTAAAGCCAGTTTTGGAGCAGTAGAACCAGAATTGGAAACTTAGGTCTTCTGATTCTCAGTTAGAGTTTTCTTTAGTTTTCGTATCACTGGTGGGCCAAGCATGGAGAGATTCTGCTCATTAGAGATAATTCTTTTAATGTTAGGTGGGGGACTTTTTCTTTTCATTTGCTATTTTTCTGTACTATTTGATTTTTAACTCCATATAGGCATCATCTTAATTATAATAATAAAATAAATATTTGGAAAAATTATATGAAATGCTATGAGGCTGCATATTGGAGCTGTTCCTATTTTGTAGATGTGAGAACTGTCATGCTAGTCAAACAGAGAGGCAGGTTTTCCATGTGTCATCTGTGGTCAGAAGAGGGTTGAATCCCATCTTGATTCCATTTCTGGTAATGGTGGAGTAGTTCTTTTGGACCAAACCCCACAGAAAGCAACTGTAAACTCAGATAAAATGTAAAAAAATAACCACCTGAAGGAAGTGGAGAGTGACCAAAAGCAGGCCCATTCTTCCCAAGTGTCAAGGTCCTGAAAGTCAGGGACAGACTGAGGAACTGTTCCAAATTGAAAGATTCTAAAGAGGTGTGGCAACTAAATGAAACATACAGTTGTGAACTGGATCCTTTTGTTGCACAGGACACTAATGGAACAATTGGTGAAATCTCAGTGGAGTCTGAAGTTGCGTTGGTACTCACATACCAGTGTTAATTTTTTAGTTTGTTTTTGTTTTTTGTTTTTGGCCACGCCGCATAGCATGTGGGATCTTCGTTCCCTGACCAGGGATCGAACCTGCGCCCGCTGCATTGGAAGCTCAGAGTCCCAACCACTGGACCGCCAGGGAAGTCCCAATTTTTTAGTTTTGATGGTTGAATTGTTATGTCGAGAGTGTTGATGGTTTTGGTCACAAATACACTAACATGTTTTGGAGTGATAGGGCATCAGTTTGGTAACTGGCTCAGAGATAGTTCAGAAAGAAAATGGAGAAAGAGAGGAAAGGAAATATAGAGCAAAGATGGTAAAATGTTAATATTTGGGAATATGAGTTTTCTTTATATAGTACTGCAACTTTTCTCTGCTTGAATTCATTTCAAAATAAAAAGATTTTAAGACTTCATGCTGAATTTCATCAAAAGCTTTTTCTGCATCTATTGAGATGATCGATGATTTTTATTCTTCAATGTGTTAATATTATACATCACATTGATTTGCAGATATTGAACCATCCTTGAGACCCCACTTGATCATGATGTATGATCCTTTTAATGTGTTGTTGAATTCAGTTTGTTAATATTTTGTTGAGGATTTTGCATCTGTGTTCATCAATGATACTGGCCTGTAATTTTCTTTTTTTGTGTAGTGTCTTTGTCTGGTTTTGGTATCAGGGTGATGCTGGCCTTATAGAATGAGTTCAGAAGTGTTCCTTTTTCTGCAATTTTTGGGAATAGTTTAAGAAGATAGGTTTGGTAGAATTATGTTTGGTAGAATTCACCTGTGAAGTTGTCTGGTCCTGGACTTCTGTTTGTTGGGAGGTTTTTTATTCCTGATTCGATTTTATTACTGGTAATTGGCCTGCTCATATTTTCTGTTTCTTCCTGATTCAGTCTTGGGAGATTGTACATTTCTAAGAATTTGTCCATTTCTTCTAGGTTGTCCATTTTATTGGCTGAATAATAATGAAAATTTGTGGGATGCAGATAAAGCAGTGCTTTTAGGGAAATTTATATACTTAAGTGCATATATTTGAAAGGACTAGATTCAGTGACTTAAGATTCCACCTTTAGAAGTGGAAAAAGAAAAGTAAGCCCAAAATAAGTAGAATGAAGGAAACTATAAAGATAGGAGCAGAAATTAATGAAATAGGAAACAAAAAATAGAGAAAAATAATAAACCCAAAACAATTCTTTGAAAGTATCAACAAGTATCTAGCTGGACTGATCAAGAAAAAAGAGAAAGAGATCACAAAATACCAGTATCAGAAGTGAAAGTAGGTGTGTATATATATATATATATATATATATATATATATATATAGAATCCAAAAAAAAAAAAATAGAATGGTAGTTGCCGGGTGGGAGAAATGGGGAGATGTTTGTCAAAGGGTTCAGTTATATGGGATGAATAAGTTCTGGAGATTAACGTATAGTATGGTAAGTATAGTTAATAATACTGTATTGTATACTGTACTTGCGATCTGCTAAGAGAGTAGTGTATCTTAAGTGTTCGTAAGACACACACACAGTAATTATGTGAAGTGATAGATGTGCTAATTAGCTTGATTGCAGTAATCATTTACAGTGTATACGTAGATCAGATTCCATTGCACATCTTAAATACATACAATTTTTATTTGTCAATTATACCTCAATAAAGTTGGAAAAAGTTTTAACATCCATTTGTGATAATAAATCTAATTCTGGCAAATTAGAAATAGAATGGAACTTCTGCAATCTAATAAAGGGCATTTATAGAAAGCAAATGTCATAATCAATAATGAAAAATTGAAAGTGTTCCTTTTAAGATCAGACTAAGGCAAGTGTGCCCTCTATCACCATTTTTATTCAACATTATACTGGAAGGAGGTTCCTAGTGAGTTCCATAAAGTAAGAAAAAGCAATAATAGGCTTAAAAATGAGAAAGTAATAAACCTGTTTTTATTCACAGATGACATAATTGTTGACATAGAAAATCTTAAGGAATCTATAAGATAACTTTATATAGAACCAAGAAGTGAATTTAACAGAGTACAGAGTCAACAATCAGAAATTGATTACATTTTTTATACAGCAACAACAAAAAATTGGAAGATCTTAAAAAATTATTTTACAATTATGTTACAAAGCATAATAAAATATTTAGGTATAAACTTAAAAAAATCTGAAAAGACTGTACATAAAAACTGTAAAACAGTGCTGTGAGAAGTTAAAGAAGACCTAAATAAATGGAAAGATAAATCACATTCATGGATTGAAAGACTCAGTGTTGTCAGTCCTCCCCAAGTTGACTTATAGATTTAAAGCAATCCCAATCAAAATCCTAAGAGGCTTTTCTTCTGGTAGACATCGACAAGCTAATTCTAACATTTATATGGAAATGTAAAGGACCTTGAATGTCCAAAGCAGTCTTGAAAAGGAAGAAAAGTTGGAGGATTCACATACCTAACTTGAAGATTTGCTATAAAACTACAGTATGTCAACAACAAAAATAAAAATAACTTGATTTAGAAATGAACAAAAGAACTTGAATAGGCATGTCTTCAGAGATGATATACAAATGGCCAATAGCATATGAAAAGATGCTCAGCATCACTAATCATTAGGGAAATGGAAATTAAAACCACAATGAGATACTACCTCATACCCATTAGGATAGCTACTATGGAAAAGAAAAGAAAAGAAAAAAAATAACAAGTGTTGGCTAGGATGTAGAGAAATTGGAACCCTTGGGCACTGTTCATGGAAATGTAAAATGGTGCAGCTGCTGTGGAAAACAGTATGGTGGTTCCTCAAAATATTAAAAGTAAAACTGCTATATAATCCAGCAATTCCACATATGGATATGTAGTCAAAAGAATTGGAAATGGGATCTTGAAGAATGTTCATAGCAGCCTTACTTAACAATAGCCAAAAGGTGGAAGCCACCCAAGTGTTCATTGACAGATGAGTGGATGAGCAAAATGTGGTATATCCATACAATGGAATTATTACTGAGCCTGAAGAAGAAAGGAAATCCTGACACGTGCTACAGCAAGGATGAACCTTGAGGACATTATGCTAAATGAAATAAGCCAATCACAAAAAGGTAAATAGTGTGCGATTCCACTTATATGAGGTATCTAGAGTAATTAGAATAGACTGAAAGTAGAATCTTTATTCACTATGGCCCCAAACTGGGACCAGTCCAAGCATCCAACAGTAGGAGAATGGATAAAGAAATGTAGTATATTCATGCAATTCAGAAGGAGTGAAGTGATACATCCAACAACATGGATGAAATCTCAAAAAAGTTCTGAGTGAAAGAAGCCTTATACAAAAGACTACATCCTGCATGATTCCATAAATATGAAATTCTAACAGACAAAACTAAAATCAATAATATATATTCAATTAGGTACATATTATCGTCTCTGTCTTACACATGGGGACACTAGAACTCAGAGAAGATAAGCACCTGGCTCAAGGCTGCACAGCAGGTCAGTGGCAGAGCTGGGCCTGCCACCCAGATTCCCAGTCTCTTCCACTATCCCAGGTGGCCTTGTTAGCTTTCTGGGATATTAGTACATTGAGAAGAGTGCCAAGGGTGCGAGGTGGCTCAGTTTTCCTCTGACTCCTCTTTTTGGTCTGAAAAGTGGTCTTCCAGCTTCCGTGTGGAGCCTACTAGAATGGACTCAGTTGATTTGCTAGACCCCATTCTGCTTTCCTCTTCTTTGCTAGACTGGAAGAGGGAAGGAGCGGCCCGGGTGGAGAGTATACTGTCTGCATTATTAGAAAGGTTTTCATAGGTCTCTTTCCTCGGCAGTTAACACCTTTAATTAAAAATAAAATGAACAAACAACTGTGTTCCTTCTCCTTTCCAAATATTGCTGAGAATCTTTGTGGCATTGTTCTTGGTTGCATGTCCTGATGATGTCTAAGCACTAAGTGCAAATTGAGAAAGGGACTGAGAACGTCATTACCAAAGAGGTTTTCTCAAGGGGAATGACTGAATCTAGAATAGAAGAGCCATCTGCTGCCAGATGGACAGGGCGCCACTGAGCTATGAATTTGACCCAGGGGCTGGCCTTTTCCTTGTGTTTGCACTTTGGGGATACACCTTGTGTCTTTGCTTCCTGCTGACTCATTGACTCCCCCTTCCCCAGCCAGGCTGCCCGGGCCCTCAGGAGTCCTGCTGCCTGTGATGTCTAGGCAAACCCGGATGATCCAGCGGAAGGCAGCAGCAGCACGCTGTATTCACCTCAGCAGCACGCTGAGGTGGATTTTTCTGTCCACATGCAAATGCTCTTGCCTGATTTACCTTGATACTTCATTACCCTAGAAGCCGACAGGCTAGGGAGGGAGGTGGAGACAGGTCAGTGGGTGGATAAAAATCAGAGTAATGAAGTCCACCATCCCTTTTATGTTAGGAAGAAAAAACCCTTATGTTTCCTGCCTTGTCATCCAACTTGTTTACTATGAATATATACTTTGCTACTCTCACTTCTTTCCTCTACCCTAATCTTCCTTCCTCTTTCTTCTTATCCTGCCACTCTCTCTTCCTCTCAGCCCTGCCCCACCTTCTACTCTTGTATCATTTATTTTCTGAGAATATGAAACTATGGAATGGTAGGGAGAATACAGCACATCACCAAATTCCTGCCCCTTCCCCAGGTAATAGAGGCACCACCTTAAAGAGGGAGTCAAGAATATGACATTCCCTCATTCAGAGTTTATCACATTTGTTAGACTCTGCCCCACACAGTGAACTGTCTGATGAGAGCAAGGCTACAGCCAAGCTAAGGAGGACCAAGAAACCAAGGGGAAAATGGAGCATCTTTCCCTCACACTCATCTGTTTCATCAATTCAGTCTCCTTTGATAGCCACGAGTATCCCTGCCTGTCTCCTCTGGGGAGCAGTGTGGATGATTGTAGCTTTGTTTATGCATCTCCTTAGCATTAAGATGCTATTTGTTCCTTTGTTTAACTTGGTTCTGTATCAGCCATCCAGGGGGAGCAGGGCCTATCCTGTCTCCTCATACCCTCCTTCCTAGTATGTGCTGTCATTTCCTGTTTGCCCACTGTCAATTACTCCTGAGTCCCAAGTATGAACTTCATATATCCCCATGTTGCAGTCACTGACAACTTAAAATAATGACTAAAGTCTCCTGCAATCCTGAACCCACAGGAGGTGGGAGGGTCTGGGGCTCCTCATGGTATCAGGGGTCCTAGAGTCCCTGGAGAGTCAGGGATTCTGTAATGTCACACATTGAACTGGAAGAAGTCAGGACACCCAGGCTTAGACCCTGTAACCCGGTATTCTAGCCAGTAACTTGCTGCATGGACTTCAACAAATCACTGTCCTTCTTTGAGTCTTAGTTTTCCCATTTTTCACAAGCTTTGTTGCCTGCAGGGGCATTCTGTATTTTGACCAAGCCATACAAGTACTCAGGTATATTATTTTTTAAAACACTTGGTGGACCAAACAAATGGTGGGACAAACGAAAAACATCTGAGGGTTGTATTTGACACTCTCACTTGTCCTTTCCTCCATGCCATATCTGGACCACAGCTGCAGAGCAAAGCCTTAGGACCAGTTTAGATCCTCAGGGAAGTTAGCATGAGGACTGTATCTGAGAGTCAGTAGCAGGGGTCCTAGCGACATGTTTGCTGGGTGGAAGGGCCTTTACCACTTGGGGTGTTGGAAGCTGGTAAGGGCACAGTGGCCACTGGCTGCTAAGATTGGTCCCCTAGAGGGTCTCTCTTTCTTGGCCACTGACTGCTTGCTTTACTCCTCATAGCACATACAAGCACATGCTTAGCACAGCTAAGCATCAGGGTACTAGGCAGGAAGGGTGGGACCAGTCCAACCCAGCTCTGCCCTGCCAACAATGCAAGACACATGCCGAAGGTGGAGGGATTTCACAGAAGGCTGTAGAATCCCAAGTTCTGAAAGTCTGACCTAATCACGGGCCGTATGGTCACTGGGCAATGCTTGAACCCTCTCCCTGGGTATTCCGTTTTAGGATAGTTCTTACTGTTAGAAAGCTCAGCCTTCATATTTGTGTTTATCACTACTCTGGGAGGTAGGTAGGACAAGGATTTTTTAAAAGTAATTTTTAATTTCTTGTTGTAAAAATAGTGCGTGCTCATTGCAGAATTATAGAACACCAAGATCATCCATAATTTCACAGTTTAGCAAAAATGACTTGTAACATTCTAATGCATTTTTCCGTTTTTTTCTACATGTATTAAAAAACACAAAAAACACCACAAGATATGCATATTTTATGTTTGCTTTATATACAGATTTTCCACCTGCAATTATATTGGGAACATTTACCCCATATCGTTAAATATTCTTTAAAAAAATTATTTAACATTAAAAATAACATTTTATTATTTCGATATGCCACAATTTATGTGGTTATTTATGGAAGTGTAGGTTGTTTCCAGTTTTTTGCTACTGAAAATTATGCTGTGATCAGCAGCTTTGAACTTAAAAATTGGTCAAATCTCTGATTATTTTCTCAAGAAGGATTTCTAGGAATAGGATTCCTGGAACAAAGGATATAGAATTTTTAAGGACTCTTTTTTTTTTTTTAAACAACATGTGCTTTTATTTATTTATTTATTTAGGCTGTGTTGGGTCTTCGTTGCTGCGTGCAGGCTTCTCTAGTTGTGGCGAGTGGGGGCTTCTCTTTGTTGTGGTGCGCGGGCTTCTCATTGCGGTGGCTTCTCTTGTTGTAGAGCATGGGCTCTAGGCACGCGGGCTTCAGTAGTTTTGGCATGAGGGCTCAGTAGTTGTGGCTCGTGGGCTTAGTTGCTCCGCAGCATGTGGGATCTTCCTAGACCAGGGCTTGAACTCATGTCCCCTGCATTGGCAGGCGGATTCTTAACCACTGCGCCACAGGGAAGTCCTTTAAGGACTCTGAACGCGCGCGCGCGCACACACACACACACACACACACACACACACACACACACATTTAGCATTTCTCAGATTTATTGCCAATAAAACTGTTATTTTGCAAAACACAAACAGAAGGATCCCTTGAGTGTTTGCTTTGACAGATAGTTTAAAAAACTTTATTTTTTAAAATTTTATTTTTTTTTAATTGAAGTATAGTTGATTTACAATGTTGTATTAGTTTCTGGTGTACAGCAGAGTGATTCAGTTATATATAACTATATACTATTTTTCAGATTCTTTTCCATTATAGGTTACTACAAGGTAGAATATAGTTCCCTGTGCTATAAATACGAAATTGTTGTTTATCTATTTTATATATAGTAATGTGTATCTGTTATTCCCAAGCTCCTAATTTATCCCTCCCCCCCCCGACCTTTCCCCTTTGGTAACCATAAATTTGTTTTCTGTGTCTGTGAGTCTGTTTCTGTTTTGTAAATAAGTTAATTTGCATCATTTTTTTAATATTCCACATATAAGTGATATCATGTGATATTTGTCTTTCTCTTTCTGACTTACTTCACTTACTATGATAATCTTTATTTTAGGTCCATCCATGTTGCTGCAAATGACGTTTCATTCTTTTTCTATGGCTGAGTAACATTCCATTGTGTGTGTGTGTGTGTGTGTGTGTGTGTGTGTACACACACACACCACTTTATCCATTCATCTGTTAATGGACATTTAGCTTGCTTCCATGTCTTGGCTCTTGTAAATAGTGCTGCTACGAACATTGGGGTGCGTATATCTTTTCGAATTAGAGTTTTCATCTTTTCCGGATATATACCCAGGAGTGGGATTGCTGGATTGTATGGTAGCTCTGTTTTTAGTTCTTTAAGGAATCTCTATCCTGTTCTCCATAGTAGCTGTACCAATTTACATTCCCACCAACAATCTTGACACGTATTTAGTAAGGCAAGAGTTACTAAAGTTTGCATTTCATTCCTTGATCCCTATGCTGATCACTGCTCTAGTGGTAGATGCCTGAGTGTCTAAAGCATCTCATTTGAAAATTTCCTGTACCCCTCAAATGGGGAAGGGATTTTAAAGGGACTTTAAAGTGCTCTTCCCATCCTCAACCCTATTGAATGACACCCCTAATTTGCGAGTCTCTCTGTGAGGGGCTCGCTTGTTTCCTTGGTCAGAGCCACACCCATACCAGAGTGCAGGCCCTGGAGAGCAGGAAGCCTCTTTTTTACCTTGGATTGAATGAGGGGTCAGCCTTCCCTATTAGAACATGAAAAAAATGCTGTTCTGTTACTTGTCAGAATAATGCATGTGAAAACACATTGAAACCGGCAACGAACTCTATAAACTCTATAAATGTGATGTGTTATTATCAGGGTTATTTTGGATTCAAATAATAATGCTAATATGATTACTGAGATATATAATGCTTTTGGCATATTAAAGGGTGTTGAGATTTGAATGATAGCATGGAACTTCAGAGAATATTTACTCTGACCCCCTTATTTTATAGAGAAGGCAACTGTAAGGCAACTGAGGTTCAGAGAACTTAATCATCTTATCCAACGTCCCATAGCAGAATAAGCCTGGCAGCCAGGTTTCCTTACTTCTCTCTCTCTCTTTTCTTTTTTTTGGCAACATTCTTGACTTCTAGAGCCAAGTGCAACAATTAATATCTTGCTCATGTGTGCTTCTAAGGTACCATTTAACATTTTAATTTTATTTTTTATTATTTTTAATTGAGGTATAATTGACATACAACATTATATTAGTTTCAGGTGTACAACATAATGATTCGATATTTGTATATATTGTGAAATCATCACTATAATTAGTTTAGTTAACATCTGTCACCACACATAGTTACAGAACGTTTTTTTCTTGTGATGAGAACTTTTAAGGTTTACTCTCTTAGCAACTTTCAAATATGCAATACAGTATTATTAACTGTAGTTGCCATGCTAGACACTACATCCCCATGACTTACTTATTTTATAACTGGAAGTTAGTATACCTTCACCCATTTTGCCCACCCCTCTACCCCTCTCCTTTGGCAGCCACCAATTTGTTCTCTGCATATATGTTATCTTTTTATTATTTAAAAATTTTTTTAATTTTAAGATTCCACATATAAATGAGATCATATGGTATTTGTCTTTCTCTGATATATTTCAATTAGCATAATGCCCTCAAGGTTTATCCATGCATCCGTGTTGTCACAAATGGCAAGATTTCTTTTTTTTCCTTTTTTACATCTTTATTGGAGTATAATTGCTTTACAGTGGTGTGCTAGTTTCTGCTTTATAACTGTACTCAAAAAAAAAAAAGAAAAAAAATTGCGTTCTTCAGCCTCCATTCCCTGAGAGCCCCTCTGTTGGCCAAACTAGAAACCTGCCCCTCAGTCCAAAGTTCCTGGACAAAGCATATAGGCCTCTTTCTCAGAAAGTCTGGGGGTATGTTTCAGTTTGCTGTCTGTGCAGTGCCCTGGGAGTGGTAGTCTGCCAAGGACTGTCTCTCCAATTGTTAGTCCCATGGGACCCAGGAACACAAGACCCCCAGCCTCCAGAGCCAGGTGATCAGAGGGCTTCCCCTGGGTGGCAGCCACAAAAACTGGGTCACCAGACATAAAAACCGAATCACCATAGGTGTGTTGAAGCTCCCCTCTCTAAGATACTGGTGCTCTGGGGCAAGGCAGAGGGAGAGTGTGAAGATGGCACTCACCAAAAAAAAAAAAAAAAAGAAAAAACAGAAAAGAAAAGGAAAAGAGAAAAAGAAAAAGAAAATTTAGAGAGAAAAAGAAAAAAGGAAAGTACAAAGAAAAAAAAAGATGGTACCTACTGGCTTTAGCAAGGCAGAGAGAGAGCTCCCAACAGCCTCAGTCCCTGGAGAGTATCCCAGCAGGCCTCTGCCCCTCAGACCAACATTTAAAATTAGGGAATGAGTCTCATTCACATAAAGTGGGCGTTTTTCAGATTGCTGCTTCTGCATTGGTCCCTGGGGCAGGTGAGTCTGTGCCCAGGCCCTTTAGGAGACCTTCCTCAATTTACCACAGCCCCATGTAAGCCTTGTTGGTCTTCAAAGCTAGATGTTCTGGGGGCTCGTCTCTCAGGTGGCAGTATTAAAATTTGGGGTGTTTGATGTGGGGCACAAACCCTTTGCTCCTCTGGGAGAAGCTCTGGGTTTTGAGTTCCTTCCCGATTGTGGGTTGCTGTGCCAGGCATGAAAATTATGGCAGGGTTGTGCCTTTCCTACCTGTTTTGATGAATCTTCCCTCTCATTTGCCCAATGTGAAGGGGTTGCTCTGCCAGTATTTAGGTTTTCTTCGGAGGAAATTGTTCCATATGTCGCTGTGGATTCAGTGTGTCAATGGGAGGAGTTGAGTTCGGGATCTTCCTACATCGTCATTTTCCTGTTTAACATTTTTACCAAAGAGTTTTAACACTCTGCTTGTTATATTACACTTATTTGCTTTGTATGCCATTTAAAAAAGTAGATAGAGTCCTGGAAAATTTCAGATAGACTTACCATTAGATTATTTCTTCTTCTGAGTTAGTGAGCCTGAAGTAGCAAGAATTATAGCACATACATACATATTCTTATCAGGTAAAGACCTAATGACTAGTCTCTGAGGAAATGTACCAGTTGCAACCTCTAACCTCCCACCCTGGTGCCTTCATCCCCCTTCTTTACTTTATTGCCTTCTAATATACTATATACTGTACTCATTTGTTTTGTTTATCTTCTGTGTTCCTCTACTAAATTCTAAGTGCCGTGAGGGCAGGATTTCTTTTTTTGTACCTTTTAACTTCTCAATGCTTAAATCAGTGCCTGGCACACAGTAACATTTGATAAATATTTATTGTAGGAGTGAATGAATAATTCCCAAATTGGTTTGGGATGGAGACCTGGGATCTAATTCTCGTTCCTAATCATCTGTATGAGCTTGGGCAAGTCTTTCTTCTTTTGGGGTCTCCTTTTAGCATCTGTAAAATACAATCAGTGGATCTGTAAGGTTCTTCCTAGCTCTAACATTTCATGACTCTATGCATCCTTAGTTTTTAAATGCTTAGTAGTAATAGAACAATTTTTTGTTTTATTTTCAAGTAAAATTTTATACAGAATCTCAAAACCTAAAACAGATAAAAATGGAACTATTCTGAATGAATTGGGCATAGGGGTAGGAATGTGGGGAGCGGGAGAAAGGGGCCTTACATCTTGGCTGCCTGCTCTTCATGGGAGCTCCAGAGGTGTGTCTAAGAAACACAAGGTCTCTCTAGGACACAGTTTGAAAACACTTTCTCTAGGTTAAGTGAGAAATGGGACGTAGTCATACATCTGAGTAAAATTCTGTTTGTGCTCAGATATGGATTTGAAGGAGATGTTGAATAAATGAAAAAAGGTGTGGTTTAGATGGTGGAATTGTAGATGGAGTTTTCTTTCTGCAAATAATTTTATTTATTGTTATACAAAAATAAAATTAGGATAAACTTTTTTTGGTTCTGTGATTTTATTAGAAACTCATTTGGTTGAGGTTTCTTTTCTTTCCTTTTTTTTTTTTGTGGTACGCGGGCTTCTCACCGCTGTGGCCTCTCCCGTTGTGGAGCACAGGCTCCGGATGCGCAGGCTCAGCGGCCATGGCTCACGGGCCCAGCCGCTCCACGGCATGTGGGATCCTCCTGGACCAGGGCACGACCCGTGTCCCCTGCATCGGCAGGCGGACTCTCAACCACTGCGCCACCAGGGAAGCCCTGGTTGAGGTTTCTTAATACATCTTGGTCTCTAGTTCCTTTTTCTTCCAGGGCTACAAATCTCATATAGCCTGAGGGCTAGAGGTCTGTTTCTTTTGGAATTGTCAGAGGATTAAGCATCTTTATGAAGTTTTTAACCTTAAGATTCCCCTACCACTAGCCCCATCAAGATGAAGTGGACCATTTTTATAGTTAATAGTAGAGCTAATGTCTAAGCCATGGGTCTTACGTGGAGGAGAGCTATCAGACATATGGGTTTAACAGGACAAGGAACAGGCAGTTTCTTGTCTCTGTAACTGGATTGAACTCTGTCTGGGCACCAGCTGGGAGGCAACTAAGCTAATATTTGTCTAGCTCTGTGATCTGAATTGTTTGAGGGATGGTTTGGCTTGTTTAGATTTGAGTATCCACTAATAATTAAGAGAGGTTGAAAGCTCTTGTTTTGTTGAGTACATATTTACCATGTATTATATTACCTTTTATTAATATGGCAGCTCAAGAAACATTCAGAGTAAATTGTCTATGGACTCATTGGTTGGTATTCCTTCCTGGATAATAGCAGTGATAAAAATACCCAGATAATACCTTTCATTCAAGGATCTCAACACTTTTAAAAAATCCTAGTGTATTTCATTATTCAATTTATTCTAAAAATCACTTGAGTCTTTTTAATTCTGTGAGCATTTTGAAACTGTATGTGTAAGCATAGAGGTACCACCTTTAGTAGAAACTTTCTTGTAGCTGTCATCATAGGAAAAGCAGAGCCTCTTACTGATTGCCCCAACTGAATGGTCCCATTTGTTGCTATGGTAACTCTAACATCATATTTGGGATTATTCAAACTCAATTTTTCCAAAGACACTTATTTTGATGATCCAAAATCTGAGTATCTAACAACACTGAAAACCATTTTCTAGTTTTCCTACCTGCCTATCTTGATATCTGTGATCCTTAAAGCAGCATATTTTTCTTTGTCTAATTTTGAAATCTTTTCAAAGTAGTTTATTCTTCAGTGGATGCTTTGTTTGCTTGTTTGGTTTGAATTTAGGGAAATCTAGGTACTATCTCACTATAACAACTCCTTGTTTTCTCAGCTGCTCATCACAAAAATTTGGTGAATTTTGGCAAAGATTATTGTTTCATTTAATATACGAGGAAGCTGAAGCCCAGAGAGATGAAGTGGCTTTCCCCGGGTGACAGCCAGTAGAAGCGAGCAAATACCAGAACCCAGGTCTCTCGATTCCCAGTTTAGTGCTTTTTCTAATAGAGGTCCAACTCAATGCACATCATTTTTGTTCCTTAGTCTGCCATTTGGCTGTCACAAGATGACATTAATCAATCAATACAGATTAAAATGAGAGAAAATGAATGGGAGCCAGTAGTGAATTGGAACAACATCATTAAATTTACAACCCTCCAAGCCCAGAGAGTTTTTTAAGCTTCCATTTAAAATGAAAGATGTTAGAAATAAACTATCTTTAGATGGATTTATGATTAACCATGTATATCTTTTCCTTTGTGACCTGTAGAAACTCAGATCATTTCTACAGGAAATTCGCTGTTACAGTACAGCTGACTTTTCGTTATTATTGTCTTCCTCAGTATTTAACATTCTGTGGTGTGCTGGAGGAAAATTGTGTTTGGATCATAAAATTAGATCTAACTTGACATTGAGTTTCATTCCAGGAAAATAGATATTTTAAAATCAAATGTACTATCTTAAAATTTAGTTGCACTAAAATATTAATGTATAACTCAGTATAGCCTTTATCATCATGGGCATTTTTTATTACATTTTAAAATGTTATGATACTCTTTAATTAAGAGTTAATTCACTGACTGAATTAACATGCATAAAAGCAATCCATTGCTCATAATGCTCTCCCTTCCCTCAGTGACCCAACTGCAAGTTGCTCTGCATCACCATTCCCACCACAAAGCAATAAAAACAAGAAAAGACAAATCAAAATAAAAGCTTTTGGACCGCAACTAAACTGTGCTGGGTTTATTTCACCATCTGGTGGCAGAGACCAAGAACAGTTCTCCAAAGAAGGCACATGAAAAGATGCTTAATATAGCTAATTATTAGAGAAATGCAAATCAAAAGTAGACTGAGGTATCACCTCACACCAGTCAGAATGACCATCATCAAAAAGTCTACAAATAATAAACGCTGGACAAGGTGTGGAGAAAAAGGAACTGTCTTACATTGTTGATGGGAATGTAAATTGGTACAACCACTACAGAGAACAGTATGGAGGTTCCTTAAAAAGCTAAAAATATGGCTTACCATATGATCCTACAATCCCACTTCTGGGCATATATCCAGAGAAAACCATAATTCAAAAAGATACATGCACCCCAATGTTCATTGCAGCACTATTTACACTATTTATTAGCCAAGACATGCAAGCAACCTAAGTGTCCATCAACAGATGAATGGATAAAGAAGATGTGGTATATTTATACAATGGATTTATTACTCAGCCATAAAGGAGAATGAAATAATGACGTTTGCAGCAACATGGATGGACCTAGAGATTATCGTACTAAGTGAAGTAAGGCAGACAAAGACCAATTATTATATGTTATTGCTTATATGTGGAATCCAAAAAAATGATACAAATGAACTTATACACAAAACAGAAATAGGCCCACACACATAGAAAACAAACTTATGGTTACCAAAGGGGAAGTGGGGGTGGGGAAGGGACACATTACGAGTTTGGGATTAACATATACACACTGCTATATATAAAATAGATAACCAACATGGACCTAGCACAGGGAACTCTACTCAATATTTTGTAATAACCTATAAGGGAAAAGAATCTGAAAAAAATATATATGTCTGTATAGCTGAATCACTTTGCTACACACCCAAAACCAACACAACATTGTATATCAACTATACTCCAATTAAAAAATATATATCTCGGGCTTCCCTGGTGGCGCAGTGGTTGAGAGTCCGCCTGCTGATGCAGGGGACAGGGGTTTGTGCCCTGGTCCGGGAGGCTCCCACATGCTGTGGAGCGACTGGGCCCGTGAGCCACAGCTGCTGAGCCTGCGCATCCGGAGCCTGTGCTCCGCAACGGGAGAGGCCACAGCAGTGAGGGGCCCGCATACCACCAAAAAAAAAAAAAAAAAATATATATATATATATATATATATATATATGTGTATATATATATATATATCTCAACATTCTTTCATTACCTCTTCTCTCTTTCTTGGGCTGGTCCTAGTCCCCTCTTTTGTTTGTTATTCAGAGCTCAGCAAATCCTACCTTAAACAATTTCCTTCTCATACGTACTCACATATTTCTTTCTCCCTCTTTTAATTCCCCCTTCATTTTTTAAATTTAGTGACGTCACAACATTCATTGCTCCTTCCTTTTTTACTTTTCATCATCCTATTTATGAGTCCAAAAAAAAAAAGTGACCTTATTTGTGGTTGCTGAGAGCCCTGCTAGTGAATGTGTGGGAACACCCTCTAAAGTGACGAGTTCTCAGCTGAAGGGACAGAAAAGGTTTATATTTGGTAGTGAAGTACCGCACAGGAAAAGGCCTGGGGCCTTATGCCTCAGAGGCTCCTGAATATGCGAAGACATTCCCTTCTGCATCAGAACCAGCATTTCTGTCTCTTCCTTCCTCTTCTAATAAACATGCTTTTTCCAAAATACGAACCCTTAAGATAATTTTAAAAACCTATTTCTTACCTGGTTTTTCTCTTAGGTTTAATGGACAACTTAGTTTTCTACCATTTTTTTTTACTGCAAATATTCAGCGTTTGGGATGCTCTAAGGCAGTGATTCTCAAACTTGAGCATGCATCGGAATCACCTGGAGGACTTGTTAAAACAGACTGCAAGGCCCAACCCAAGAGTTTCTGATTGAGTAGGTCTGGGATGGAGCCTGAGAATTTGATTTCTAGCAAGTTCTCAGGTGGTATTGATGTTGATGACCTGGGACCACACTTTGAAAACTCACTGCCCCAGCGTTATGTGGCCTCTCTGGTGTGGATATCAGGCAGTGTTTTGCAATCCATTCTTTGGCCTGAGTGCCAAAGAGTGGAGAGTGCAGAGACCATTTTCCTGCAAATAGACCTGGTTCCCATCTGCCACGTTTTCTTCCACAGCTGAGACCACTTAACCTGTAACCTCAGACTTTGTTTAAGGACAGAATTTGTGTTCTACCACTGTTTCTCCAGCCCTAAGAAGAATGGCTAGTATATATTAAAAGGTACTTATTTGGGTATGTGTTTGGTGGTAAGAGTGGATATTGTTGCAAGGCAGCAGGCCTGGGGTATTGAGCAACATTTATAGTATTGTTTCCATAAGAGAAAGGCTCTGGGTTATGAATGGATTACATTACGCTGTGTAGCATTACTTGTTTTGAGGTAGGCATTATATATTTGCCCCCATGTCTCTTCTGATAGTAGTCTGATTTCCAGTGCAGGTCAACAATTCATTAAAGGTATTGCTTTTGTGATGGAAACAAAGTAAGGAGAAGATTGTTTTCTGGGTCAATTTTATTTAGCAATTTTATTGATTAGTCTTTATAATACTCTAGTTAGTCTTTAAAAAAAAAGACCTGAAATATCCAAGCAAGTGGCAAATGGTAGCTGTTACGGGGAGTGCCTGTGATGATACTGTCTAGTAAATTGCAAGCGCAGAAGGAACAGGTGCAGGGCTGAATCAGGAGAGTAAATAGGCTCAGGAGGGCTTCCCTGGTGGCGCAGTGGTTGGGAGGACTGCAGGGGACACGGGTTCGTGCCCCGTCCAGGAGGATCCCACGTGCCGCAGAGCGGCTGGGCCCGTGAGCCATGGCCGTTGAGCCTGCGCGTCCGGAGCCTGTGCTCTGCAACGGGAGAGGGCGCAACGGTGAGAGGCCCGTGTACTGCAAAAAAAAAAAAAAGGCTGAGGAAATACTAAATTAGCTTTTCCTTCTGACCATTTCATCTGCTGTGCAATTGAAGGTGCAGCAGAGCGTCAGGTCAGTGGTGTGAGCGATTGAGGAGCCCCCCCCTCTGCCCACTGGTCACAGGTGGTAGACATGCATCTGGAATCTCAGCTCTTTAGTGCTGAAAGAGCCCTTAGAAATCATCCTAGTCCAGTCCCGTCCATTTACAGATGGTGAAATGAGGCCTAGATAAGGGAAAGACTTGCCCCAAAGCACACATCTGGTAGATGGCAGAGTCTGGACTTGAATCCTGCCTGGAGTCTAGGCCTACTAGCGCTCCTCCCATTGCACTGCACTGCTTTCCCCTCACCGGTCTTACAAAGTAACTGTAGCCCATTGTAGACTTTTGGGTTCCCTCCAGTTACCTACAGACAGCAGGTTTGGGGAAGAGAGTTATGTGTGCTTTTTTCCGAATGCTTCAAAGGCCATTTTCTGGCCTGAGGAATGAGCTCAGTCTCTGCTACCTTCTCCCAAAGCCACAGCCATTTGATCTCCAATTGCAGGCTTGGTCCCAGGCCCAGTGTTGTACCTTGATCAGGTAGATTTAAGAAGCTCAAGTTCACAGCCTGGGAGTCAGTAAGATGTCATCTGGGCTGCTGCTACCCCTGTCCTGACTTACCCAGTTCCAATCTTGTCACTCTGTGCCTGATTCCTGTCTTGATAAGTTGATAAGTTCCTGTAGGATTGGGACCCTGCCTTGCTGTTATGAATTCTTTTTTCACTGTAGAAGAGTCGAGGTGGGGGTGGGGGTAGGGAAGTATTATTTGTTAAGCATCTATTTTGTGCCAATGACTTTACTCACATATTATTTAATCTTAACTGCATCTTCATGAAGTTTTATTTCATTTTATAGATGAGGAAACTGAGGTGCAGAGAGATCATGGGACTCGCTTAGGGTGTCACAGCTAATGAGTGCTGGAACTGGGGTTCACGTTTGAGTCTTTTGAGCTCCAAATCGCATATTTTTCCCAATATACCTGTCAGGGCCAATGGTTCACCCATAACTCCCAGTTCGTTTATTCGTTTAGGGAATATTTATGGAGTTCTGTTGTATTTCAGCCTCTATGCTAGTCACTAGAGAGGCAATCCCTGCCCACGTGGAGCTTACCATCTATTGGGGAAGACCAAGTAATGATGAGTAGATAGCGTGTTAGAAAGGAGATGCTATGACATGCCTAATCTAGTCCTGGGTGGGGTGAGGGTAGAAATCAAGCAAGACCTCCTGGAGGAGAAACATTTAAGCTGAGGCCTGTGCTGAAGCATGAAAGGACCTTGCACAACAACCTGAAGGAAAGCTAGTGAGGCAGGAACATAGTGAGCAGTTGTGGACTGATATTCTGCTACTTACTAGAAATCCGCTTATGGGGACTTCCCTGGTGGCACAGTGGTTAAGAATCCGCCTGCCAATGCAGGGAACACGGGTTCGAGCCCTGGTCCGGGAAGATCCCACATGCCGTGGAGCAACTAAGCCCTTGCACCACAACTGCTGAGCCTGCCCTCTAGAGCCTGCGAGCCACAACTACTGAAGCCCGAGCGCCTAGAGCCCGTGCTCTGCAACAAGAGAAGCCACTGTAATGAGTAGCCCGCGCACCACAACGAAGAGTAACCCCCGCTTACAGCAAGTAGAGAAAGCCTGCGTGCCACAACGAAGACCCAATGCAGCCAAAAATAAATAAATAAACAAACAAATAAATAACTTTATTTAAAAAAAAAGAAATCTGCTTATGCTGCCTGCCTGCCTAGCACAGTGCCTAGCATATAATGGGTGCCCAGTGAATGCTTGCTGAGTGAAAGCATGATGGATGAAACAATAAATGAATGGCAGTTCTGAAAGCTCATTTTGTTTCTTATATGATAAGTTACCTTGGTGGAATGGTTCCTCCAACTCCTCTTTCTGTTGTTTTGGGTTTCCTCGCTATATTTTGAATGTCCTTACACGTGTTCTGCCTTTCTCTCACAGCCATGGGGTGTCTTCCTGCCTCAAAGAGAGCAAAAGCTGAGCTGCCCTATTATCCTCTTAGTGGCTGCCTTGAGCATGAAGTTTGAAATAGCGTCAGTGATTTGATTTTTTCCTCTGGGGATCTGGCAATTGAAAATAAATGTAGAAGGAGCCCCAAAGGAGGTTTTTCTTGGGGGCATGAGAGATGACAGCACCAGTTATTGGTGCACTTTGACAATGCAGAGTTATATAAGTGGATGAAAAATAGAGGCTATTCCATCAAAGTCAGCTTGCCTTACTTAAGTGCTTTTATATTCACAAAAGTGGGTGGCCCAGAGTGGTTCTGTAACTCTATTTGCAAATTCCTAGTTCATGGCATAGAGAAATAGAAATCTGTAGATTGAGGTTCAACAAATGTTAATTTAAACAGTGAATGTGTGCTGGGTACTTTCACATTGCATTTAATATCTAAAATATAAACAGTATCCTGTTTCTAAAGAATAAATTTTCAACTTAACAATTCTGGCAGGAGTAGCACAACATTGCAGAACCTGAAATAGGTGAGAATAGCCTACTTGTTAGTATACCTTGGTCCAGAAAAAATTCCAAGCCAATTTGAATCCCAGTTTTTTCCAGATTTAACCTCCTGGGTCTTCTCTTTCTGTTCTAGATTCTGGGCTGAGGAGTAGGCCTAACTCAGAGAATTTGAAGGGCAGTCTTGACTGACGATGACAAAAATGAGGAAATGATCTTTGGTCCTTGTTTGTTTTTCACTGGTTGGTCCATTCATTCATTCACTCATAAAACATTTGCTGAATGACTCCTATGTCTAGACCACCATAGATATAGAGACAAGTTTTACAGTCCTATCCTCACAAAGCTTGCAGTGCCTGGGTAAGACAGATAGGAGCATGCCATACAAGATGAGGGGGGAGTGTTGGGGTGGCATTTAATGCAACATTGATAGTCAGAGAAGGCATCCTAGGAGAAGGTGACTCCTAGAGGTCCACCAGGGGTCTGCTCTCAGTGATGATTCACTAAGTGAGGATGGGGCTGGCCAGAGTCCATTCAGTAAGTACTCAGAGTAATCTTGTCCACGTTCCCCACCACAGTAAGAGTAGGATTATTTAAGAAGGATAATCAGGAAGTAATCAGGAGTCGTATTACCTTGCTCCTTTAGGTTCTGTGTGGGGTTTGGAGGTCTTGAAGATTGATTTTTGGAGGCAGAGTACAACTGTAGCTAATGGCTTATGAAGAATTTTATAGTCAGATCTCCACTTTAGATTTCTATCAGAGTTGGGGAAATCAGGTGGTCAGAAGTCCTCCCGGACAATGTATGTAGTTATTGTGTGATCCTGAAACCATAAGGTGGAAGAGGGCCCTTTGGCAGGTGCAATGAGGGGTTTTGGAGCTGGGCTCTGAGGGTTATAAGTTATTTTTTCCATGTCCTTAGGATGAAAAATGGGCACTGTGACATTGAGAGTGCCTCAAGAAAGGAGTCCCTTTCTAACTTGCTGATGACCTGCACAGTCATCAAGTCTGAGCCTCCCCTCCCCTCGCCTCCCATCCTTCCTCCTCCTGTCCCCTCCATTGCTGGGGAAACAGGCAGTTGAGATATAGCCTTTGCATAGTGGGTGATGTAGCTCTGCAAACAGAGATGAATAATTCTACAGCGTGGAATAGAATCCCATGTCAGAGGAGCAGGAATGGGGGATGGACAGGGAGGCTGCCTCCCAGGGACACATAGAACTTAGGGCTTAGGATGTTTTCTCTGCTTGTCTCAAAGCCTTGTTGGCTGAATGAGACTTTCTCAGCTGGATGGTCACCAAGCCTGAAGCTGGTCTTCTGCCTGGATCTGGAAGCAAGAACAAGGTTTGTTTAGTCTATGCTGCTTCCAGTTTTTGCTTCTCTCCTCTTTCTGCCCCGTGGGACTGACTCCATGTGGGTCTATGACCCCAAAGGTTGTGGCCGTCTCCCACCTCTGTCCTGCTTGTAGGCTCAGGCAGTGTTCCTTTGAGTATGGTCTTACCTGTGGAATTCCAACTGAGACTAAAGTCTTCTGGTAGGTGAGGACAAGTCAGGAGACAGTTGGGGCTGGGAGGAGTGCTGTGGTTTCAGAGGTGACCTCTTTGCTGATTTTAGAGCTCTGTTTAGTGCTTGCTGGCCACCTGCCAGTACAGAAGGAACTCTTGATTCACTAATGCTTGGTTCATGGTTAGACTTCTGTGCATAATTAGTATTTTTAAGTCATTTTATCTAAAGACTTCAAATTTAGAGACTCTAAGCACTTGAGAGATATTTTATGGATCACAGCTGAGTGTAAAAGGATCTTGCAGCATCTCTCCCCAGCCCTTACTCCTGGCCAGCTGCTTCTAATCACATTCAGCAAAGTCCTGTGACAGACTCATTCTTCTTCCAGCTTCTTGCAGATGTCATGCTCCAGGTCAGCCTGGGTCTTTCTGAGGAGCTGTAGAACAGTGTTTCTCAAACTGCAGTGTGCATGCAAATCACTTAGGGATCTTGTTTAAATGCAGGTTCTGATTCTGTAGGTCTGCTCTGCAGCTCTAACAAGCTCCCAGGTGATGCTGATGCTGTGGTCTGAGAACTACCCTTTACTCAAAGGAAATTGCTGAAAGTCAGGCATATAAGTGAAGGATATAGAGGCCCAGATAAGGAGAGTGGCTTGCCTGAGGTCACACAGCAAATTAGTAGCAGAGACCAGGACTAAATCTGCTCATCACTTTCCCTTTGTGTTGTATATACTTTTTTATCTGCTGACTTGGAAAGAACAAGAAATAAAGAATTAAAGAAGTAGAAATAATGTTTCCTGTTTGCATTATCAGGTTTAGAGCAACCTCACAGAGCCAAAATCTAATATGTTATAATCTAGACCCACCTGGCTTCCTTCTTTCTCAGTGAAAGAAGGAATTGGTGAGACATTTTCTGTGTTAACCTCAGGATTTTAAACAGAGCCTCCCTCACACCACTCTTGGTGTCAGCAGTGCTTGTTGAACAGAACTTGAGTCCCTTCCACACAGGAGCCAGAAGGTGCCAGATGGCCCAGACTGAGTGTTTAGATTGAGGTAACTCTCAGATTCCAGGAGCAAAAGGGTGGTATAGGACACTGAGCCAGCCATCAGGCTTCAGAACTTGCTTAGCACTTTGGCTTGTAGAAACCAGTGGTAAAGGACACATACTGGGAATGGGGTAGGCAGGTTTGACCCAGAGATGCCACCAGGGGTCTGGGGCTGTGGGAAGAGCATGGCAGCCAGAGAACATGGCAATAACAACCACACTTCTGTCCATCAAGAAGGTCCTGGGAGTGGGGAGGGGACATAGGCGCAGGCGGTTTGCAGTCATCTAGGCAAGTGGGCAAACTTTTCATTCAGTATTTATTGCGTGCCTACCACATGCCAGATGCTAAGCTGTGCACTGGTGGATGTGGAGATGAATTCCTAGGAGCTCTGGTTTCAGGAGGCTCCCAGGTAGATTCTGGATCACAACAATCTCTTGGAGTAATAGCAAGGTGGGACTCTGGTGTTGGTGGAATGGTTTACTAGGTGGTGATTCAGATAGAGGAAACAATTCAGGGTCATACTTGCTGGACCTCTAGCACAAAGCAGGGAGGGCATGGTTTCTGGAAAAATGCCCAGTGCTGAAAACCAAGAAAAAGGTCAGAACAGGAATGGAAGCACCCTGAGCTTGCTTCTGATCTGCTAACCTCAGATGCTTAAAACCTTTCCTAACCGAGGACAGGACTGACTGCTCAAGGTTGGGCTGGGACTGAGCCTGCAGGTAAAGTCACCTGGTGAGGACACAGAGAGAATTTGGCACTCTGAGACCAGAAGGACATAACCGTACAGGCTTACCGTCTGTTTACTTGCTCACCCTTCCTACCTTTGGCTACTTTGATTGTAAGAATCATTCTGTGCTTATGGAGAGTAAGGTGCTGGAAGCTTCTCATGATCAGGCCCTCTGGGGTAACAGAGGTGCCAGGAGGCCCCCGTCCCCATCATCACTTATACTAACATCTCCTAGGGTTGAGATGGCATTAGGTGTCTCCTGATGGAGGCAAGTGACTAATGCTTCACTGGGGAAAAAATTGGATGAATGGGTACATGGCTTGAGGCCACAGACCAGGCTGCATTTGAAATTGACATCCAGTGACTAAGCTGGAAGAGGTGCAGTGTCGGTAGTGGTGGTGACAGTCGAAGGGGAGCAATGCATGGTGCCTGCTAGGCCCTCAGTAAATATGTGTTGACTGAGTAGGTATTGACAAAGTGCTTTACAGTATGCAAAACACTTCCAAATACTTTCTTCCCCCAGACTCTGTGAGATAGGCAGAGCATTATACTATACCATTTGACACTGAGGAAGCCAAGGCTCTGGGTGTTACGTATTTTGCCCAAGATCACACAGCTGGTAAATGGCCAAGCTGACACTAGAACTCAGCTCTTCTGAGTCTCTTTCTAATGTTTTGTCTTTGAAGACACGTCTGAAAATGCACACAGGTACTGCCAGGGATCTGGCTGTTGCACATTTGATTTTTGGTACTTATTAAAAAGATATCTTTTTTTTTTTTTTTTTTTTTTTGCGGTATGCGGGCCTCTCACTGTTGTGGCCTCTCCCATTGCGGAGCATAGGCTCCAGACGCGCAGGCTCAGTGGCCATGGCTCACGGGCCTAGCCGCTGCGCGGCATGTGGGATCT
The DNA here is from genome assembly GCF_949987515.2 of Delphinus delphis. Lineage (NCBI taxonomy): Eukaryota > Metazoa > Chordata > Mammalia > Artiodactyla > Delphinidae > Delphinus > Delphinus delphis. The sequence continues at coordinate 72,716,275 of NC_082690.1, read as the reverse complement.
TCCCGGACCGGGGCACGAACCCGTGTCTCCTGCCTCGGCAGACAGACTCTCAACCACTGCGCCATCAGGGAATCCCCAAGATATCTTTTTTTTTTTTTTTTTGCGGAGCACAGGCTCCGGACGCGCAGGGTCAGCGGCCATGGCTCACGGGCCTAGCTGCTTCGTGGCATGTGGGATCTTCCCGGACTGGGGCACGAACCCGTGTCTCCTGCCTCGGCAGACAGACTCTCAACCACTGCGCCATCAGGGAATCCCCAAGATATCTTTTTTTTTTTTTTTTTGCGGAGCACAGGCTCCGGACGCGCAGGGTCAGCGGCCATGGCTCACGGGCCTAGCCGCTTCGTGGCATGTGGGATCTTCCCGGACCGGTGCACGAACCCGTGTCCCCTGCATCGGCAGGCAGACTCGCAACCACTGTGCCACCAGGGAAGCCCGATATCATTTTTTAATGCAAAACATTTTTATTCAAAGGAAATGTGCCTCTCTGTGTGCATTTTTACCAAATTGAGCCCTTGGGTGTCTTTATTTTTAATAAGGAAGAAACACTTGGGTCTGGAACAGCTGAACCAAGCACCATTGCGGCCTACTCATTAGCTCTGTCTAATTAGATTGAAACCAAGGGTGGAAGTGGCACAGGCAACCATTTTGTTGTGGCAGGAATGGTCATGTGTGGCCTTGAGCCCTCCCTCCCATCCTCTCCCCTCCAGAAGGCCGTTAGGATGTGGCTCCTTTCACAGGACGATCGTATACTTCCATCACAGAGAGAGAGAGATTGAGAGAGAGACAGACAGACAGACTGATTTCTGGAACCCTAGAGATTTGGTGAGTCATTGCATTGCATCTTTCTGTTGGCGTCCAGACGTGTAGGACAAAGAGGCTATTGTTTTTTCTTTAAGAGCAAACTAGATATAAGCCATTTCTGTGAAGTACTTGAAGGACCTTGGGTTCCTGTAAATAGCTTTTTTTTAAAAAAAAAGTACACCTGAAAGGTTTTGTCCCTGAAACTTGGGCCCCAAGTTTGCATGTGAGTAGAAAAGTGCTGGCCCTGATCCCAGGCCTGTTGTACGTGGTTTTGTCCAGTCCTCAGTGGTGACTCTGACCTCTGGGCCTGCTTGCTTGAGTCAAAGCTTTCAGCTGGAATTTTCCGTATTCATGCTCCTCTGTTGTTGCACTAACGTAAGGCAGCAAATGAGGAGAGAAGGTGATTGATCAAACTCCTAGGCCCACGCATTATATGAAGGAGCCTTGCGGACTGCCAAGGGCCAGTTGCGGTTTTTCTGAGACTAGTTTCTACCTAGCTCCTTGAGCTGGCTTGCTTCATTTCCCCCTCCCTTTACCCGCATCTGTTCCCTTGCCCCCAACCCATATCAGCCGCCCCCCCCACTGCCCTGTGTTCACCCCCAGTCTTGCCCCCTTGTCCCACCTTCCACACAGGAAGTGCCTGTGCCCTTCCTTCCCTGCTCAGAACACCACAGTGGCTCTTCACTGTCTCCGGGGAGAAGTCTGTTCTCCTTGGCAGAGCATGCAGGGAATTGCTGGCTCTTCCTGACCTCTTCAACCTGTGTGTTACCACTGCTTCTTCGCACGGACCCTGCTTGCAGCCAGACTTGTACCAGTTCCTGGACACACCAAATTCTCTCTCCTGCCTCTGTGCCTTTGCACCTGCCAGTCCTTTCACCAGATTTTACTTCTTTAGCTTTTTTTTAAAATTAATTTAATTTATTTTATTTATTTATTTTTGGCTGCCTTGGGTCTTCGTTGCTGCACGCAGGCTTTCTCTAGTTGAGGTGAGCGGGGGCTGCTCTTCGTTGTGGTGCATGGACTTCTCATCTTGGTGGCTTCTCTTGTTGCAGAGCACGGGCTCTAGGTGCGTGGGCTTCAGTATTTGTGGCATTCAGGCTCAGTAGTCATGGCTCGCGGGGTCTAGAGCACAGGCTCAGTAGTTGTGGCTCACGGGCTTAGTTGCTCCGTGGCATGTGGGATCTTTCCAGACCAGGGATCGAACCCATGTCCCTTGCATTGGCAGGTGGGTTCTTAACCACTGCACCACCAGTAAAGTCCCAGTTCTTTAGCTTTTAATTCAAGTGTTGCCTACTCCTCTGTGAAATTTTCTATATATGCCCAGGCAAAATTTTCTCTCTCCTTTCTCCTCTTGGTAATTCAGACATATTCTTGCTATATATATATATTTTTTTAATGTCAGTTCATTGGTTTTGTTTTATTTATTTATTTTTGGCTGCGTTGGGTCTTAGTTTCTGTGCGAGGGCCCTCTCCAGTTGCGGCAACTGGGGGCCACTCTTCATCGCAGAGCGCGGGCCTCTCACTATCTTGGCCTCTCCCGTTGCGGAGCACAGGCTCCAGACGCGCAGGCTCAGTAGTTGTGGCTCACGGGCCTAGTTGCTCCGCGGCATGTGGGATCTTCCCAGACCAGGGCCCGAACCCGTGTCCCCTGCATCGGCAGGCAGACTCTCAACCACTGCGCCACCAGGGAAACCCTCTTGCTATATTTTTTAATGACATAATTTTGTAATCACTTGTTTGAACGTTTACCCCTCTTTATTTACCCCAAATTCATCAAGCATTTGCTTGTACATTTGATTTTTGGTACTTTTTAAACAGATAGCATATTTATTTATTTATTTTGGCCGCACTGCTTGCGGGATGTTAGTTACACCACCAAGGATCAAACCCGGGCCCACTGCAGTGGAAGAGTGGAGTCCTAACCACTGGACTGCCAGGGAATTCCTGACAGGTAGCATTTTTTAAATGCAAAACTTTTTTTTTTTTTAAGGAAATGTGCCTCTCTGTGTGCATTTTTACCAAATCGGGCTGAACCCTTGGGTATCTTTATAAAATAAATATATAAATATAAAGGTCTGCTTTGTACTACTGTTACTACCTAACCATTGTCGAGTTCTGACTCTAATAAATCAGGCATTGGGCTAAGTAAGGGCTTTACATCCACTCCTTTCCTCCTCCTTGGGCATAGAGCTTATTATTATCTCCACTCTACAGACTAGGAAATTGTGACTTAGAGAGTTTCAGTGACTTGGCAAGATCCCAGTTAGAGAGTTTCAGTGACTTGGCAAGATCCCAGAGCTAGTAATTAGTAGACCTGGCGGTCATGCCAGGCACTATGATAGATGCCATAGATACAGCGTTCAATATGACATCGTCTCGTCCCTCAGGGAGCTTGTGGTCTAGTTGGTGAGACAGATAAGTCATTGTCAGTCCAGGATGCTGAGTCCAGTGATGAGGGCGTTTGGAGTGCTTTGCGGGGTGGGGGGAGGGCAGACTGGGGCTGTGCACACCCACCTCTGAGTCCCCAGCACCCAGCACTGTGTTCAGCTGTTTCCCTCTGTGACCAGGACTCCACATCTCAGTCATCTTTTGTTCCACTTTCTATATCTCATCAGTCCTTCCGCAGCGCCTTCCTTTCCATCAAGTCTGGAATGTGTGCTGCCTACATCCTGGTCCAGGCCCCATTCATATAAACGGATCCAAGTGTGTGAGGATGTGCGTGAGAGTGGGATGGTTTCTGGAGTACCAGGAGTCTCTGGAGATTGCCTGTGCTCAGCTCATTTGTCATTGCCTAGGCTTCCTGGAGCATTTCCATGCTACGAAAATTTTTCTTGGCCTCAAGACAGAACTTCTAAGAACATGTCCCAGGATTGGGCCCTCTAGCACCGTGTCCTTCTCACCCCACCAGCTCTGGCTAGCCTCTGCCATGCGCTGGATTCTTGCAGATCAGAGAGCTCTGAGATGTGACCCCTGTTCTCCAGGGTCTGGGGATCCAGTAGCCCAAACCAGGTAAGGGGCAGAAGCCTGTCTAGGTCTGGAGGGTGATCCCTGGGCCTGTGGCAGGGCTGAACCAACAGACAGGAATCAGGTGTGAGGGGAGAAGTTTGCATGGGCAGGGAAATAAGCTGACCTCATAGATGAGTCAGCTGCGATTGGAGGTGCAGTGGACTGTCCGAGGTCAGAGTAAGGAGACATGTGAGAGCACTAGCCCCGGCTGGGATCATTACCCACCTTTCTCCCTGTTAGAGTAACCCCCATCTGGAAGGTAGTGTCAAATCAGGCAGAGGCTCCAAAGGAGAACTGTTTTGATCCCAAACAAAAGAGGTGAACCCAGTGCCTAGAGAGGAAAACATTCTAATTTTTTAGGGACACAAAGAAAAGGAATACAAGAGTGGGGAGCAAAATAGAAGGAGCCCCTCCTGTGTGCATTGTGCCAGGTTATTATGTAATAACATGTGTGTTAGTTAAGTTCACAACAGCCACCTGAGTCTACATTTATCTATGGGGAAACTGAGACTGAAGTAGTGCAGCTGGTAAACAGAGTAGCCTTTGAAGCCAGGTCAGTCCTGAGCTTCACCTCAGCTTGCTGCTTGTTCCCAGAGGACTGAAAAATACCCCCAGGGGAGACAATTGAGTAACCTTGAAGTACCACACAGGAAGCCCCAAACTAGCCAGTATGAAAGTGCCAACCAAGGAGCAAAAGGTTGTTAATGCGATATTTGTCAGCATGGGCTAGGAAAAAAACCCCTACATTTTCCTCAAAGAGTCAGGTTCTTTTTACTTTCTCTTCCCTGCTCTGGGCATGACTGTCTCTTCCTAGGGTTCTCCAAAAGCTCTGGGTATGATCCTGCAGTCTCTGAGGGAGCCCTCTATCTCACCCTGTTCTGTTGGCATCTTGATGAATAACCCCAAGACAATTTAGGCTGGCCTGCCAGAGCCCTTTCTGTGAGTGTGTGTGATCTGTCTTAACTGCCAGAGCTCATTTGGGCTCGTTTAATAATTGAAGGCCAACGTTAAATGTTTCACAGTTTGTCCTTCGCTGACGGGAGCAGTTTTCTGTGTGTAAGTGATATGCCCCGTTTCCCAAGGACGCTGTGTTTCCTCGAGTGTAGCTGATTCAGCATGCTCAGACGTGGCCACTGGGTCACTTAGATTCCGTCAAGTCCTCTTTTCAAGAGCGATCTCTCATGTTTTACCTTTGTAAGCAAGCATAGGAGGCTCATTGGCTGGGGCTGGAGATCTCTTTACTGGGAATTTGGACTAGGGAAGGTGGGCTACGGCAGACATGCTCAGCCACTTCCCATTGTTCAAAGGAGTCAGTGCCTTTTGTCACTTTCACACAAAAAGAGAGGCCATTGCAGGTCTAAATACCATCTGTTTACTGGTCATTCTAGGCTGGTTCTAATTGCAGTTTCTCCAAGTCATGTACTTGTTCTTGCTTCCAGACCTCCCCGCCTTCCTCACCTTTCCCCACACTGCTGACCTCTGTCCTCTTTCTGGCTCAATCAGGTTTGGCTCTCCCTGGGGTCTGGAGTGAGGGGTATCTCTCTGCATCTCTGCAGCCCTCTGTGTCTCCCTGTTTCTCAGCACTCATCCCCTTCCTTGTGTGGGAGTTACCTGTTTACTTGCCTTTCCCCGGTGGACTGAGAGCTCTTTGGGGATGATGGAATCATGAACAAATGAACAAATGGAGGTAGTTTGTAAATTCTCCTGCTGGAAAAATCACAGTAACAATTAAAGAGGAAAATTGATGTTTATTGAGGACCTATTCTGGCCCAGGAACTGGGCTAGCTGTGCTATCTCATTTAATTTTCACAGTGGCCTTGGATGGTGGATGCTAGAGGTTACATGAAGACATCAAGCTTCCTGCAGTCTTTCATTGTGATCCTTCTGGTTTTGGACTGACTCATCATAAATGACCTGCTTCGTAATTTAATAATGAGTACATTTGAAACTTTACAAAAAATGCTTTGTTTTAATTTTTCAGTTTCACAGTTTAGCATTGAGTACAATAATGTATCAGATGATTGTCAAAATGCAGAACCAACTGTTTTGCCGGAAATAATTCCACTTTGCCAACCCCGTTTATTTTGAGCAGCTCCAGTGCGTTAATGTACTGTGCTGTAAATTGAGCCTGTGATGTATGGATTATGCAGGAGGATCAGAGTGGCAATGAAACCAAGGGCAGATCCACTGGATGGGTGGTAAAAGGGAAACAGAACACGTCCCTTTGTTAAATACATTCTCCTGAAGATGAGTTTATAATTTGACAAGTTAGACAGCTGGAAAAATTAGGAGCTGCTTTGCTGGAGAAGCTGGCCTGATTCTTCAAACTTGCACTTGGGAAATGAAGCCATTGGTTCTCTTGGTGATTCTCTGGTCAGAGTGCTTGTTTCTCAGGCTGTAGGCAGTTCAGGATCTGCATACATGGACTTGCCCCAGCCAGGCCAACTCTGCTGTCTTGTGGGCCTGGTTGCTGTTGGCTCTAATCTTACATTTCTCACTGCCTGCTCATTATTGCCTCCCAGATGACCATTGCCCCCTCCAAGCAGTCTAAAGCAAGACTCAGCCTGGCAGAGTGGAAGCTGGAGTTAGATTTGTGTTTGAATTCAGGCTTCCACTACGGAATGAAAACTGCTATTTAGGGGAAGTTGCATGACCTCACTGAGCCTCAGTTTCCTCATCTATAAAAGGAGGTAATTCATTGAACAATTATTTATTGAGTGCTTGTTATGTGCCAGCCATTGTTCAAGGCATTTGGGAAATAGACAGAAATCCTTGTCTTGGTGGAATTTACATTTTAGTGAGGGGAGGCAGGGATTAAACTGTAGACATAGTGAATAAGAAAATTAGATCATATGTTAGAAGGTAATGAGTACAATAAAAAGAAGAAAAGAGAGAGAAAGCAGGGTAAGGGACATTGGGGATTCTGGAGGGAAGCTGGGACAAGTGTGGGTTGCAGTCTTCAGTAGGCCTCATTGAAGTGGTGACATTTGAGCAAAGATGTGGAGCTGGTGAGGGGGTGGCTGTGCAGGTACCTGGTGAAGAATGTCCCAGTGCAAAGGCCCTAAAGTGGGGGCAGGCCTGGCATGTCTGAGAAACAGCAGTGTGGCTCAAGCAGAGAGAGTATGGGCGAGAATAAGGGAAGCTGAGGACAGAAGTCATGGCGTTAATTTCCCTCGGGTTGTGAGGATTAAATGAAGAGGTGTCTGTAAAGTTCCATCAGACTTCCCATTTTCCCAATGGCCTTGTCACTCTCCCAGCCACCCAGGATCCAAACTTTAGTGAGACTTTGATGCATGCCTTCTCTTTGCCCCCATTGTCAATCACTTGCTATGTCCTGTAGCTGTGTATTTCTCTTCCATCCCTTACTTCCTCATTCCCATTGTCCTTAACTTAGCTGGTGACCTCTCATCTGTCCAATCACAGCAGTCTCCTGGCCATTAGATCTGCTGCCTCGGATTCTCCACCACCATCCCTCTTCTCACCCCCAATTTTTCCAGGCCATGAGGCAGTATGGAGCCATCTCTCTCCTGCTCATGACCCCTTAGCTGCTCAGTAGTGCTCTCACTTGTTCATTCCTTTGTTCATACATTCAGCATCTTTTGAGCATGTACTAACACTCAAAGTTATTTGAGTAAAGTCTAACAGAGGAAGCAGACTAGAAAATAAAGTACAATACCAATTCAGAAATGTTTGGTTTTTACCCTAGCTTGTTTCATAAAGGACTTGGAGTTCAGCAATTTATTATGTAATATGATGAGCAATGTGAAGCACCCCTCTCTATATGTACAAAGTAAAGTTCTCAACCTGGCATTGAGAATCTCCCCTGCTTTGGTGCAGACCTGCCTTTCCGTGCCTTCATCTTCCACATCCAAGGTAAGTGAGCCTATTGCTTCAACCAAGGGGATAACTTGCAGTTCTACAACACGGCCTTCTCTTTCACACCTCCATGCCTTTTTCACACTCTTCCATCTGCCAGGAGTGCCAGTTTTGCCTAATCCATGTTCCGCCCACCCTTTTGGACTCAGCTTTACATGGCACCTCCGTGGGAAGTCTTCCCTGATCCTTATGTCCTAAGTGATCTCTCCCTTCTCTGACCTTCCACAGCATTTCTCTTGTCACTCATCACTTTGCACCTTGGATTATTGGTAGGGACGTGTGTGTGTCTGTGTATACTTTATTTTCCTTACTGGACTGTGAATTCACTGAGGCATGGATCATTTTCATCTTTTACCACCCATAGCACCTGGCACAGGACCTTTTCCAGAGGAGGCACTCAGTGAATCTTTGAGTAAGAGAGTGAATGGATGTTTCCCAAGCCATAACATCTGGGGAGGGATTTGCCTTGGCAGTTCTTTCTCTTATGCTGATATAAGTACTAACAAGTTTCTGGAGCCCAGGTGTATCGACCCTTCAGGGAGCTGCTATCATCTGGTGCTATAACTCAGAATGCATTTTCTTGTAGAAGCCGTGACGTAAATAGTTTCTGTGAGTAATCCTATCAGCAGTTCCAAATATCTGACTTAGAAACACACGCTTTTGGCAGCTTGCTTGTTCTTAAGTTGGGGACGGCCTCTTTTTTTGAAGATGCTCCATTTGTACTGGCAGGCAAGCAGTGTCTGCTTAGCCAGACTGTCAACCACTTTCCACAGGCACCAGGAGGTGAAGAAAGGGACACAGTCTTAGGTCACTCAGAGATGACCAGCTCTACCACTTCTTAGCTATGTGACTTTCAGCAGGTTACTTTACTGATTTGAGCCTCAATTTTCCTATCTGTAAAACAGGAATAAAAATAACTACCACTAGGCTTAATGAGGATGAACAAGGTAACCTGTATAAAGAACAGTGCCTAGTAAGTACTTATAAATGCCATTTAACAACACTCAAAACAACAGTACATTTATTTCCCCTTTATTTTGTGCATCTCTGAAGTTCCTGTGGTCTAGGACAGTGCTGCTCAGGTGGTATGGTGCATGTGACTCACTTCATTAAAATGCATAACCTGATTTAGTAGGTCTGGGATGGGGCCTGAGATTCTGTGTTTCTAATATGCCATGCTGCTGATCCAGGGACCATACTTGGAGTCGCAAGAGGTTAGGGTGATGGCTCTCAAGCTATGGCCTGCCTCCAAGTCACCTGGAAAGCTTGTTAAAGTGGAATTCTGGGCCCCACCTCTAATGATGTATTCATTTAGTAGGTCTGGGGTGGGGTCTGAGAATTTTCATTTCTAATAATTTCCAAGGTGATGCTGATGCTGCTGGTCAGGTACCACACTCTGAGAACCACTGTGCTAGTGGGATAATAGGGATGAAGTTAATAAGAAAAAAGAGGGAAGTAATGGTAGTTCTTGAACTCCAGGATACTTGTGCTCTCTGCTCTTTTGGTTGTAGAAGTCCATATGATAACTATCAATATTATCTGACCAGGCTCTGGAATGTCTTATTAATAATTAAATAACAACAACAAGCAGCACTTTCTGAGCACTTATTATGTGCCAGGCACTGTGCCAAGAACTTTATAGTTCCATTTAATTCTGATAAAAATCCTACTGAAATGGATACTGTGATTTTCTAGCTTGGCGTTTCCCATGTTAACCAATTCGTAACAGTCATCTGGTGTGATTGCTAAAATTACACATTTCTAGGTCTCTACCCTGGTGATTTAATTTGGTGAGGCCCAGTGCCCCCGGTGATTCTTACAATCAGGTAAGCCTGGAAATCTCTCCTCTAGTTAATAAGCTCTCTACTTCTCTTTCATCTATGTCCACTATTAAAATTGCCAATTTCAAAGAAATACTCTAGCAATATAACACAATATATTTGACAGTAAAAGTTACACTAAGTCAAAAAATATTATGATGTTTCAGAAAACCTTTGGGAGTCCTACATGCCTGGGAGCCCTCATTTTGACCCTCCCTGGACTGTAAAGTTGCAGAAAGACCAGGTGATAGAGCATTCTATTTACTAGAAGGCTAAGGAAACCCATGCCAACTGAATAATATTTGGCTCTCTTGAAGAAAAGCATTTTGTTTGGAATGTTTTTCTAGAAAATTGGTCCCCATTGCATCCAGATGGATTCTATGATTCCACAGGATTTTAAGAAAGATGAAAAGAAAATACTGTACTTGCTTCTCTACAGGCCAGAGCTTGTTTGCCCACACACCAAGGCCAGCTGGCCAACCACTTGCTTGGAGCATGCATACCCCATCACTGCATCAACAGCCCCAGTACCTGCTGGTCTCCCTCACCTCTCCAGGGCCTTAAGCTCTTCTCTGGTTTTCCAGCCACTGGCTTCTTTGCATAGGCTTTCCCATTTAGCTGGGGGTTGTGTGTTCCATATTTCATTGGAACTATGGCTAAGGATGGAAAATGGGAAATGTTCAGAGTTGTATTTATAGTTGGAAATTCACCAACCCCTTGCCTGCTCTGGGAGGTCTTGTCTGTCTGCCTTGATGGGGGTGGTGGAGTGGGGCAGTGAGGTGTAGCAAGGGTGAAGTTGTCTATTAAATGCACCACGTTTTAGCAATCAGGAGAGACTTTTCTGAAACCAAAGAAAATTGAGACTTTCTTTAATGCTCTTGATGCTAATCTGAGTTACTTCTTGGGCCAGTTGAGGTAACAACCCTCAGAATAACTTTCTGATGCTAATTGGAGAAGTGTTTCAGTTTGATGGAATGAGCACTGGACCCAGAGTCAGAAGAGGTGGGGACTCAGGTCAGCTCTCCCTCTGACTTCTGTGTTCTTAGGTCATTTAGATAATCACCTCTCTGGATATCACCTCTATCTTTAAAATTTGGAGATCTAGCACAGGGATCTCAGGATCAGCTTGGTATTCTGTGATCTTCTGATGACCTATTCCCAGGAACATGTGCCATCACAATAACTTGTCCCAAAATACAGTCAGATTCACCCACTCAACCAGTATCTGTTGAGCATCTAGTGTATTTCAAGTACTACCCTGGACACTACGGGTGATGTAGCCGTAGATAAGCCACACAAATCCATTCATTCATTCATTCTTTCATTCATGCATACACAATCATTTATTTATTGAGCATCTGTTATATGCCAAGCACTGTGCAAAAAGCTATGAGTGATACAAAGATGAATTAGACGCAGGTTTCATTGTCAGGTAACATGCTGTCTTGAAGGTAGATAAGATATACATAAATAAAACTGTTTGTAACTACTCTCTCTAAAAGAGGCCCTCTCCTTTTGTTCTCCATCCCCTTACCCTACTTTTAATAGCATTTATCACCTGACCTTATATTATCTGTTTCCTATCTGTCTCTCTACCAGAATGTAAGCTCCATGAGAGCAGGGGCTTTGTTTTGATCACTACTGTATTCTAGTACCTAGAATAGTGCATGCACAGAATAAACACTCAATAAAATCTTTTAAAAATAAAATATCTACACAAGAAGCTAGAAATTATGTCTATATTTATATAAAATTCTATAAAATTATGGCTATTTATATTTGTATAAAACTTCCCTTCAGTTCAGTGAAGGGAGAGATCACTTCTAACTAGGACAATGGTCTTTAAATCCTGCACATTAGAAGCACCTTGTGAACTTAAAAAAAAAAAAAAAAAAAATCAGTTGCCCAGGTCCTACTCCATACTGATTAAATCAGCATCTCTGAGTGATGATTGGGCATCAGTATTTTATAAGAGCTCCCCAGGTAAAGATAATGGTAGCTAAAATAATGTGAACTAGTGTAATCAGGGAAAGCTTCATGGAGGAGGTAGGGTTTGAAATGACTTGAAAATCTGGTAGGATTTCGATAAGAAGGAAGCATTCCGGATGGAGTACACAGCATAAACAAAGTGCAGAGACAAGAATTGCAGGCAGAGTTCAGGAATCAGAAGTAGTTCATTTGGGCTGGAGCCTAAAGAGCACGAAGGGGAATAATTGAAGCAACATTATAAAGGTTGGCTGGGACCAGTTTGAGAAGGTCTTTGAATGCTAGGCCTTGAGATTTCAACTTCATTCGGTTTTATAGCCAGTGAAAATTGTGAATCGTTTTTAAACAGAAGTGATGTCATCAGACCTCTCCCTGGCTGCCCTTGGAGGATGGCTTGGAAGCAGACAGGGAGACCAGTTAGGAGGTGGTACCATGGTCCATGTAATGTGGGCTCAGCCTAAGGTTGCATCACTGGTGTTGGAGAGAAGGGCTGAGGTAGAGCTAGGCGCAAAGCCTGCCCACCCTCCAACTGCGGGTCTTCTTTGAGGGCTCTTGGTGGAATCACTGGCATTGCAATGATCAGTACCTTTTGATAAAGCCAGGGGAGTCAGGCTCCACTGGCATCCCTAGCCCAGTTTTTTCCTATGCATGACTGATGAACTGATAGTGCAGCTAGGCCTCCTTCCTGAAATGATAGGCCATTTTATCTAGAGAAACAGGTCTACATGTGGAACTCAGTACCATGCCGGGCTACCTTTGAGACAGAGGTTTCTGTTATTTTAATACTGCAGTGTGTGTCTTTGCTTCATCTCTAATTCCAGCACCATGGACACCATGGGGTATGGCTACCAGTATCTGGAACTGCTAATTTCCTAAGCCCTGGGTGTACTGAGGAGAGTCTGCTTCCAGAGACAGCTTTGAGCAAGGGCTAGGAGCCATGGGCCAGGGGGTATATTTCCAGTAGCCTCATAGCAGAATGTTCATCTACAAAGAACTGAAGTTTCTGGGGGCACAGGACATCTGCATAGGCAGGGACACCATATGTGTGTGGGGCTGGGGAAAGCAGGGTTGGTGGAGAGAAGACGGTGATTGGATCTAGTTTGCTGATACAGGCTTGTGCCGAGAGTACTGCCTGCCCTTGGCCAGATGCTGCCAGTAGCTGGTGCATCCCCAAGGTCATATACTACTCAAAAGGACAGGCAAGCAAGAGTTGCTAGTACAGATATTTTTTTCCTCCTCTGTATCTGTTTTGCCAGGGCTGACCTTATTCACAGTCAGTTTCAGAATGTCAGTCCCTCAGAAATGCACAGACTTTACAGTTTGCAAGGAGTTTTCACACCCTTTATCTCAATGGAATGTCACAACAGTCCTGTGACTTAATTAGGACAGGAGTTGTTGATCCATTTCACTGATAAAACTGGGCCTAGGATGGGGTTAGGTAGTTTATTCTAAAGTCATGTAGATATAAAGCATAAAGGCTAGGACTTGTTCATACAGGAGCTAAGAGGCCACTGGTCAGGGCTGCTTTAGGTGGCATTTATGCACATTGCAGTAGAAGAAGTTAAGGTTTGGGCTCCTTCACTCCTGACACTTCATTGCTTACAGATGTAGTACTGGCTTGTCCTCTATATAAGTCTCATAGTGTGATGATGCCGTAGCCATATCATCAGTAAGACATCCATACTGTGACAGTTACTCGCACAAAATAACACATTATTCTGTGCCATCCCTGCTGGGCTCTATCTAGCTTACAGGGTCACCCTCATTAGCACCATTCTTTTGGATTAAGCATTGCCTTTTCCAACAGCATCTCCCACTGGAAACGGTAACATATTAGGCCCCTCATATTTTGAAGTACATTCATTTATCAACACCGTGTTCCTCCCCTTCACAAGGAATGTGGAACAACTTATAAGCACCAGATGCCTTGGGACAGAAGAAGCTCAGCTGTGGTCAACATTCATAATAATAGATGACCAATTACATTGTTGTCTTCACTTACAAAGTATCTTATATCTCATATGTTCCTTTAAAGAATTCTATGAAATCGGTATTATGTTCCCATTTAACAATGAAGAATCTAAGATTCCTAGAGAAAATAAAAGGCTTGGCTTACCCAAGGTCACAGAGCTAGTAGGTGGTAGAGCCACCAAACTCCAAACCCTATTCTCTTTCCATTGTACCCCCTGGCTTCTCCTACCAGTATCTTCTCTTTGATCTCTTAGGCTTGTTCTGGCTTAAGTTCCAGGCTTTTTCTGTGATTCTAAGCTAAACTATTTATTACTTTCTCTGCAGCTTCTCTGTCTTTTTAGTCTTGGAAGAGTTCCATAGAATCCAGCAGGAAGAAGTTTATTCCTATTAGACCCTGAGAGTCTTCTGTGACTTCCCATGCTGACTCTGGAACTCCATCCATCTCCCTTAGCTAGAGCTCCCACTGGTCTCTGCCTTTATTTTTCCCACTGTCAAGTTTACCCTTGGTCTGCACCTTAGACCCTTTTTTTTTTTCTCCTAATTTGTCCCATGTTTCTCAAGGTTCTTCCTGTCAGTCTTACTTCTGTGATAGACTAAGGCTCCCCCTCCTATCAGGTAGGCTCAGTTTCCTGCATTTATTTACTTATTCTTTCACTCACTCATCAACCGTTTCCTGAACGCCAATGTCAAGCACTGTATTTAGGCACTGGGGGTTCCAAGATGTTAAAACATGCTTGAGGAGACCATGATGAATCAGGAGCCTTTACACTTCGATATGGTAATGGTTGTAAGGTTGTAACAATGGTAATGGTTGTAAGGTTGTAACAACCTTACAACAAAGGTTGTAAACAATGTTTTTGTTGGAGCATAGGAGAAGGGACATGTGATCCAGATCGGGGGTGGGGCAGGGGCAGTCGGAGAAGTTTTCTTGGAAGAGATCATTCTGAGCTGAGTCCTAAGGAATGGGTTGGAGTCGGCTTAGAGCAAGTGGTGGTGGTTGTTGGGGGAGTTGTGGGGAGGGCAGAGTGCCAGCCAGAAAGACCTACTTATGTAAAGACCCAGAGCTTCGAGTTCAGGGAACTGAAAGCACTTTGGCCTCATTGGCACAGAGATTGTAGGGGTCGTGAGGATGAGGCAAGAGAGGTAACCTGGAACCAGATTGTACAGGGCTCTTATTTTGTCCTGAAGGTGATGAGGGGTCATAGAAAGCTCTTAAGTAGAGGAGTGACTTATTTAGCATATCATTTTAGAAAGATCGCTATGGTGGCAGGGGAAGGATGGATTGGAGAGAGAGAGAGACAGAGAGAGAGGAGGTGAGTCAGAAGACTGTGGCAGTGATCGAGGCCTGAGTTGATGAGAACCTGAACTAAGGTCATAGTGGAGGGAAGTAAATGGATTCAGAATATACAAGAGGTGGAATTTCTGGGGCTACTAGCTGATTAGCTGTCCATGCAGTTGAGAGGATGCATGCTCTTTTGTCTCACCCTTACCTGTGTCTGTCTTGCCTTCTCCTTCATGCAGTCCCTGTGGCTGTCAGAAGAGAAACCTGACGTTTGTTTCCTAGCTGGCTCTGTTTACCCATCCCCCTTCCGTTACCCCATTCTCCCTGCAAGGTCCTTCTCCTTCTGGCTAACTCTGCCTTTATCATCTGTCTGGTCAATGTCCAGGGCATTCTTTCTATTTGCATTTGGAAACCTGAGTGACACTTCGGGTCAACCAAGAGGTGTCCCTCAGGTTTCTGTCTGGGTAACCCTCATTCCCCCTCTGCCTGGATAGTGCCAGCCTCTTCTAAGAGTGTACCTGGGGAGGGGTGAGATATAAGGTAACTATTTGCTGAGTTACCTCTAAAGGAGAAAAAGGCAAGATTCCGTCTTGCAGTTTTAGAATAGAAAAATCTTTAGGGGAATTCCCTGGAGGTCCAGAGGTTAGGACTCCATGCTTTCACTGCTGACGGCCCGGGTTCTATCCCTGGTCAGGGAACCAAGATCCCACAAGCACTAATTCCCATTAAGAGAAGAGGAAGCTCAGTGTGGGCAGATTGAAATGCTCCAGGTTGGTGACATTCGGAACTGTCCTTTCTGTGGCTGTGCCAGTGGGTTTAATCTTTTATGGAATAGAATACAGCATTAGCATCAGAAGAGGCCTTGGAGATCATCCTCATTTTGCAGAAGAGGACTTTGAAGTTTCTAGGGGTGGTGTGGTTTGCCCAAGGTCACTATAGCTAGAAGCAGAACCGGGACCAGAATCAGTTCTTGTTTCACTCGCTCCATAAAAGTACAGGATTCTTTTTTTCCCATAAGTTTGACAGTTTGACAGTCTGGAGAATCAGACTTACAGGCTGTTTTAATGGTAAACCTAGTTTGATAGTACCCCCCACCCTTCTCAGTGGACTGGAAATAGCTTGTCCAAGGTCGCAGGGTGAGTGAGGGGCAGAGGGGCCTCCAGACTTGTACTCTAGTGCTCTTTCCAGCACAGCCCAAGGTCTCACCCAGGGCCCAAGACTTGGACAGCTGGGCTCCACAGACACTGAACAGAATCATTCTTCAAATGCATCGCAACCACAGTCAATTTCGTAAGATCTGAAAGACACTATTTCCTTCTTTCCTCTTTTTTCCTTGAATGTTTCTTTTTTTTGTTTTTCTTATTTGATAAAAGTGTGTGGCTACGGAAATTACGTCAGTTTAATTAGGCTGCTTGACACGGTACTTTTCCACTGAGTTTACTAGGAACTGTGAATTTGTTGTAGCAAACTGCACTGCAGGCTGCAGTATCTGATTGGCATGCCAGGAGCATCACTAGCGAACAACTAGAGACTGGGGAGAAAACTGGGTCAGGAAGCAGGCCTCCCATACCTGCAGCGGCTGCGGAAGGCGACGCAGAGGCGGCAGGTGGCCACAGTATGGCACTGTCTCCCAGGGCCTGCACCACAGAGCACCCCGCCCCCCAAGCTCTGTGCTGCAGTCGCGGCCCACCCTTTCCTTCGCAGGTGATTATTCCTCTGGCCATTTTGCTTTCTGTTACTCTACAGACTGCAAAGCTATTATACCTGGCAGCTCAGGAATGGCTTTTCCTCAATAAAAAAGCCAAAGATTGGTTCAGATGGAATCTTCATTAGCCACTGGTATTCCAAACCATGGAACAATGGAACAAGTCTTTTTTTTTTTTTTGCGGTACGCCGGGCCTCTCACTGTTGTGGCCTCTCCCATTGCGGAGCACAGGCGGCATGTGGGATCTTCCCAGACCGGGGCACGAACCCGTGTCCCCTGCATCGGCAGGCGGACTCTCAACCACTGCACCACCAGGGAAGCCCATGGAGCAAGTCTTTCCGCTTTCCAGAGCTGGGTTTGTCAGGGGGCTGCGACTGGGTTTGAGAGTCCTGCACAGTGCTGAGGAAAGGCTTGGTAATATTTCCATTTCTCTCTCTCCCGGTTTCCTTTCCTTTCTCCCGCCCAGAGATTATTGACTTCATCTCTGAAAGTCTCAGTGCTGAGCAGCAAGACAAATCAGGGTCTCCTAGAGGGAAGAGTGAGTGATTACGCCAGTAGGTTCAGGGGAAACTTCTTGAAGGCAATTGCATTCGAGCTAGGCTTTGAGCAGTGAAGTGGATCAGCACAGGAAGAACTGAGGGGAGGATGCTGGTGTTCTGCCATGCTGGCCTCAGAACTGCCCTGTGAAGGCTGGAGACCTCCCCACTCATCTGGGGCTAGAATCTATCTCAGCATGTCGGAGCTCACTGGGTCCCTAAGGATCTGTCCTTCTAGGCTCCTTATTTTGTAGATGGGCAAATGAAGGTACAAGAGGATGGGGCTGGAAGGTAGACCAAGCCAGTGCTTTTAAAACCACACTATGCCCAGTCATGCACTTGTCCTTATTTCTAACAGAGCTCTGAGAACATCCACTCCTTCTTCTGGGTTTCACTCCTGTCATTGTCTTTTTTTTTTTTTAATAAATTTATTTATTTTTTATTTATTTATTTTTGTCTGCGTTGGGTCTTCGTTGCTGTGTGCAGCCTTTCTCTAGTTGCAGTGAGCGGGGGCTTCTCATTGCAGTGGCTTCTCTTGTTGCGGAGCACAGGCTCTAGGCACGCAGACTTCAGTAGTTGTGGCACGCGGGCTCTAGAGCACAGGCTTAGTAGTTGTGGCGCACTGGCTTAGTTGCTCCGCAGCATGTGGGATCGTCCCGGACCAGGGCTCGAACCCATGTCCAGTGCATCGGCAAGCGGATTCTTAACCACTGCGCCACCAGGGAAGTCCCCTGTCATTGTCTTTTGACTCCCATCATGTGAACTCAGAGATGCCCAGTGATCTCCACCTGTAAATTATCCATTAGGGAAGGACCTGGGTCCTGCTGGCATTGGATTTCTAGGTCACTCGGATCCTTGCTGGATAGTCGTATTCCTTTCTTTCCTTAGGCCAAGCCAGATCAGGCCAGGACTGCTTTTTCAGAAGGGCTGGTGCCTCCCCAAGAATACTTGGTAGGAATGGGTCTTGCCTCAGAGCAAGGGCTCAAATTTTCACAGTCAGAAAAGCTGAGCATGGCAGGAATCCAGGCCATTGTACTTTTTTTTTTTTTTTAATTTATTTTTGGGTGTGTTGGGTCTGCATTTCTGCGCGAGGGCTTTCTCTAGTTGCGGCGAGCTGGGGCCACTCTTCGTCGCGGTGCGCGGGCCTCTCACTGTGGCGGCCTCTATTGTTGCGGAGCACAGGCTCCAGATGCGCAGACTCAGTAGTTGTGGCTCATGGGCCTAGTTGCTCCGTGGCATGTGGGATCTTCCCAGACCAGGGCTCGAACCCGTGTCCCCTGCATTGGCAGGCAGATTCTCAACCACTGCGCCACCAGGGAAGCCCAGGCCATTGTACTTTTATGTTATTTGTGAGAAAATTTGGCTTATTTTGGCTGAAAATTGTTTACAATAAACTATGCTTAAATTTACTGAAATTTGCTTTAAAGACAACTTTTGCTAGACCATTTTAATTCTGTACAGCATCTCTTTTCCCTTTTGAGGCGAAATCAGAGGGTGGGAATAAAACAGTCTCCCTAGTAATTTTCCCTGGATGTTTTGGATGGTCTCAATTCAATACGAGAAATTCTGTCTTCGGATCAAGCACTGATGTCACAATTGAAATGCAGAAATGTATACCAATTTTGGATAAATCCACCAAAGTTTGCTGATCAAATGAATAATTTGTGCAGGATCTTTCAAAGCCAACTTCAAGGCCAACTTTTTTTGGAAGACAGTTGATAATTCAAATGTCAAGTAGTCTCTGACATGAGCTAAGTGGAGTGAAAAGAAGAACAAGCCCATTAGAATAGTCATCAGACATTCTGGCTGCGAAGATCAGCCTTCGATGGCCCTGGTAGTCGGCTGGCCAGAACAGATCCAGTCCTCCTCAAATCAGAGGTTCCTTTATTTTATTTTACTTTATCTTATTTTGTTTTAGGTCAGAGCAGGTGGTTTTAAGTGCCTGTAAATAATTTTCCTGGCTTTGGAACGTTATATTCATTTACAAATGAGTAGGCCTTACATCTAATTGGTATTTGCTGAAAGAAAGGGAGAGAGGGAAGGGAGGGAAGGAAAGAAGAAATGCTTCTTGATACTTGGCAGGTTTCCACCCTGAGGCTGACACATTCATAGAAATTTCCATATATTCTCATTTTGGGGTCATACTAGGACTTGTCGCTAGAGTGAACATCATCTGAATGTTCATAGAAGTGGTTGGAAGAGACAGAAAAGCTGGAGAGAGACTGTAATTTGAAGTTTGCCAAGAACCACCTATCTTCCTTAACAGGGTTACATAAAGGAAGTGAAAGGCAGGGCTGCAGTCACAGTGAAATGCCTGGGCAGGCTCAGTCTGGCCTGACAGGGGCCGTCTGGATAGTCTTTCCTGAGTTTGTCCACCCCTGGCCACGGCCTCTTTAGTCATGGACACTTAAGAGCGGTCCTTAGTTCTCAACTATTCATGTTAGCTGCTGCCGAGGGCAACTTGGAGAACCCACGCTCCTCTTCTTGAGGACCCCTTTCTGCTCCACTAGTACAGGCTGTGGCCCATGCTCCCATTTCCAGCCTTAGCAGTGCTTTTCTGTTTCTTGGAGCCCTCATTAGCCTTCTTTAAGGAAGAAAGGATATGAGACACAACCAGGATAAGGTCTAATGCAGTGGGTTTCTCACATTTTCTCTTCTTCCCTCTGACACTTCTCTGAATGGACTCCCCTGGCCCTAGATGCCCACCCCTCTGTTCTGGGCATATGTGAGCAGGTATGGGCTGGCTGCTTTGGTGCTTTATGGTCATGCCTTCAAAGCTTGTAAAGCTGAGGTGGAGGAGGGATTGTTCGATACTGATGGCTGTTGTTTTGTCCTTTAAGACCATCCACAGGGCATAGAGATTCCCCTTTTCTTCCCTCTCCATGGCTGTCCTCTTGCCTACTTTGGTGACTCTCCGATTCTGGGGCTGGTTAGAAAGCTCAGGCAGCTTCAGTGTGTCTCTTCCTCACTTTCATATATATCCATTCAATTATCAAATCCTATGATTTCACCCCTGCAATGTCCCTCAAATCTATCCCCATCTTCTCACTTCTCTTGTCATGTGAACAACTGCAAATCAGCTTCTCTTCTTAAAGCTCTTCTCTGAAACATCTGCCCTGGTTGCAGCCTTCACAACGTCAGCTTCCACTGCTTGCTGCCAAGGCCCCTCATCATTTACTTGTTTGCATCTCAGGCTCTTATATTAAATGTTCGTTAAACGTTCTATGATCCATCCAGAGCAACCTTGTCAGAGCAGAGAGGGGGAAAAGCAAATATCTATCTTCTTTCTTGTCATTTCTCTCAGATGAATGAATTAAATATTTTTATTGCTTTGAAGATTAATTATCTTTTGTCCCTGGGCCAGCTTTAATATTCTCACTGTATCTTCTTGTGACTAGGACCTGACAGCTGGAACTTATGCCCCCACTCTAAACCTGTGCTTTTGCCAGGTTTCTCAGCATCTCTGTACAATGTGGGCTTCTGCAGTGAGTCACAGCCCAGGGGTTCAGAGAGATTGGAGTCTGACCTGCAGGATTTAGATTAGGTACTAGATCATAGATCTTAGACCTGAGAGACCTCCTGAAATCTTCTGGTCCTTTCTGGCACATGAGATGCTGTCATTACACTTAACAAATAAAACACCTGAGACCCAGAGAGTTTAAGTGACTAAGCCATGGTCACCCAGCTCATAAATTCTGGACCCTAATACCAGACTAGACTTTAGGCTGTAAATGTACTTTATCCTCTCTGGGTAAGGCAGCTCTCTATTTGTAGAAGGCACCAACTCTCTGAATTTCTCTTTGCAAATAAAACAATATGGGACCCCCTTTTTGTACTTCTATGCCTTGTCAGTGTAAGGAAGGAAAGGCAGCCTAGAAGTGACCTCCTCCCAGACAGGTGATGTCTGGTGGATAGGCAGATATCCCCTGTCCCTTGTTCCCCAGAGAGCTCAAGGGGTAGGCCTGTGGGACACTTTGTCCTACATGATTCTTGTTCAGTGAATCCCTGTAGGCCCTCATGCACAAAAGGAGGGTTTTGTTTGTTTCTAAGGTGGTTTCTCAGTCCCTCAGGACCACCAAGCACCACTTCCTCATTTCTGCCTGTGTTCCACCTCAAGCCCGAAGAGTAAACGAGTGTTCTTTCTGCATGTGCCTTATGCCCTCCCCACCTCCCAGCTATCTCTCAGTTCTCTGGGTGTTCTTCTGTTCTCCTAATTACGTGAGCCTGGAGTCCTCTGTGACTCGGCTTGATAAGCATTCTCCAGTCATTTAGTCTGTCAGTGCTCACCAACCCTGTCATTTTTTCCCTTGGACATGCCTTGCAAAGCCAGCTGTTCCTGTCTGCTCCCTTGTGGCCGCCGTCTACCATGGCCAGGTAGCTGTGCCCTCTTTCCTGGATCACTATACCAGCCTCTTAGTGATTTCTTGGTCCTTTGTCCTTCATCCATCATGCAGACTGGTAGACTCTAAACACTGCCCCACTTTTGAATTTAAAACTCCCTGAAGCTATCAGACCAAACATTCCAGCTCTTTCATAATCTAACCTTCCATCTCTAGTATGAGTTGTTCATACTGTCACACTGGGCTACTCATGTCTCCTACATATTTAGTGATTCTCTGCTCATGTATTCCCTCCCTCTCTCTCTCCCTCCTTCATTGAAAAAAATATAATAACTATAAAGCATGCAAAGTTTTATTGGTT
Source organism: Delphinus delphis (assembly GCF_949987515.2). Lineage (NCBI taxonomy): Eukaryota > Metazoa > Chordata > Mammalia > Artiodactyla > Delphinidae > Delphinus > Delphinus delphis. The sequence continues at coordinate 72,694,591 of NC_082690.1, read as the reverse complement.
CAACAAGTACTGCTGTGTGAAAGGGAGGAATGGGGTTTTGGATTTGGTGATTTACCTACTGTGTGTTGATAGTTTGCATATATTTACCTTTTTTAATCTTCTTGATATTCCTGTGAGTTAGGTTGGGTTATGTTCATTTTATAGATGTGGAAACTGAGGCCCCAAGGAAAAAAGCACATTCTCTTCTGCCGTGCCATGGACCTCGTGCTAGAGGTGGAGTGGTAGGTAGGAACTAAAAGGTCTCTAGGCTGACAGGAGGGGTAGGGCATGCACTCAAACAGCTGTCATGGAAAAAGATGCCTGTTGTCCTGAGAACTACAGATACAGTGCTATGGAAATTCTGAGGATGGTGAAATTTCTCCTAGCTGGAGGATTAGGGGAGACTTCATGGAGGAGGTAGAGTTCCACCGAGTGTGAAGGATGGGCAGTATTTGACAGAAGGATGTAGGAAGCCAGGCCAGGAAAGGAGGGACCAGTGTAGACAGAGGAACAGAGAGGGAAATGCCCTTGGTGTCAACAGAGATCATCAGTGAATGGTCCACTTTGGTTGGAACACAGAGTTCTTGTAGGGAACAACATGGTGGGATGTAAGGCTACAAACTTGAACTATAGCCTGTTCATAGATGGACTTAAATATCTGGTTAAAAGATTCATGGTCTGGGGAATTCCCTGGCGGTCCAGTGGTTAAGACTCAGAGCTTTCACTGCTGTGGCCTGGGTTCAGTCCCTGGTGAGGGAACTAAGATCCCACAAGCCATGCGGTGTGGCCAAAAAAAAAAAAAAAAAAAGATTCATGGTCTGTTCTATAGGCACAGGGAAGCTATTAGCACATTTCGAGCAGGTGAGTTGCTAGTCAAAGCTGAGATTTAGAAAGCTTACCTTGGGCACCCAATAAATTGGAGAGAAGAGGAAACAACAGAGAGAGGAAATAATTAGAAGCTATTGCAATTGTCCAGTACAGCTGTTCTGAGGGCCTGAAATAGCACAGTGACAATGGGGATGGAGAAAAGGGGCAACATGAGAGCAGAACCTGGAGACAGAATTACAGAACTTGGTGATTGGCTGGACTTGGGGCATGAGAGGAGGACTCAGAGATGATTCCCACGTGACTGTGAGGATAGAGGAGGGTCAGAAGGGACAACAGATTTGGGGGTGGGAAAGGCTGAGGTGGTGGTAGAGGATTTGTTCTGTTTTGTGCAGATGGAATTTTAGGTGCTGGTGAGTTGCCTGTTTCACATCTGTGTTCAGTGCTCTTCACCACTACTGCCGCCATCCCCTCTGTCCTTCCTCTTTACTAAGCAAACTTTTGGCTGTCTTTTATAGTCCAGCTGAATAAAGCCCTCTGGTGAATGCTGTTTATCTTTGAATCGCTGATATACTGTCCACGCCACTGGATATTTCCCAAGTCCAATCTCCCCAGCATGTGCCGCCAGACACATACATATACCTGATACATGTGGGATGAGCGTCTGGTGGTTATATAACTGACATTATCACAGCTGTAGTTCATGTTTGTATGAAAGTTTATAGAAACACATTGAATGGTCAGAAGTGTGTTGTCATTTCCTGTCAGTCCCCCTGGTGGGGTCACTGAACCATTGACTCAGTAAACTGAAAAGGTTTTTAGGGAATAAATGGTAAATTTTAGTTTAATAATAAACACAGTTGAAGACATTAGCACATATCAAATGGGAAAGTTGGGATGCTACTATAAGTAGATAGACTTTGTCAGAAATAATGATCAAATTAAAAAATATATATCAGGTGATATCCATGCTGAGATTGATGTTTTGTGTGTGTTAAGAACAAAGACTCTTAGCATTGTACTTTGCATATAGCACTCAATAAAGCTGGATTCTATTATTACTGATGGAAAATATGAAACTGTAAAATGGAAAAAAAGCCATTTTTTAGTATAGGACCAACATTTTGATTAATACGGAAATATATACAATGTTTTTAAAGTGCCATTTAGAGGTCTAAAATCATTGTTAGTTGACGAATATAAAAATGTTTTGTTTGCTCCTAAAATTATCCTGGCTGACACATTTGGAGAGCATCAAATTCAGGAAATTTGGAAGAGTTGTTTTTCTCTTCTAAATATTTAGTGAAAGATAAAAGTGGTCTGGGGAAAAGAAGAGTACTTCCCCATCTTTCAACAATTTCCCATTTCCCCCTTTGTTTCTCTGGGTCATCAGATCTTCAATGCACAAAGCAGAAAGGGAGCTAGCATGTGTATCTACTTTGTCCAGGGTACTAAATACAGGTAATCGAATTCAATTCTGTGATAGTCCTGTGAGATTATTGCTATAATTCCAGCTATGCAGATGAGGAAATTGAGGCTTAGAAAGTCTTAGTAGCTTGGCCAAGTTCACAGAACTAACAGGTGCTAGAACCAGAAGTGAGACCTCTCTCACCTAGACTATTGCAGTAGCTTCCTGACAGTCTGTGATGGAAGAGCTCATACTCTTTCCCCCCCTGCCATGCAACCTTCTTGCTGTGTGAGGCAGAGGGTGGCATGTTAGGGTTTCAGCTTCACGTTAGAACTGCCAGAACAAGTAACTCATTCAAAAATATTTGACCTCTGATTTGTTTGAAGGCAGGGCCAGATCCTTGAGTTCCTCAGTCACCATTGCTGCCTGCTACTCATTTTAAATACGTTTAAAAGTAGTGTTTCGTTACTGTGAATACTCAGCCCTCCCAGTATGGCCCCTCTATAAGTGGGGCATATTGTAAGAAGGAACCTGACAAGAGAAATCTATGTAGCATAGCTTTTTGAAAACTTGGTTTCTCGCCTTTGGAATGTGTGTTTTAAGGTTTCAGATTGTGCTTTTGATAGAATGTTTACCCACATTAGAGACTAATGAGGCTCTCAGTCTTGTTCAAGTGGCAGAGAAAGAAAGGAATGTGCAGTGGTGTGTTCTGTGCTGGGCTGAGGGCTCAGGTGGAGGCAGAAAAGTCAGACGGGAGGGGATGGGGCCAGTCAACCCACCCACACCAACCCCAGCCTTTCTATCATTATAAATTAGATTTGTTTTTTTCTAGAATCATATTAATGGAACCATACAGTATGTACTTTTTGTGTCTGGCTTCTTTCATTGAGCACAATGTTTTTGGGATTCATCCATGTTATGTTTATCAATGTATTTACCTTTTTTTATTGATGGATAGTATTCCATTTGTACCACAGTTTGTTTATCCATTTACCTGGTGTATTAGTTTTCTCTTGCTGAGTAAAAAATTACCACAAACTTAGTGGCTTAAAACAGCACCTCTTTATTAGCTGCTAGTTCTATTGGTCAGAAGTCTGGGTGGGCTCCGCTGGGTTTTCTCTCAGGATTTCACAAAATCCAGGTATCAGCTGGGCTGGATTCTTATCTGGAGACTCTAGGGAAAAATCTGCTTCTAAGCTCATTCAGCTTGTTGGCAGATATCAGTTCCTTGTGGCTACAGGGCTGAGGTCCCATTTCCTTGCTGGTTGTTGGCCTGAGGTTGTTCTCAGCAATTAGACGCTGCCCTCCACTCCTTGCCCCTCCATCATTAAAGCCAGCAATGGTGCCTCAGATCCTTCTTGTGCTTCGAATCTTTCTGAATTCTCCTCCTGCCATCAGCCAGAGAAAACTCTCTGCTTCCAAAGGGTGTGATTAAATTAGGCCCATGTAGCTGTCCAGTTTTCCCAGCACCACTTATTGAAGAGGCTGTCTTTTCTCCATTGTATATTCTTGTCTCCTTTATCAAAATAAGGTGACCATATGTGCGTGGGTTTATCTCTGGGCTTTCTATCCTGTTCCATTGATCTATATTTCTGTTTCTGTGCCAGTACCATACTGTCTTGATTACTGTAGCTTTGTAGTATAGTCTGAAGTCTGGGAGCCTGCTTCCTCCAGCTCTGTTTTTCTTTCTCAAGATTGCTTTGGCTATTCAGGGGTCTTTTGTGTATCCATACAAATTGTGAATTTTTTTGTTCTAGTTCTGTGAAAAATGCCAGTGGTAGTTTGATAGGGATTGCATTGAATCTGTAGATTGCTTTGGGTAGTATAGTCATTTTCACAATGTTGATTCTTCCAATCCAAGAACATGGTATATCTCTCCATCTGTTCATATCATCTTTAATTACATGTAAAAGAATGAAATTAGAATACTCCCTAACACCATACACAAAAATAAACTCAAAATGGATTAAAGACCTAGATTTAAGGCCAGACACTATAAAACTTTTAGAGGAAAACATAGGCAGAACACTCTATGACATAAATCACAGCAAGGTCCTTTTTGACCCACCTCCTAGAGAAATGGAAATAAAAACAAAAATGAACAAATGGGACCTAATGAAACTTAAAAGCTTTTGCACAGCAAGGGAAACCATAAACAAGACCAAAAGACAACCCTCAGAATGGGAGAAAATATTTGCAAACGAAGCAACTGACAAAGGATTAATCTCCAAAATTTACAAGCAGCTCATGCAGTCAATAACAAAAAAACAAAAACCCAATCCAAAAATGGGCAGAAGACCTAAACAGGCATTTCTCCAAAGAAGATATACAGTTTGCCAACAAACACATGAAAGAATGCTCAACATCACTAATCATTAGAGAAATGCAAATCAAAACTACAATGAGGTATCCCCTCACACCGGTCAGAATGGCCATCATCAAAAAATCTACAAACAGTAAATGCTGGAGAGGGTGCGGAGAAAAGGGAACCCTCTTGCACTGTTGGTGGGAATGTAAATTGATACAGCCACTTTGGAGAACAGTATGGAGCTTCCTTAAAAAACTAAAAATAGAACTACCATACGACCTAGCAATCCCACTACTGGGCATATGCCCTGAGAAAACCGTAATTCAAAAAGAGTCATGTACCACAATGTTCATTGCAGCTCTATTTACAATAGCCAGGACATGGAAGCAACCTAAGTGTCCATCGATGGATGAATGGATAAAGAAGATGTGGCACATATATACAATGGAATATTACTCAGCCATAAAAAGAGACAAAATTGAGTTATTTGTAGTGAGGTGGATGGACCTAGACCTTATTTCACTCATACAGAGTGAAATAAGTCAGAAAGAGAAAAACAAATACCGTATGCTAACACATATATATGGAATCTAAAAAAAAAAAAAAAAGTTCTGAAGAACCTAGGGGCAGGACAGGAATAAAGACGCAGACATAGAGAATGGACTTGAGGACACGGGGAGGGGGAAGGGTAAGCTGGGACGAAGTGAGAGAGTGGCGTGGACATATATACACTACCAAATGTAAAATCGATAGCTAGTGGGAAGCAGCCACATAGCACAGGGAGATCAGCTTGGTGCTTTGTGACCACCTAGAGGGGTGGGATAGGGAGGGTGGGAGGGAGATGCAAGAGGGAGGAGATGTGGGGATATATGTATGTGTATAGCTGATTCACTTTGTTATAAAGCAGAAACTAACACACCATTGTAGAGCAATTATACTCCAATAAAGATGTTAAAAAAATAAGTAAATAAAGTAAAAAAAGAAATAAAAAACAATTAGGCCCAGCTGGACACAGCCCTTCCACTTTTGGTAGACTTTCATTTTTAGAATGACCTTTTTGATTTTAAGCTGTACTTTGACATTTTAAGCATTTCTATCCATTGATCCTCATTCTGTCATCTCATTCTGCAACCTGATTCCTTTTCTTCCTGTCCTGTGGCCCTTGTACCATTAAAGTTTTCTCTTCCCCAGATGAAAACACTTATTTTTTTTCCCTTTAGTTTTTACATGACATGTTGTAGCATAGCAGTAAGTGTACTCTCTGGAATCACACATAATTGGATTATATTCAGCTATGCCACCTACTAACTGAGATATTGGACAAGTTAACTTCTCTGAACCTTGGTTTCCTTATCTATGCATACGTTATAGGATTAATTCAGAGATTAAATGAACTAATGCATGCAAAGCTCTTAATCACTTTCCCATGTCACATTATATACACCCAATACATGGTAACCACTATTATTATTTCCATATTTTTACCCTTTTCCAATTTTGTTCTTTTTTTTTCCTGGATGTGATTTATTTTGGCGATGACCTTAATAAAATATGCTGCTCGAATTACACAAGTGTCTTAAAAAAGTTCAAAGTCCTTTATCCAGTAATTCTACTTTTTATAAAATTTATCTCAAGGAAATAATCAGAAATAAGCAAAAATTTTTGGTCAACAGCAGTTTTTCACAACACAGTTTTTTTTCATAACTGTTTGTCACAACACAGTTTTTACTGGCAAAATATTGAAAGCAATCTAGATAACTAAGAATAGGGAAATAATGAAATTACAGCACATTCCTATGATGCTATAAAGCCATAAAAATCACATTTTTAATGAAAGTGATGACATGGGAAACAACATTTTGTTAAGTACCAAAGTCATAATATAAAACAGAATATATAGCATGACCCTAACTGTGTTTCTGAAATTATGTATATTTTATTCACATACAGACAAATATTGTTAGGGAAAGGATTGAAAGGAAACATGCCATGTGTTAATAGTGAGTGGTGGGATTATAGGTGTTCTTTATTTTCCTCACTATATTTTTTTCGTAATAACTATGAACTTTTATAATCTGAAAAAAATGAATAAATTTTATTTTAAAATTATTTTATGTATGGAGCCTAGAATAGAACCTGACAGGCCACAACTTTGTCCTGAACCAGGAAAGTTGCAGAGTCACATCAGTAGATCAAGAGAGTACCTCTGATGGTCACTCAGCTGGGAACTGGCCTGAAGGCAGTGGGATTCTAGGAGGCTGCCCCTGGGGACAGGGTGGCAGCACTCATTAGACTGTTGACTAATGGGGCTGCCCCTAGGAAGGAAGTCTGTCTGGCTGGGTCACATGGCATAGTCAGTTGCAGCAGATACAACAGTTACTCTTAGTGCCATATTCATTGTTACACTGCACACGCTTGTTATGATAAGCTTTGATGTCTCTGTCACATCTTATCTGCATCCTTGGCTTTTTAATCCCAGAAAGAATAAAGCCTTAGGATCTGGACCTCTAGACTTTGTTTTGTTTTGTTCCAATCAAAAAAGCAAAATTGATTCTTAGTGTGAGGGGCTCCAGGGCACCAGAGGGCCTCTTGGTCAGGGGCCACGTTCAGGTGGTCCTGCCCTACGCCTGGCAATGGCCCAGCCAAGCTCTACTGTGTAGCTGCTGAAGCAAAGGTAAAGATTCTTGCGTCCTGTGCACAATGGCTCAGAGTCAGCCTGCAGGCTTGTTTTTGTTGCTACTGTTGCTGGGGATAGAACTGAGAGGGGAAGGAGCTGTGTTGTCTCCATCCACACACTAGGGGTCCACTTTCTAACTGTTCCCATCCTGGGGCATCACCCAGGGGCTTTTCCTCAGGCCTTGTGGGATCTACCTGTCTTGTTGTGGGAGGCCATTCTGTTTATCCAGTGACTCAAATTCTGAACATCTGAAGAATCATCTAGTCTCTGAATTCAACCATTACTTACAGAGCTCAAAGCATTTACAAGACCCTGGTAAGGAGTTGAGGAAATTCAGATAAATCCAGTGTCATTCATCTAGCATTTCCTGAGTATCTACTCTGTGTGTCAGATTCTGAGCCATGAACTGTGGGAGGTACACAGATGTGAGTGACTTTAATTCAACAAACATCTGATTAGGACCTACTATGTTCAGGGCACTCTGCAAGGCACTAGGGAAGTAGATTAATGAGACACAGTCTTCATGATTAAGGTAATCTGAGAAGAGAGAGACACGGGAACCACTTAATAAAAAGTGTAATAAGTACTATTTCTATAGCAGGGCCCAGAGGAGAGAGTAATTACTTCTGAAGTGGCCTGGCTACTTACTGGCTATGTGCTTTTAGTCAAGGTATTTAACCATTCTATTCCTTAGTGAATGTATCAAATAAAGATATGATGAGTTAATTCCCATAAAGCGCCTAGAATGGGATTTAGCAGTCATAGATGTTAACAATCCTTTCCCTTCTCCTCTTCACCTCCCTCCTTCCCAAGGATGAATGGTGAAGGTTTCCCTGAACCAAGGGGACAGCATGAGTGAGGTGTGATGAGGAGCAGGGTGGCAGAATGGGTGTATGGGGTCTGATGAGTCTGGCTTGCAAGTATTTGTGGTTAATTCTACTGGGGAAAGAGACTAGAGAAGTACACTAGGTCCAGACCATGGAGGATCTTCAATACCAGACAAGGAATGTGGGTTTGGGCGACAGAGAGCAAACTAATCCATGTGTACTTTCGGAAGAGTATCTTGGCAGAGCAAGGAGAGGTTGGGGAAGAGAGGGACACCACAGAAGCCGCTGCAGAATTCCAGGCACGAGTGAAGGCCAGAAGTAAGACACTTTGATTCCCTTAGTGTGGTAGGGGCTGAGGAAGAGACTTAGTTCTGTTTCTGTGTGCCTGCCTATGGGTTTCTTGCTGAAGGAACATTGGTTTGAGTGACAGTTTGTCTCATGTAGCCCGTAAATTTTTATATTCTAAGATTATGTTCAGTCTCTGACCTCAAGGCTGATCCACCCATACATTCCTGCCCACTTAGCTGCACTCATTGCATTGTATGTGAGGTGAGCATATATCTGAGACTTCCTGTGCTTGGACACCAGTGGCTTGCACAGAGCCGGGCAGCTGTGGAATCTGCTGAAATCTCAAATAGCCTCATTGCGGGGGAGCTTTTATGAAGAGAAGCGTAATATTTAAAATCACAACAACGAAAATTCATATAAAGACATATTTTCCAGAGGCCTTATAATATAAAAAGAGTTGGATATCACAGGAGATGGAAGTAACATTTATTGAACTACGCCTAAGTATCAGGAGCTGGGGTGGGTTCTTTGGCATACTTGATCTCACTGAATCTTTGCAATCTTGTGATGCAAGTATTACTGTACCTGTTATACAGTGAAGGCTCAGAGGTGCAGTCTTTATGCCCAAGGTCAGGTGACTTAACAAGTGTCAGACTTGGGACCAGGCTCTTAATCTCCATGAGCCTCAATTTTCCCATCTACCTTCAATACCTTTACTTCTTTGCTCAGTTCCCCTGTATGAGACTAGTCCACTGTCCCACACACAGTCCAGCTGCTACCTTCCTTGCCCAGGATCCCATTCCCCACCAGGCCACTGCTGTCCAACCAGGCTCTGAGCCCCCACTGGGCTGCTGCCGCCCCTGCTGAGCCACTTGCTTCACATGGGTTCCCATCGTCCACTCCCCTACTTGGTCACCTTCCTTCCTTTTGGACTGAATTATTCAGGAAGGAAGGCTATACTTTTTACTTCACTTTTCTCTTTTTCTTTGTTTTGGTTGAAATATAACAAACACAGTAATATGTGCAGATCTTATGTATTCAACTCAATGAATTTTTACATTTGCATATACCTGTGCAATCACCCAAATTAGGCACCTCAGCAAGCCTCCCTCATGCCTCTTCTCAGATACATCCACCCCAAGATTACCACTGTTCCACACTTTCACCGTAGATTAGTTTTGCTTATTTAAATTTTTTTAAACACCTTTATTGGAGTATAATTGCTTTACATTGTTGTGTTAGTTGCTTCTGTATAACAAAGTGAATATTTAATTTTTTAACTTTTTATTTTGAAATAATTTCAAATTTATAGAAAATTTGCAAGAATAACATAAAGAACTCTCCAAATCCTTCACCCAGACACAGCATGTTTTAACGTTTTACCACATTTGTGTGCATTTGTGTGTGTCTCTGTCTCTCTTTTCTAAAAATTTAACATTGGTAGAACACTGTTATCTAATCTACAGAGCGTCTTCAAATTTCTCCAGTTGTCTCAATTATATCTTTTATGACAATTTTTCACTTTTTTGTAGGATTCAATCCAGGATCATATATTGCATTTAATTGTCATGTCATTTTGGTTCCTTTAATTTGGAAGAGCTTTTCCTTATCTTTTATGACATTGATATTTTTAAGAGAACAGGACAGTTGTTTTTTATAATGGCCCTCAATTTGGTTCTATCTGATTTTTCCTCATGATTAGATTTCATTAGGCACTTTCAGCAGAAATACTAAATAAGTGATGTTTCTTTAATGCATCACATGAACAGGCAACTGATGTCGATTTATCCCATTGGCAGTGATGCTAACTTAGATCACTTGGGTAAGGTGGTGTCTGCCTCCTTTCTCTACCATAAAGCTACCATTTCTCCTTTCTTTGTAATTAAGTAATCTGTGAAGAGATACTGTGTGACTATGTAAATACCCTGTTCCTCTTCATACTTTTGCCCAGTAGTTTTAACATCCATTAATGATTCTTGCCTGAATTCACTATTACTATTGCAAAATTATTTTCTTGCCCAATTATTCCTTTTACATTTATAATTTTTTACATTGTACTATAATGAAGAGCTTTCCCTGCTCCCCTATTTATTATTCATAAGTATAATATGTACTTATGAATTTTTATTTTATTCAGTGAGTTATAATCTGTTGTCATTATTCATTTTGATGCCCAAATTTTCCCTGATTTAGCCAGTGGGAGATCCTTCAAGCTTCTGTGTCCTTTTGACATGTCCCTGTCATTCTTTAATCACTTCCTTTCTTCCTGGCCCAAATAGATGTTCCAGGCTCAAATTATTCTTTACCTGTCTCAACCCTGGAATCAGCCATTCCTTCAAGGAGCTCTGATTCTTCTTAGTTAAACAGTATTTAAAAGCCAAGATCAGTGCACCAAGTGACCTCATTGCTGTTGGGATGTCATTGCTTCTGGGCAATTTCATACTGATTTAACTCAGCCTGTGTGTGTGTGCATGTATAAAACTGTGAGTTCATACTGATACCTCTAATTCTTTGCGGTACGCGGGCCTCTTACTGTTGTGGCCTCTCCCATTGCGGAGCACAGGCTCCGGACGCGCAGGCTCATAGGCCATGGCTCACGGGCTCAGCCGCTCTGCGGCATGTGGGATCTTCCCGGACCGGGGCACGAACCCGTGTCCCCTGCATCGGCAGGCGGACTCTCAACCCCTGCGCCACCAGGGAAGCCCGTGATACCTTTAATTCTAACTCTTGTGTCCACGAGGTTCCTCTTTGCCCTCTCTCATTACATATTTGTGTTTTCTTTGTCTGCAGTGAAAACTCTAGCTCCCAAGAACATTAATGTATTTCCCCATTTGCACAGTCCTAAAATATATACAAAATACTTTCAGAATTAATACATGCATACTGCTATGAAAAAAAAAATGAATCCACTAAGTAGAGTTAAGGATGTTTTTAACAGCTCTTTTTGTTTTCAAACAGACCTTATTTAGTCAAAGTACTATGTTTAAAAGTTACTAGGGGGTGTGGTAAGAGGGGAGTTAGCGTCTCCCCACAACTAGGGAGTGTGCCGACCGCTGGTGGGGAACTCTGAGCCCCAAGGAAACGGGAGGAACCCCAAAGTGAACCAGTAGGACGTAGGGGGACGGAGGGGGGAGGAGCAGTGGAGGCCAGACAAGATCAGTGCCCCCCCCCCCCCTCGGGCTTCCCTGGTGGCACAGTGGTTGAGAGTCCGCCTGCCGATGCAGGGGACACAGGTTCGTGCCCCGGTCCGGGAAGATCCCGCATGCCGCGGAGCGGCTGGGCCCGTGAGCCATGGCCGCTGAGCCTGTGCGTCCGGAGCCTGTGCTCCGCAACGGGAGAGGCCACAACAGTGAGAGGCCAGTGTACCACAAAAAAAAGAAAAAAGATCAGTGCCCCTGAGGCCGGGGAGATCAGGAGAGGCAGGTGGGAGGGGCCCTGTGGGAGGAGTGAGAGAGGAGCGGAGGGCGATTGCCCTGCCCACTTGGGCACGGGAAGCCTGCTGAGCTCCCTGGCTGGTCCCCTGCCCTCCAAGGCCCCGCCTTCCCCCCACCAGCAGCACTGGTCCTGGGGGCATAGGAGGGAGGCAAGGAGATAGGAGAGGCAGGTGAGAGGGGCCCTCCCAGACCCCAGACTGGAGGAGCAGTCTGACGTTTGACCAGACTGCGGGGCAAAGTAGCGTTTGCCCCGCCTACTGGAGCCCAGGAAGCCTGCTAGGCTCCCAGGTGAGATCTCCTGCCCTCTGAGACCAGGGTGGGGGGCACGCCTGGGCCCCTTCTGTTCCTTGAGGCTAAGCTACACACCCCCACAGCCCCCAGGGCCTTTTCCAGCCCTGTGGGTCCTGAGCATTGGCCCTGCCCACCGCCCAAATCTCGCCCTTGCTTAGGCCCCGCTCTCCACGCCTTTCCCCCAAGCCCTGCCTTTTTTTTTTTTTCTTTTCCCTCCTCTTTTTTACTATTGTGGTACTGATGTACTTTCCGGCTGTTGATTCATCTATGTTTTTATTTTTAAATTCTTTCTAACATATCTGTTCATTTCCTAGTCTAATTTTATTTTTTACTTTGTTATTTTTCTCTCTTTTCTTTTTTTTGCCACCCCATGCAGCTTGCGGGATCTTGATTCGTGAGCTGGGGATTGGGGGGAGGCTCCTGCGGTGGGAGCTCTGAGTCCAAACCACTGGACTAACAGAGAATCTCAGAACCCAGGGAATATTCATCCGAGTGAGGTCTCACAGAGTTCCTCATCTCAGCACCAAGACCCAGCTCTACCCAATAGCCTACAAACTCCAGTGTTGGAAGCCTCAGGCCAAACAACCAGTAAAACAGAACACAATCCCACTCATAAAAAAAAAAAAGAGAGAAGGCAAAAAAATATCTCACAGATGAAGGAGCAAGGTAAAAACCTACAAGACCAAATAAATGAAGAGGAAATAGGCAATCTACCTGAAAAAGAATTCAGAGTAATGATAGTAAAGATGATCCAGAATCTCGGAAATAGAATGGAAGCACAGATTGAGAAAATATAAGAAATGTTTAACAAAGATCTAGAAGGACTAAAGAACCAACAAACAGAGATGAACAACACATAACTGAAATGAAAAATACACTAGAAGGAATCAATAACAGAATAATGGAGGCAGAAGAACAAGTAAGTGAGCTGGAAGACAAAATGGTGGAAATAACTGCTGAGGAGCAGAATAAAGAATGAAAAGAATTCAAGGCAATCTCAGAGACCTCTGTGACAACAATAAATGCACCAACATTCGCATTATAGGGTCCCAGAAGAAGAAGAGAATAAGAAAGGGTCTGAGAAAATATTTGAAGAGATTATAGTGGAAAACTTCCCTAACATGGGAAAGGAAATAGTCACCCAAGTCCAGGCAGCACAGAGAGTCCCATACAAGATAAACCCTAGGAAAAACACACCAAGACACATATTAATCAAACTAACAAAAATTAAATTCAAAGAAAAAATATTAAAAGCAGCAAGGGAAAAACAACATACAAAGGACTCCCCATAAGGTTATCAGGTGATTTTTCAGTGGAAACTCTGCAGGCCAGAAGGGAGTGGCAGGATATACTTAAAGTGATGAAAGAGAAAAATCTACAACCAAGATTACTCTACCCAGCAAGGATCTCATTCAGATTTGATGGAGAAGTCAAAAGCTTTTCAGACAAACAAATCTAAGAGAATTCAGCACCACCAAACCAGCTTTAAAACAAATGCTAAAGAAACTTCTAAGCGGGAAACACAAGAGAAGAAAAAGACCCACAAAAACAAACACAAAACAATTAAGAAAATGGTAATAGGAACATACATATCTATAATAACCTTGAATGTAAATGGATTAAATGCTCCAAACAAAAGACACAGACTGGCTGAATGGATACAAAAACAAGACCCATATATATGCTGTCTACAAGAGACCCACTTCAGACCTAGGGACACATACAGACTGAAAGTGAAGGGATGGAAAAGATACTCCATGCAATTGGAAATCAAAAGAAAGCTGGAGTAGCAATACTCATATCAGATAAAATAGACTTTAAAATAAAGACTGTTACAAAAGATAAGGAGGGACACTACATAATGATCAAAGGATCAACCCAAAAGGAAGATATAACAATTATAAATATGGATGCACCCAACACAGGAGCATCCCAGTACATAAGGCAAATCTAACAACCATGAAAGGAGAAATCGACAGTAATACAATAATAGTAGGGGACTTTAACATCCCACTTACACCGATGGACAGATCATCCAAAAAGAAAATAAATAAGGAAACACAAGCTTTAAATGACACAGCTGAGCAGATAGATCTAATAGATATTTATAGAACATTCCACCCAAAAGTGGCAGAATACACTTTCTTCTCAAGTGCACATGGAACATTCTCCAGGATAGATCACATCTTGGGTCACAAGTCAAGCCTCAGAAAATTTAAGAAAATTGAAATCGTATCAAGCATCTTTTCTGACCACAACACTGTGAGATTGGAAATCAATTACAGGAAGAAAACTGTAAAAAACACAAATACATGGAGGCTAAACGGTGTGCTACTAAATAACCAAGAGGTCACTAAAGAAATCAAAGAAGAAATTTAAAAAATACATGGAAACAAATGACAGCAAAAACACGACAACACAAAACCTATGGGACACAGCAAAAGCAGTTTTAAGAGGGAAGTTTATAGCAATTCAACCTCACCTCAAGAAACAAGAAAAATCTCAAATAAACAATCTAAGCCTACACTTAAAACAACTAGAGAAAGAAGAACAAAGAAAACCCAAAGTCAGTAGAAGGAAAGAAATCATAAAGATCAGAGCAGAAATAAATGAAATAGAAATGAAGAAAACAATAGCAAAGATCAGTAAAACTTTCTTTGAGAAGATAAACAAAAATTGATAAACCCTTAGCCAGACTCATCAAGAAAAAGAGGGAGAGGACTCAAATCAATAAAATTAGAAATGAAAAAGGAGAAATCACAACTCACACTGTAGAAATACAAAGGATTATAAGAGACTACTATAAACAACTATATGCCAATAAAATGCACCACCATGAAGAAATGGACAAATTCTTGGAAAGGTACAATTTTCCAAGACTGAACCAGGAAGAATTAGAAAATATAAACAGACGTATCACAAGTAATGAAATTGAAACCGTAATTACAAATCTTCCAACAAACAAAAGTCCAGGACCAGATGGCTTCACAGGCGAATTCTATCAAACATTTAAAGAAGAGCTAACACCTTTCCTTCTCAAACTCTTCCAAAAAATTGCAGAGGGATAAACACTCCCAAATTCATTCTACGAAGCCACCATCACCCCGATACCAAAACCAGAAAAAGGTATCATAAAAAAAGAAAATTATAGACCAATATCACTGATGAACATAGATGCAAAAATCCTGAACAAAATACTAGCAAACAAAATGCAACAGCACATTAAAAGGATCATACACCATGATCAAGTGAGATTTATCCCAGCGATGCAAGGATTCTTCAATATACGCAAATCAATCAGTGTGATACACCACATTAACAAATTAAGGAATAAAAACCATATGATCATCTCAATAGATGCAGAGAAAGCTTTTGACAAAATTCAACACCGATTTATGATAAAAACTCTCCAGAAAATGGGCATAGAGGGAACCTATCTCAACATAATAAAGGCCATATACGACAAACCCACAGCAAACATCATCCTCAATGGTGAAAAACTGAAAGCATTTCCACTAGGATCAGGAACAAGACAAGGATGTCCACTCTCGCCACTGTTATTCAACATAGTTTTGGAAGTCCTAGCCACAGCAATCAGAAGAAAAAGAAATAAAAGGAATACAAATTGGAAAAGAAGAAGTAAAACTGTCACTCTTTGCAGATGACATGATACTATACATAGAAAATCCTAAAGATGCCACCAGAAAAGTACTAGAACTAATCAGTGAATTTGGTAAGGTTGCAGGATACAAAATTAATGCACAGAAATCTCCTGCATTCCTATACACCAACAACGAAAAGTCAGAAAGAGAAATTAAGGAAATACTGCCATTTACCATTGCAACAAAAAGAATAAAATACTTAGGAATAAACCTGCCTAAGGAGGCAAAGACTTGTACTCAGAAAATTATAAAACACCGATGGAAGAAATCAAAGATGACATAAATAGGTGGAGAAATATATCATGTTCTTGGATTGGAAGAATCAATATTGTGAAAATGACTATACTACCCAAAGCAACCTACGGATTCAGTGCAATCCCTATCAAGCTACCAATGGCATTCTTCACGGAATTAGAACAAAATATTTTACAATTTGTATGGAAACACAAAAGACCCCAAGTAGCCAAAGCAATCTTGAGAAAGAAAAACAGAGTTGGGGGAATCAGGCTCCCCGACTTCAAACTATACCACAAAGCTACAGTAATCAAGACGGTATGGTTCTGGCACAAAAATAGAAATATAGATCAGTGGTACAGGATAGAATGCCCGGAGATAAACCCACACATGTATGGGAACTTAATTTACGACAAAGGAGTCAAGAGTAGACAGCCTCTTCAATAAGTGGTGCTGGGAAAACTGTACAGCTGTTCATGTAAAAGAATGAAATTAGAACACTACCTAACCCCATACACAAAAATAAACTCCAAATGGATTAAAGACTTAAATGTAAGACCAGACACTATAAAACTTTTAGAGGAAAACATAGGAAAAACACTCTTTGACATAAACCACAGCAAGATCTTTTTTGACCCACTTCCTAGAGTAACAGAAATAAAAACAAAAATAAACCAGTGAGACTTGATTCAACTTAAAAGCTTTTGCACAACAAAGGAAACTATAAACAAGACAAAAAGACAACCCTCAGAATGGGAGAAAATATTTGCAAATGAGACAACAGATGAAGGATTAATCTCCAAAATATACAAACAGCTCATGGAGCTCAATATCAAAATAACAAACAATCCAGTTAAAAAATGGGCAGAAGACCTAAATAGACATTTAACCAAGGAAGACATACAGATGGCCAAGAGGCACATGAAAAGATGCTCAACATCACTAATTATTAGAGAAATGCAAATCAAAACTACAATGAGGTATCACCTCACGCCAGTCAGAATGGCCATTATCAAAAAAGCTAGAAACAATAAATGCTTGCAAAGGTGTGGTGAAAAGGGAACCCTCCTACACTGTTGGTGGGAAGGTAAATTGATACAACCACTATGGAAAACAGTATGGAGCTTCCTTAAAAAGGTAAAAATAGAACTACCATATGACCCAGCAATCCCACTGCTGGGTATATACCCTGAGAAAACCATAATTCAAAAAGAGACATGCACCACAATGTTCATTGCAGCACTATTTATAATAGCCAGGACATGGAACCAACCTAGATGTCCATCAACAGATGAATGGATGAAGAAGATGTGGCACATATGTACAATGGAATATTACTCAGCCGTATAAAGAAACGAAATTGAGTTATTTGTAGTGAGGTGGATGGACCTAGAGTCTGTCATACAGAGTGAAGTGAGAAAGAGAAAAACAAATACCGTATGCTAACGCATATATATGGAATCTAAAAAAAAAAAAAAGTGGTACCGATGAACCTAGTTGCAGGGCAGGAATAAAGAGGTAGACATAGAGAATGGACTTGATGACATGGGTGGGAGGGCGAAGCTGGGGCAAAGTGAGAGTAGCATCGACATATATATACTACCGAATATAAAATAGTTGGCTGGTGGGAAGCAGCAGCATAGCACAGGGAGATTGGCTCGGTGCTTTGTGATGACCTAGAGGGGTGGGATAGGGAGGATGGGAGGGAGGCGCAAGAGGGAGGGGATATGGGGACATGTGTATGCATATGGCTGATTTGCTTTGTTGTGCAACAGAAACTAACACGGTATTGTGAAGCAATTATACTCCAATAAAGATCTATTAAAAAAAAAGTTACTAGGATTGGTTCTTTTTTCCCCTCCTTCAGAACAATTATATTATTTATTTGAAATAAGTTTGCCTATTTTTGAGCTTCACGTAGATAGTGTCATACAATACTTACTCTTCTGTGTCTGGTTTCTTTTGTTCACTTCTTTCTTGAAGATTAATCCATGTTTTGAATAACAGTAGGGTTTTTTCCCCATTGTTATGAAGTATTCTGATTATACTACACTTTATTCATGCTACTGATGATCAGTATTTGGGTAATTTTATGTTTTTATTTATTATGAATAAAGCAGCTGTGAACATTCTTGTACATGTCTTTTGATGGAAGTAAGTAATTGTTTATTTTGGGTACTTGGGTACTTGGGAAGTATCGTTTGTTTTGGGTGTGTGTGTGTGTATATATATGCATATGTATAGGTATGTATTTACCTTTAGTAGATACTGCCAAACAATTTTTCAGTGCAGTTGTTGAATTTATATTCCTTCCAGCAATGTAAGAGATTTCCACATCCTCACCAGCACTTGGTATTGGCAGTCTTTTTAAATTTCAGCCTGTGTTGGCTATTAGGGAAAGGGTTCAGTTTTTTTTGTTGTTTTTTACATCTTTATTGGAGCATAATTGCTTTACAATGTTGTGTTAGTTTCTGCTGTATAACAAAGTGAATCAGTTGTATGTATACATATATCCCCATACCCCCTCCCTATCCCACCCCTCTAGATGGTCACAAAGCACCCAGCTGATCTCCCTGTGCTATGCGGCTGCTTCCCACTAGCAATCTGTTTTACATTTGGTAGTGTATGTATGTCCATGCCACTCTCTCACTTCGTCCCAGCTTCCCCTCCCCCCTCCCCTCCCACTGTGTCCTCAAGTCCATTCTCTACATCTGCTCTTTATTCCTGTCCTGCCACTAAGTTCATCAGAACCATTTTTTTTAGATTCCATTTATATGCATTAGCATACGGTATTTGTTTTTCTCTTTCTGACTTACTTCACTCTGTATGACAGACTCTAGGTCCATCCTCCTCACTACAAATAACTCAATTTCGTTTCTTTTTATGGCTGAGTAATATTCCATTGTATATATGTGCCACATCTTCTTTATCCATTCATCTGATGATGGACACTTAGGTTGCTTCCATGTCCTGACTATTGTAAATAGTGCTGCAATGAACATTGTGGTACATGACTCTTTTTGAATTATAGTTTTCTCAGGGTATATGCCCAGTAGTGTGATTGCTGGGTCATATGGTAGTTCTATTTTTAGTTTTTTAAGGAACCTCCATACTTTAGGATTCAGTTTTTTTGAGAAGCATGATGTAGGATGTTTGGCTCGCCCGAATCTGTTAATTACCTGTCTTGAGGTTGGCTGTTCAGCTCTCATGGTTGCATCCTGTTCTCAAGGGCATAAGTAACTTACTGGTGTTGCCTTTACTGAAATTCAGATGCATTGTTGTGTTAGGCGCTTTTAGTCTGTAAGGATCAGAGATACTCTCAGGTTACTTTAGTATTGTAAGGATGGTCATCAGTACTGGAAACAGGTGAAGCAAATGCCTTATAAAAGAACAACTGGAAGGTCACTTAGAACACAAGGCAGCTCAAAAATCTAGACTTTCTTGCACCGTCAGCAATAGGATCTAGAAAACTCACATTCCAGTGACCTAGCTACTCTTCTTTAGTTTGTTCCTGCTGCTTCTGACTCTTCTGCCAGTAGCTCCTCTGTATATTAACCTTTCTTGGGTCTATATCTTCCAGCTACGGCTCCAGCTACCACCTAGAGGACTCACACCCTACAACCTTTTTCAGGCAGAATCTCCACATTAAGCCACTTCACAGGCTGTGGCCAATCTATGCATTAACCTGCTTTGGGCAGGTATCCACCCATAGCCCATCCACACCAATTAGGCCACAGGTGCACATAGTATCAATATAACTTAGGAGAAAGGAATTTTCTTAGAAGTGCACTATAGGAAAAGCAAGCATTCCGAGTGCCTGTTTAGTTTAATTGTGTATATTAAATACAAATTCAGTAGACATTTCTCAAGTCCTCTCCTTATCTGCCAGTAGAGTAACTGTTGAAAAAGGAAATGAACTGTTCATAGTGAACCTATGCCAGTTCCTAACACTTATAGTTTCCTTTTACATGTTCCCAAATTATGCATTTTATATGTTCTGGAAATGTATCTGCAGAACAGGGTCAAACTCAAAGTGAATTTTATTCTGTGGAAGTTGGGGGGTGGTGTGAAAGGGTTTTAGGATGTATGAGATTCACTTGTTTGTTAATATCCCATTTTAAAGATGAGGGAACTGAAGTCCAGAGAGGTGAAGAGATTTGCCCAAGGTCATATGACTAAGAAGTGGCAGGGCAAGGACTCAAATCCAGGTCTTCTGGTTCCATACTTAGAGCGCTTCCCACTACCCAACACTGCCTGGGGAGACATACCCTACCGCCACACTCAAATTATTAACAGTACAAAGGAGGTTTGACAAAAGCAAACTTTAGCCAAGGCAAGTGGTAGGATTTGAGAGAAGGCAGATCTTTTAGGGGCTGAGATGATCTGGGAGACTTCCTCAAGGCAGTGGGTTTTGAACTGGGTCTTGTAACGTTGGTAAGGTTTAGAATGGTATGGAAAAGGGAGAATGGTGCAAATAACTGTGCAAAAGCTATGCTTTTAGGTAGCTCTTAAAAGCATCCAGGTTGGAGTGAAAAGGACTGAACTAAGATGGTAGCAACTGAAAAATCAAGATATTGAGAAGGCAGAGTTAACAGGATCTTGAGACAAAGTAGGAGGGAGATAAAAGAGTCAGAGATCTGTTAGTCACTTGAGAGTTTGAGCCTTAGTGACTGGGGCAGTCTGGAACCAGTATCAGAAGAAGAGGGGCAGTATGTGTAGTGGTTAAGCTCACAGGCTTTGGATCAAGGCTGACCTGGGTGTATAACGGGTGTGACTTACCTAGTTTACGACTTATTTTCATATAGAATGTGCAAAAAAAAAATTGCTTTGCAGGGAGAATGGGTTCTTTGCCCCTGGACTTTGAGGTGGAGGACAAGATGGAGCCTCTGGGCCCAGAGGTCTCATTTTTTGGCCTCCGTTGACATCTAGGCTTCAGTCAAAAGCCGAAGCCCTCACAAAGGGAGTTAAAGGTGTCTTTGTAAGGCTAGGTGCTTCCAGAAGCAAGCAACTGTGCTGCCTCTCTGCTGTCACCAGGGCCTCCTCTGAGGCTATTTCTGAGCCTAGGGGTAAAGCTCCGTTGGCTGACAGGACTGCACTTTGCTGTAAAACATGTCCAGACTCCCAGCCTGCTTTTCTAACAGGTTTGGAAATTCTGGTTTGTCTTCCCAGAGTTCTAAGCAGATGGCAACTGGGTTAGGGCAGAGCTCAGCAAAGGCTGCACTGAAGCGCCCATTCCCTTCCCTGTTAACCCCGGCCAATGAGACGCTGCCGTTCTGAAGCTGCTTCCCAGCCTGCTTTTTCCCCCCGGGCTGGGCGGTGCCTGCCAAAGACTAGCCGTGAGGGTGGGAGCCTGGGCGGAGCAGGAGCAGCCGAAGACTTCCCCAGCAGAGTCCCCCACGGAATGGACGCCCCACCCCGCCGTCACGTGCCTCCACACGTGCGCGTCGTTGCCATAGCATCGGCCGGCGCCCAGTCCCATTGGCGTGAGGCGGAACCAATCAGTAGGCCCCTCAGGCTGCTGCGCGCCATGGGGGTTCCTGAGCTGCCGCCCCGGTGCTGGGATGAAGCTGAGGATGGTCCCTGGTTGGTGATGGGGACAAGTCTCGGGTCCTGGCTTCTGCCTGGTTCCTCTCCTTGGAATCTCAGTGCTTCTTCCCCTGAGTCATGGTCGCACCCCGCCCCACTCTGATTTCCCCGTTCAAAGTGTGCAGAGTTGAACAACCTGGTGGAGTTCCCCGAGAGGTGATAGCTTCCACAGCGAAGGCACAGGACAAATGTTTGTTGCCGTTTTACAGCCATTTCTCCCAAGAAAAAGCCCTGGAACAGCCCTTGATAGATCCAGAGGTGGGTACTCCTAGCCCCAGGAAGATGTTTGAGCCTAGTAAACCTGGGGCTCTCCCAGCATAAGATCCCTTGATAATTGGCACAGGGTTGCCAGATGTAAGAACTGGGTGGCGGTGTATTTCCATGCTGAATGGGAATAGGAAGGGTTTAGACAGTTAACAGGACAAAGTTTGAACGAGAATCGGCACAGAATTCTGCACCTCCACCAGCTGTAACACACTGGTAAGTTACCTTATCTCTCTGAACCCCAATTGCCTCATTTGTAAAGCAGTTGTAACAAAGAAATCTTAGATTTAGTATAAGTTTAAATGAAATAATACAAGCAAAGCAGTTAGCCAGGTACCTGGCCATAAGCTCTCAATAAGGGCCTGTCAGCTGTTTTTAGAAGTGGTACAAGTGTACGGGTGGAAACTGAAGTGCTCACATTCAACATTTGGCAAATATTTTTACATTTATCTACTTTTTGCTTATTCATTTAGTTATTCATTCATTTAACCCATTAATGTATTCAGCATATATTTACTGGGCATCTACTACCAGTCAATTCTTACCGCAGTTCATCCCTGTCCAACTGTATTTAGTGGGTTGCAGCCCCAAGGGGAGTTGCGGCTCCCTTCACAAGAGCTGATGGAGTCTAGCTTGGCAGGAGGGGTGCTGGGAGATCTTGTCCCTGTGGCAGTTGGGGCTTTGGAAGTTGTTTTTTGCAGCTCTGCCTCATCAGGCTCAGTTGCCTGAACAGAGCAGACCCCTCTAGTACTTGAGCAGCACTGAGACAGGACAACTTTCCACAGGCTCCTCTGTCCCCCATCCCTCACCCTTGGGGAGGTGTGCCCCCTGTATCTTGAAGGCCCCATCCAGCAAGCCGGAACCCACTTTCTCTACTGTGGGACTCTGTCACCTAGGACTGACCTCTGTTGGTGGCCCACTGTGCTTTGCTGTCCTAGGATTCCTGGAACAATCCTGTGCTTTTGATACCCCATCATCTCTACACTCTATTTTTTTAGTGCCCTTGCAGCCCTCACTGTGCATCTCAGTGCCTGTCTCCATTTGCCTGGAGTCTCCACACCACGACTCACACTTGTTTTGGGACCATCTAACTTCTCTGGGCCATCGTCTTTGGCCCCCTTCATGCCCTGTACTTGGGCTGTGTGGCAGGGATGTTACTGGGCAGGCACCCTGCTGGATCTCTGAGAGACAGAGGTGCTTAACACACACAGTTCATAAGCAGACATCTCATGTGTGCCAAGGGCCATGATGCGTGGCGCTGTGCCAGGAGGTGACCTAAGCAATCTTAGAGGATTTTGCTAGATGGACAGTGGGAGAAAGGGAAGTCACATCAAGGAGATTAACATGCATAAAAGCCTGAAATCACATGATATTCTTACAGAAAATGTAGTGTGAATAGAAAAAAGGGAATATGTTCTTTGGGGTTGAGAGCTCATGAGTAGCAGGGGGAAGAAGTGAGGCCAGAGAGGTAAACAGGGGCCTACACTCGAGGGCCTTGTGAGCCATACTGTGTACTTTAGACTTTGCCCTTCCAATGCTGGGATCCTGTGGAGGGTTTTCTATAGGGGCATGGCATGTGCAGAGTTGTATGTAAGGAAGGTGAGACCCATGGCTGTGAGGGGATGGGTTGTCTCATTTGTCCTCTAGCAATTCTGTAAGGCAGATGGGTAAATACTGTTTTCTACTTTTTATGCCTGAGAACGCTGAAGCTCCAGAGGTTAAATACCTTGCCAAAGTTCTCAGAACCCGAAAGCAGAGGACCTACGATTCACCTGGCTTCCTGGATCTGAATCCCTTTCTCATGGGCACACTGCCATTGTTAACAGAGTCTTCTAGAAAGCTGGGCAGTTGAGTAGATGCTGACAGAAGCAATGTGAAGCAAATGGTTTTTGATACAATCTTGTTGAAGGAGTGTAGTGCTGGGATTTTGTGGCCTGTGGTGTTCAGTCTCCTGACCTCTGTGCCAGTGCATAGACAGCAAGAAACAGCGGGGAGCTTTGAGCTTCAAGTGCAACATTGCCTTGACAAAATCCATTCATCACTGTCTCGCTCATTAATTCACAGCAGCGTCTCCTGCCTGACGCTGGCATTTGTCGGTGGCTTGTTTCTGGAAGCCCCTGGTCTTCAAGGCTGGTCATCTCTGCAGCCCTCAGCCCCAGGGTGAGTCCGGGCAGTCAGAGGCAGGTCCTTTCTGCCTACATTTTGTAAAATGAAATAACTTTATTTTTTAAAACACAAAGGTAGCGTGACCTAGCAGTACAGAACATGAGCCTGGAGATAGGCAAACCTGGGTTTTAGATCTATGGCTGTGCCACTTAGCAAGCTAGGAAAGTTATGTAATGTATATGAACCTCAGTTCTCTTCTCTCTAAAATGAGCAAAGTCAAACCTACCTGAGAAGATGATCGTGATGAGGAAGATGAGGTAGTGTTTATAAAGAGCCTTGGCATGACACCTGGCACGTATGAGTCCTCAATATGGCGGCTTTAATTCCTGCTCTTATTGTTCCCACCACCACTACCAGCCATCCTGCTGCTACCACCAGTTAAAGAATGTTTGAAAAATAGAAGAAAAAAATCTTATAATCTCATCACCATGACGCAGCTACCCTTATAATTTGTTTCCTTCAAATCTTTTTTCCCCACTACTTCAGAGTATATCAGATTTTACAGCATATTTATTTTATAGCCAGGAAGGGTTTTTTTCCCCTTTATGGTGGGAACTGCATTATATTTATTTTTCTTATTTTTAATAGATAATTTTTCTGATTATAAAAATAGTGTATAAAATTTAGAGACCATAGAAGAAGTCAAAAGGAAAACCATACTCATAGTGCCTCCTTTATGCTTAGCCCAGCGGCTATCACTATTCACTTTTTGGAATAACTCCTTCCAGTCTTTTATTCATATTTTATTATAGATTTGAGATCATATTACATATACAGTTTTTATGTGGTTTTCCAGTTCATAGGATATCACGAGTATTTTCCTTTATTGTAAACATCATTTTCCAAGGCTGCATAATTTCCAAGTCATCAGATGGCTCTACCATAATTTACATAGAATTCTCCTGTTGTTAGACATCTGAGTTTTTTCCCAGTTCTTCAGTCTAAGCAGCTTCCTATGACAGAACCTAGGGAACCAGCCTCAGTATAACCAGGAAGCATATGATGAACTTGTGCTGTGTGTATGGCCTGGGTGAGGCCTGGGGGGGACCCCTCAGATAGATGCAGAGCCTGCCTCAAAGGAGCTCAGAGACTAGTCACCCTGGAATTATTTACTGGGGTAAAAATATACAGGTACTTCTTTGCCAGACAGTGTCAGGGAATCCACCTATATGCGGGTAACCGTCTTCCCTGTGGAAGCTGAGATCCTGGACGCATAACTTTTACAAAGAAAAAAGCCTCAGAAGCCTTGCTGCCCCTTCTCACCTACCAGTGGTCATTTTGCCTCCAATGCTCACATGCCTTTTGAGCCTGTTACCTTGACTGTTGGGGGCCTGTGCTAATTACCTTTGAATATCACTTCCAAGTGGTTTTTCACTGGGAAAGAGTGAGAAGCTATAGCACCAAGAAAGGAACTTGTGTGAGAATCAGGGAATCAGAGAGACCCTAGTCTTAGTTTTTGTTTTTTGTTTTTTGCGGTACGCGGGCCTCTCACTGTTGTGGCCTCTCCCATTGCGGAGCACGGGCTCCGGACGCGCAGGCACAGCGGCCATGGCTCACGGGCCCAGCCGCTCCGCGGCATGTGGGATCTTCCCGGACCGGGGCACGAACCTGTGTCCCCTGCATCGGCAGGCGGACTCTCAACCACTGCGCCACTAGGGAAGCCCCCTAGTCTTCATTTTGACACACACTTCCTCTGGCACCTTGTAGTGTTAAAGATTGGACTAGATGACCTCCAGGGCTCTTCCAATTGATATTCCATGTGTACCTGAAGCCTTTTTCTTGCCAGGAGCTAAAGTGAGCGTCCTGATAAAGGTCACAGGATGCTTCTCCAGAGTTTCAAGTTCCTTTTTTTTTTTTTTTTTTTTTTGCGGTACGCAAGCATGTGGGATCTTCCTGGACCGGAGCACGAACCCGTGTTCCTGCATCGGCAGGCGGACTCTCAATCACTGCGCCACCAGGGAAGCCCTCGAGTTCCTTTTAATTAGTACCTGAGGAGCCATTTATACTCTTACATTCCCAATCACTTCCTTCTGGTAGCATTTGGGACATGCGGAGGTTGAAAGGCAAGAAGTCTCTCTCACTGGGTGCAGACACAGGATTCAGAACCCCAAATGATTGTCTTTTATGTATTAGGTATTTGTTCTTCATGTACTTTGTTCTTTCATTTATTCTCTCATTTAACAGGTGTTAACTGAGCCCCAGGTTTTGTACAGTCCATCTGTGTAATACAGAGGGGAACAAGTCTCAGCGTTGTTCTCAAGACACACACAGTCTAGTGAGGAGACAGGAAAAAATGTAAAAGACAACAATATGATTGCTGCAGTGGGGGTACATATAAGTTGCATAATGCAAGGAGTGCTTGAGTCTGCCTAGAAGCAACAGCAAGAGAGTCTCTGGATGCTTTGAAATTTTAAAGGATGAGTAGAAGTTTTTTAGGTAGGCAGTTGAGGAGAGGGCATTCCCGGCAGAGAAACAGCATGTGCAAAAGGCCCGGAGGTGTTGGGAGAACATGTTGTGTTCAGAGAACTGCAGGTGGTTTGTGTGGCTGGAAGGTGAAAGGGAAAGTGAGCAGATGAGGAAAAGTCAAGAATTTTTCCTCAGGCAAGTCTGTTTCCACTGTATTCTTTGCTCATTTTATCAGTCCAGATGAGAGTGATGGATTTTTAGCTCAGTTTTCCAAAACTGTCATTTGTATTCCCTTGTATTTCCATTTTTATAGTAACACATGTTCATTATAGAAACTTTGAAAAATACAAAAACGTAGAAAGAAGAAAGGATTAAAAAAAAAAATCTCTCATGGTCTCTGCCTAAAAACAAATACTTTAACACCTTGGTGTATTTCCATTCAACGGTTTTTTGTTTTTTCACTTTTTCTTTTTATGTAGTCATGAGTGTATCGTAACTATAGTCTTTTGTACATGGTGCCCCTTTCTACTTACTTCCTAAAATTTGCCAAAAAATAGATGTTATTATCATTAAATTATAACTGATCATAAAATATAATGGCTGAAATATATTTTTTGTTTAATGTAACTTATTTTCTTTCTCTTTACAGGTCTCCTGTGGCTCAGAGCATAATCTGGCAGTGACTGGTAAGTAATTAGTGTACTGATAGCTGTGTTTATTCTGAAACTCATGGGCAGATTTGGAGGACTCTTGGTTAACCAAAGGCCAGGGTGCATGCGTCTGTTGGGGAAGAGTCTGGGAAATGGAGGCCTTTGTTGATCAAGGCTTTGCCAGAAGCCCTTTTTCTAAAAATTTCTATTCAAAAAGGTGCCTGAGCTGGCTTCCCTGCCTCAGGAAGTGGCATTTGGGAATATTAAAGATCTTACAGGCTGGGGGCATCCTGTGTAGAAAGCCAGACATGAAAGGGGAGGAGAATTGGGCTGCTCCTGGTTTTTGAATAAATCCTTTGCACCGAGTTCTTTGCTCTTGCTTGGCTCTTTCTTTGGAGATGGGGGGTTCTGCTCACTGCCCTTGCTGCCATGTGTTTCATGTCACTCTGGAACTCCCAAGCCTCTGATAAATTGAGGCTTCCTCTTATTGACTCTGAATAACCAAGGTTCACTGTTTTTATAATCAGGCC
Organism: Delphinus delphis; assembly: GCF_949987515.2. NCBI lineage: Eukaryota > Metazoa > Chordata > Mammalia > Artiodactyla > Delphinidae > Delphinus > Delphinus delphis. Next base: position 72,667,056 of record NC_082690.1, on the reverse strand, counting down.
TGTGCGTAGTTCCTTCAAGAAGCCTTCTCATTACTTCCACACGTAGACTCAGTCGGTACAATAAAGAGACAGTGTAGGGCCCGACTACTTGAGTCCAGTGCAGGCTTCTGCTTACTAGCTGTATGAACTCAGGTAGTCGGGCCCCACACAGACAAGGTGATTAGCCCTCCATGCCTCATTTTTCTCACTTTTAAAATGGGGAGGGCAGTGGCATCTTCCTCATAGGGTTGTTGCAGTTGTTGTGAGGGTTAAAGGAGTTGATACATGTAAAGCGCTTAGAAGAGCACTTAGCTCCTGGTAAGGGTTTTAGAAGTGTTCGTTGCTATTTTCTGATAATCATTAGTTCAAATAATTGCCCGCCTCGGGGCTTTAGGTCTCCCATCTGTGATAGGGAGGGGTAAAAACAGGAAACCAAGGTTCTCTCCAACCCCGACATTTTAGGACTCTGTTACAGCCCCATCACTATCTGCCTTGAGTAGGTGATGTCTGTCCTGTGTACTTCCCTCTCCCAGCCTCTCTCAGCTTCTGAGGGGCGAGACCCCTGTGTTCTCCTTTTGTTTCCTGCTTATATGCAGCACCCAGAGCAGTGAGCAGTGCCTGGCCCTCAGCGGAGACTCCAGCACTGTTTTCTGAATTAAGCTAGACTGGCTCGCTCAGCTGCCTGGGTTGGCAGCAGTTTGAAGCACTACTTTGTAGGCCCGAATGTGATGTGCAAGGAGGCAGAACCAAGGACAGTAGAGGAGGTAGGCTGACAGCCAGCAGAGGGGGTGGGGAGTAAAAAGCGCTGGAGTCAGAGAGGGAGTGAGAAAATGTAACAGCAAACCTGCATGCTTTGCAACACCAGATATGTTATACCGGAACTACTCCAGCCTGGGTGTAATTAAGACAAGCTAATCAAAGAATCAGAGGCGGTGCCTAGGATGTTGCTGCTGCTGTCACTGGACTAGGAGAGAGGTTGGCACAAACAGTAAGATTGCAGGGAATCTAAATACATGAAAAAACAAAATCCAGTTGAAGGAGGAGGCCAGAGCCAGCAGGGTGGCAGGCTGAGCCGACAGGCAGCCTAGGGCTGGAGAAAGAGCATAGACTCTGCAGGCAGACACCTTGGTTTAAACCAGCTCCATCTCTGTGTGAGCTTCCATGTTTTCCCCTTGTCTATGTAATGGGGATAATTCCACCTTGCAGGATTGTTGTGAGGATTAGAGGAGATAATGCGTGTGAAACACCTGTTACTATATAGGGGATGCGTAAGAAATTAATCCATAATTCCATTTCTTTTCCATTTCTCTTGGTCTGGGTGGGGAGAAGGGAGAATCACTTGTTCGTGTAACTGTTCCAGTGAAGTAATTCTTGGTTGGGAGAGAGAAGTGATAACATTCTGGAAAGGTGTGTCTAGCGTTACTACCCAAGTGAGGAAGGCAGCAGAGGCGGTGGGAGAGCAGGGCATGGCGTGCTGATGAACTCCTCAAGGGCAGACCTCTTATTTTCTGTTTTGTCCCCAGTGCCTGGGGCCTGGCTCACAATCTGCTGAATGAATGGTTCCAGAGTCAGGAAAGGTGGGCCCAGTCACGAGACTCTGGACATGTCCACCTGCCTGCATGTGAGCCGGGATCAGAGGCTCCCTGACACCTGGGGAAGGGGGCCCTCAGTGGGTGCCCTGCAGGGTGCAAGTTGTATAGCAGGAAGCGATGAGAAGCCTCCTGTTAGCCCTGGCAAGAGGCCAGCAAGAGGGGGACAAGCTGGAGGAGGAGAGTTCCTATCAGCTGAAAGCCTGGCTCTCACAGCCAGCTGCCCGCTCCCCGCTCCTGCCCTTGCCTACTTCAGGTGGATTTCCCTGCCTTCAGTCTCATCCCCGAGATGCAGGCCCTCAGTGCCTCGTGCTGGGTCACACACGTGACAGGCACAAAGTGGTTGTAGAATAGACTAGAACAGAATATAGAGAAGCCAAACTTTGCTCAAAAGTAGAGGTGGCCTTAATATCTAATGAATGCACAGCAGACAGATCAAACTGGAAGAGAGGGGAAAGAGATGGGTGAAAGGATATAATTCAGGACCTACTCTGTCTAAGAACGGACACAACTCCACGAAGTGTTTTTGTTGTACCCACTTCATAAGGAAGAAAACTGAGACTCAGACGTTAAACAAGTTGCCCAGGGATAAGTACCAGTAAATGGTAGAGCTGTGTGCCTGACTTCTAAGAATGCTCCTTCGACTCTGTCATATCCTTGGGGCTGCAGGATGCGGAGTGGTTAAGAAGAGCACAGGCACTGGGATCGTATCGCCTGGATTCAAATCCTGGCTCCTCCGCTTATGAGCCATGTAACCCTGTATAAATGGCTTAACCTCTCTGTCTTGATTGCCTCATCTGGAAGATCATATTATTGACCTCATAGGGTTGTTATATAAAGTGCTAACAGTGCCTGACACAAAAGTAGGCTCGGTGAATGTTAGCTGGTGTTGGTGTTGTTGTTATATGTTAAGAATATAATTTAAGGAAGTAATTGTAAGATGACTGTAAAAAGGCTGAGGCTCAGGGTGGGAGTCTCAGAAGCTGGAGAGAGAAGTGTCTCCCCCACCTAGAATGTCAGGGTCCAGGGCAGGACCTCAGCATAGCTGCAGAACGGGTTTGTAAACTGGAGCCTGGGTACCCCGATCTGGGGGATCTGGAAATCCCAGCAGCCCTGGAAACAGTGCCAGCCCAGATTTGCTTCAGGTCAGGATTCTGCTATCCGCTGTTCCAGGCAGGGACTCGGGACCTGCACGTTCCAGCCTGAGGGAAGCCCCGCAGCAGCCACATTTCAGGCTTCTTAGGAAATCAAAATAATTCGACTTTGATACTTCATTGCTTCCAGGTTTCTTTTTCCCCCCTTCTTTTGCAATTTGGTTTGCTTCTTTTCTTAATTTTCCAATGAAGTTTCTCTTGACCTGTTCTGTGTTTGCTGCCAGGTCACTCTTCCTCAGTGAGCCTGATTCCTCATCTGTAAAACCAACATCACAATACCCACCCCAAAAGTTGTTTTTCCAAATGGCATAGGTATGTTGGTTGCCTGCTACAGAATAGGTGCTCAGCAGGTGAACTTGGCAGGTTCCTGAGGTCATTTGCTTGCTTGCTTCCTTCCTTTTCACCCAGGATTTCCCTCCATATATGACGAAGCTGGCTGGCTCCCATTTGTGGGCGTAGGCGGTCAGCAGAGGTGAGATGAGGACATGTGGCCACCACTTGCTCGGAAGATCCCTGCCTGCCAGGGGCAGGCTCCCCAGGCCCAGCTCTGTCTTCGGGGCCCTCACTTCCATGCCTGGTTGAATTGGCTCCAGCTGTTTTGCTTCCCCCCAGGAGCAGCTTATTTTGGCTTGAATGGGCGATTTGTTTGCCTTCTCTCCTGATTTTCGGTTGTTCAGCCTTCCCTTCCTGCAGAGAAAAAAGAGCTGACCACATTTCCTTTCTTCCGCTCCACGCAGACCCTTGGAAGGGATTTTATTGGTGGCCTTTTCCTGGAGCACTCACGCTTGCCAGACGGGCACTGTTAAAGGGTTAGATATTTGGCAGCAAAGTGTAGAGCGTCCTCCTCCAAGCAAAAGCATCTCTTTTACCAAATTGGAGCTATAATCTATGCAAGGATCTTTTATTTTCAATTTTTTTCATTTCACTGATGACTTCCAATTGTTGAACCTTTGTACCTTTGTAATATGTGTGGTGGAATAACTGACCTTGCATGGCCTGAGACCCATCAAGTGGGGTCATGTGAGGATTTAATAGCGAGAACTAACTCATTTTGACACTGTCTATAGCCCTGAGAGGCAATACCTCCAAACCCAGGGCCTTGTAGAGAGCTTAGAGGCAAGGACAGACTTGTACGGTCCTATGCACAGTAGGATGGGCAGAGCGTAAATGCTTGACTTATATTGTCCCATTTAATCCTCATACCACATGGATGCACTGTTGTTAACCCCATTTTCTAGATGGGGGAAGCCGAAGCTTAGGCTGAGCAGTTTGCCCCGCCAGGTCATCTGATCAGGAGGAATCTGTGTGTCGGGTCTTCAACCCAGGCCTCTATCTCCAGAGCCTGTGGTCTTCTGCCTGTCTGGCCTGTTTTTAAGGCCACCAGATAAGATTATTTCATCTCTTCATTTCAATATTTAGCTCCCCTTCATGTTGGCAAGTTCTTCTGTATATGTAGATTATATGTAATCTGGTTCAGATTAAGCAGTTCTTGGTATAATAACCAGATAAAATCGAGACATTGATGACATTGTGTTGTCATCACACTTCCCTCTCTACCTTCTGAGATTCCCACCCCTTTTAGGATTCTTATTCCCCCTTCCGTTGTCCCTTCTCTTTAAAAAATTTTTTACTTATTTAATTTTTGAGTAATACATGTACATTATTTAAAACTTAAAAAGCACAAAAAGGTTTAAAATGAAAAATTTCCCTCCAGCTTTATCTCCCATCTATCCAGAGTGCCAAAACCCTTCTACCATATGTGCAGCTAATGCCTATTATTAGTTTCTTCTGTATCTTTCTAGTTTCTTTTTGCAAATATAAGTGAATACTAAGATATATTTTTATCCCCCTTTTTACGTAAATTGTAGTATACTTTACATGCTTTTTAGTGTCTGATTTTTTTTCTTTCAATAATTGATCTGGGAGATCTTTCCATATCAGTATAAAAGCCTTTCTAGTTCGTTATTACAACTACGTAATGTTCCAGTGTACCTATATTCTGTGATTTATTTAATCAGTGCCCTGTTGATGGACATTTAGGTGATTTCCTGTCTTTTGCTTATTACAAGTAATGATGTAGTGAATTACCTTGTATATATGTTATTTCATATGTGGGTGAGTGTAGCTGTAGGATAAATTCCTAGAAGTAAAATTACTGTATCAAAGAGAAAGTGTATTTGTTATTTTGCAAGATACTGCAAAAATTGGCTTCCATAGGAATTATACCATTTTCCACTCCCACCAGCAGTGTAGAAGAGTGCCTGTTTCTGCAGCCTCCCTAATAGTAGTGTGTTAGGGAACTTGGATTTTTGCCAATTTAATAGGTGAAAAACTACTCAGGGTGGTTTTGGTTTATTTTACTTTTTAAATTGAAGTACAGTATATATATATATATATATATATAGAGAGAGAGAGAGAGAGAGAGAGAAGTGCACAAATCTTAAGGGTTCAGTCTGATGAGTTTTTATGTATGTATGTACTTAAGAAACCACCACCCAGCACAAGATACAGACCATTTCCAGCACCCACCCCAGAAGCCTGCCTCATGCTCCTTCTCAGTCAGTACCACACCCCCAGAGGTAACCACTATTTTGACTTCTGTCTCCAGAGATGAGTTCTTGCCTGTTCTTGAGCTTCATATAAACGATGTCATACAGGGTGAACTCTTTTGTGTGGCTTTTTTTGTTCAACACATTGTGTCCATAAGAATCATCCATTCTCTATGTAGCAGTAGTTCTTTTTTATTGATGAGTAATATTCCTCTTATGAATATGCTACAACTTATTTATCCATTTAACTGTTGAAGTGCATTTGAGTTGTTTCCAGTTTGAAGATTGTGAATAAAGCTGCTATGAACATTCTTATACATGCCTTTTGGTGAACATATACATTTATTTATCGTGAGTACATAACTAAGAGTAGGATTTCTATGCTACTAGGTCATATGTATAGCATTAACAGATTCTGCTCAACAGTTTTACAAAGTAGTTGTACCAATTTATACTCTTACCAGCAACATATGAGAGTTCTAATTGTGCCATATCCTTGCTAGGTATTTTTAATCTTATTGATTTAGGCCATTCTCCTGAGTGTGTAGTATGGAGTCTTACTGTGATTTTAACTTGCATTTCTCTGGTAACCAGTGATGTGGAGCACCTTTTCATATGCTTAGAGGCCACTTGGGTAGCTTCTTTTGTCTAGTGCAAAGACTTTGCCCACTGTTTTAAAGTGGGTTTTGTCTGTTTTTCTTAATGTTTGTAGAGATCCTTTATCTTATGGAGTCAAGTTCTTTGTTGGATTATATGTATTGTGAACATCTCCTAGGCAGTTGCTTACTCTTTTGCTCTTTTAATGATATCTTTTGATAAACAGATGTTCTTAATTTTATTTTATTTTTTATTATTTTTTTTTTTGCGGTACACAGGCCTCTCACTGTTGTGGCCTCTCCTGTTGCGGAGCACAGGCTCCGGACGCACTGGCTCAGCGGCCATGGCTCACGGGCCCAGCCGCTCCACAGCATGTGGGATTCTCCCGGACCGGGGCACGAACCCGTGTCTCCTGCATCGGCAGGCGGACTCTCAACCACTGCGCCACCAGGGAAGCCCTCCCTCTTTTTCTTGATGAGTCTGGCTAATGGTATATCAATTTTTTTTAATCTCCTCAAAGAACCAGCTTTTAGTTTTATTGATCTTTTCTATTGTTTTCTTTTTTTCTATTTCATTTATTTCTGCTCTGATCTTTATGATTTCTTTCCTTCTGCTAACTTTGGGTTTTGTTTGTTCTTCTTTCTCTAGTTCCTTTAGGTATAAGGTTAGATTGTTTATTTGAGATTTTTCTTGTTTCTTGAGGTAGGCTTGTATAGCTATAAACTTCCCTCTTAGAACTGCTTTTGCTACATCCCATAGGTTTTGGATTGTCGTGTTTTCATTGCCATTTGTCTCTAGGTATTTTTTTATTTCCTCTTTGATTTCTTCAGTGATCTCTTGGTTATTTAGTAATGTAGTATTTAGCCTCCATGTGTTTGTGTTTTTTATGTTTTTTCCCCTGTAATTCATTTCTAATCTCATAGCGTTGTGGTCAGAAAAGATGCTTGATATGATTTCAACTTTCTTAAATTTACTGAGGCTTGATTTGTGACCCAAGATGTGATCTATCCTGGAGAATGTTCCATGCGCACTTGAGAAGAAAGTGTAATCTGCTGTTTTTGGATGGAATGTCCTATAAATATCAATTAAGTCTGTCTGGTCTATTGTGTCATTTAAAGCTTCTGTTTCCTTATTTATTTTCATTTTGGATGATCTGTCCATTGGTGTAAGTGAGGTGTTAAAGTTCCCCACTATTATTGTGTTACTGTTGATTTCCTCTTTTATAGCTGTTAGCAGTTGCCTTATGTATTGAGGTGCTCCTATGTTGGGTGCATATATATTTATAATTGTTATATATTCTTCTTGGATTGATCCCTTGATCATTATGTAGTGTCCTTCCTTGTCTCTTGTAACATTCTTTATTTTAAAGTCTATTTTATCTGATATGAGTATTGCTACTCCAGCTTTGTTTTGATTTCCAGTTGCATGGAATATCTTTTTCCATCCCCTCACTTTCAGTCTGTATGTGTCCCTAGGTCTGAAGTGGGTCTCTTGTAGACAGCATACATATGGGTCTTGTTTTTGTATCCATTCAGCCAGTCTGTGTCTTTTGGTTGGAGCATTTAATCCATTCACGTTTAAGGTAATTATGGATATGTATGTTCCTATGACCATTTTCTTAATTGTTTTGGGTTTGTTTTTGTAGGTCCTTTTCTTCTCTTGTGTTTCCCACTTAGAGAAGTTCCTTTAGCATTTGTTGTAGAGCTGGTTTGGTGGTGCTGAATTCTCTTAGCTTTTGCTTGTCTGTAAAGCTTTTGATTTCTCCATCCAGTCTGAATGAGATCCTTGCCGGGTAGAGTAATCTTGGTTGTAGGTTCTTCCCTTTCATCACTTTAAGTATATCATCATGCCACTCCCTTCTGGCTTATAGAGTTTCTGCTGAGAAATCAGCTGTTAACTTCCCTTGTATGCTATTTGTCATTTTCCTCTTGCTGCTTTCAATAATTTTTCTTTGTCTTTAATTTTTGCCAATTTGATTACTATGTGTCTTGGCGTGTTTCTCCTCGGGTTTATTCTGTATGGGACTCGCTGTGCTTCCTGGACTTGGGTGGCTATTTCCTTTCACATGTTAGGGAAGTTTTCAACTAGTCTCTTCAAATATTTTCTTGGGTTCTTTCTCTGTCTCTTCTCCTTCTGGGACCCCTATAATGCGAATGTTGTTGTGTTTAATGTTGTCCCAGAGGTCTCTTAGGCTGCCTTCATTTCTTTTCATTCTTTTTTCTTTATTCTGTTTTGCAGCAGTGAATTCCACCATTCTGTCTTCCAGGTCACTTATCCGTTCTTCTGCCTCAGTTATTCTGCTATTGATTCCTTCTAGTGTAGTTTTCATTTCAGTTATTGTATTGTTCATCTCTGTTTGTTTGTTCTTTTATTTTTCTAGGTCTTTGTTAAATATTTCTTGCATCTTCTCAATCTTTGCCTCCATTCTTTTTCCGAGGTCCTGGATCATCTTCACTATCATTATTCTGAATTCTTTTTCTGGAAGGTTGCCTATCTCCACTTTGTTTAGTTGTTTTTCTGGGGTTTTATCTTGTTCCTTCATCTGATACATAGCCCTCTACCTTTTCATCTTGTCTGTCTTTCTGTGAATGTGGTTCTTGTTCCACAGGCTGCAGGATTGTAGTTCTTCTTGCTTCTGCTGTCTGCCCTCTGGTGGATGAGGCCATATAAGAGGCTTGTGTAAGTGTCCTGATGTGAGGGACTGGTGGTGGGTAGAGCTGACCGTTGCTCTAGTGGGCAGAGCTCAGTAAACTTTATTCTTCTTGACTGCTGATGGGTGGGGCTGGGTTCCCTCCCTGTTGGTTGTTTGACCTGAGGCAACCCAACACTGGAGCCTACCAGGGCTCTTTGGTGGGGCTAATGACAGACTCTGGGAGGGCTCATGCCAAGGAGTACTTCCCAGAACTTCTGTCCTTGGCCCCACAGTGAGCCACAGCCACCCCCCCACTTCTGCAGGAGACCCTCCAACACTAGCAGGTAGGTCTGGTTCAGTGTCCCCTGGGGTCACTGCTCCTTCCCCTGGGTCCCGATGCGCACAGTACTTTGTGTGTGCCCTCCGAGAGTGCAGTCTCTGTTTCCCCCAGTCCTGTCAAAGTCCAGCAATCAAATCCCACTAGGCTTCAAAGTCTGATTCTCTAGGAATTCCTCCTCCCGATGCTGGACCCCCAGGTTGGGAAGCCTGACATGGGGCTCAGAACCTTCACTCCATTGGGTAGACTTCTGTGGTATAAGTGTTCTCCAGTCTGTGAGTCACCCACCCAGCAGTTATGGGATTTGATTTTACTGTGATTGCGCCCCTCCTTCCATCTCATTGCGGCTTCTCCTTTGTCTTTGGATGTGGGGTATCTTTTTTGGTGAGTTCCAATGTCTTCCTGTCAATGATTGTCCAGCAGCTAGTTGTGATTCTGGTGTTCTCACAAGAGGGAGTGAGAGCACATCCTTCTACTCTGCCATCTTGGTTCCCAGTCCTAGATTTTTGCTTTTTGTTTTTGCTTTTGATGTTTTTATTTTGTCCTATTTTTACCATGCAACTTTTTCTTTCACCGTAGCTGAAATTTACCAGTCTTTTCCTTTATGCCTTCTGCATTTTGAGTTAGAGGATCCCTCCCCACTCCGGGGTATAAAGGACTTTCCTCATATTTTATTCTAGTACATTATGGTTTTATATTGTACAAGTAAATCTTTAATCCATTTGGAATTTATCCTGATATACAATGTCAGGTATGGATTCAACTTCATTATTTTTCCAGATAGCTATTGAAAGTCTCAACACTATTTATTGAATTCACTTTTTTTGGCTGCCTTCCTGAGTCCTGTCACTACCAGAGTAGCCCTAAGGCATAGAGAGAAGCAATGACTTAACCCAAGATTGCCCAGCTAGTCAGTGGCAGAGCTGGGGCCAGCTCATGTTGCTTAGACAGGGCTTGTGGTTGGTTCTCAAGGAGCTTTCCTAAGTGGTTGTGATCTCCCGGGCTGTTTGCCATGTGGAGAGGGACTGCAAAGGCAGAGCAGCGTCTTTTAAGTCACTCCCTAGGTTCTGAGTGCTCTGTCCCAGGTCCTGCTTCTCTCAGCTGCGGAGGTGATATACTTGTTGCCATTATCACACTGCTTGAGAACACCGTATTTTCTTCTTTGCCAGGCCAGAATGTGATCAGATCTTTCACATTCAGGAGAGATGTTTCACAATTAATACAGAGATATTTTTACAGACCATTGGTTATCATTCGAGGCACATTTCTATTGAGTCATTTGTTTTCAGGGCGTAGCCTCACGTCACAAAAAGTGCCTTCTTAGCTCTCAGTAAAGTTTTTCACTATTACTCCTAAAGAAGCAATGTTTGTGTCACTCCACAGTAGTCATTCTACATGAGACCACAGGTGAGGGTGCCAGGCTGTCAAGGAGGCTCACATAACTTGCTAAATTACTCACTCTCTCATGCCACCCTTTTTGGGCACGAGATTAACCACCATGTTTTGGCATAATGCTCTGGTCCTTTTGGAGTTACTTACAGTAGCAAAAACTGTAATTGTGACCCAGTGCACTGGTTTACAAATACTCAAGAAGCTTCGGGCCTTGCAAAGGTAAATCTAACTAAGGTGAGCTCAAAGTAAAAAAGTACGAGTTAGAGCAAGACAGAGACAGACTTCTGCAGTGCAAGGGCTGAGCTCTGCTCCCAGCTCTGTCTGCCACTAACTCTCTGTGTGATCCTGGGCAGGCCCCCTCCCTCTCCAGGCCTTAGAATCCCAATCTGGGAAATAGCTCTAAAGTCTCCTCCATCACTCAAAGTCTGTCCTCATGTGCACAAACTCTGTTGTACATCTTAATAGACCTGCACTGTCTACACTTGCCTTGCATGCAGTAGGTGCTTTGTATGTTTGTTAAAAGCTGAATGAATATTATATACAGTATTTTCCTTATTCCCTCCCATCAGCTTGCTAGTGACTGATAATGTGCCCTGTAGCATTCTGGGTGCTGAGAAGGAATACAGCAAATGGTCTTACCTTATGAACTCACATTTAATGGGAAAGAGACTTAAGCCTGGCACGTGATATGTGCTTAATAAATACTGAATGAACAGATGAGTGAGTGCAAAGCAGAAGGTGACAAGAATTAGAAGAACAAGTGAAGAGGAAGGAATGATTAATTTTGGAAATCCTCATGGCAGAGGGGGTTCCTGAGTGGAGGAAGGGTAAAGAGCGTTCTGTGCTGAGGGATCAACATGAGCAAAGGGAAGGAAGGCTTTAAAGTGTGAATCATGGTTGAGAGACAACTGGTCAGCCAGCAAGACAGCGGAGGGTCAGCTAAGGCCGTCTCCGGTAGCATTGACTTTACCGTATAGACAGTGTGGTGCCATTAAGGGTTATTTAGGAAGACACTCAAAAGTTGACGATTGCAGCAGTAGATTTTTTTTTTTTAAGATAATGCCTTTTTACAGAGTAAAAGAGAACTGACAGTAGTAGGTACCTACTAAGTATGGGCGCCACTCTGAGTATTTTGCATATATCATTTCATTAGGTCATCACCATGCAAGGTAGAAAGTAGACGGGTTTTCCAGATGGGAAAATGGAGACTCAAAGAGGTGAAGCCCTGGATTCAGACTGACATCTGCTGACTCTGAGGTCTGCATTTTCCCCCTCAAGTGCTCCCTGCAGAGGTCAGGCTTTAGCTTAATTAGCGTATCAAGCAGCATCTATTATACTAAGCTTATAGCATGCACGTGACTTCTTCGGAAGACAGGAAAAAGCAATAGCAACTGATAGTACAATACTTGGCTGGAGGGGCAGAGGCCAGCTTGTATCGCAGTCTATCCTCAGAGCCTAGCACCTAGGGGACCATGTGCAGTGTGGGGCAGCTTTAACAATGGCCAAGCAGTCAGGCCCATGAGCCTGCTCTGTCCTTCCTTAGACAGGAGCAAGCTTCCTGAGTCTGAGTGGCACCCTGGTATCTCCCTATGAACGCCCAGACTCTCAGTGTTGCATCAGTGTAGCACCCACAGGCCTCAGCTTGCACCATGACCCCTAAATACCACCTACCCAGTGGCTGTCCCTGTTGCCTCTCGTCTCTGTAGAATCCCCTGTTCCTCCCGGGTGCACCTAAACCCTTAAATGCAGAACAGCTGTGACATTCATTCCAAAGTACTCTCCCTAGGTAAGGCTTCAGCAGCATTCTGTTTGCCCCTTTGATTATTCACAGATTTAGTCACTCATTAAGAAGCTGCACCATGTAATAGAGTCCTAGGCCAAGGGACCTGAGTACCAGATTAGCTGCTGTCACCTTGGGCAGGCACTTTCCTTCTCTGGGCGTGCTTTTCTTTATGGATAAAAGAAATCTGTAAGATAATCTTCAAGGTCTCTTCCAGCTCTGACACTTTCTGAGACAGTGTCTTGTTCATAAAATTCATAAACTCACACCTTCACCCTAACATGGGGTTAGGGAATACTTCTAAGAGAAGACATGATGTTTGTGGTGGGTCTTAAAGGATGAGCAGGAGGAAGAGAAAGACATTCCAGGGAAGGGGATCAACATGGACAAAACCATGCAGAAGACATGGCAAATTGGGGGAAAAGAGGGGATTGGGAGGGGAACAAAGCAGTGGGAAACAAGGCTGTGGGGATGCCTGAAGCCTGAGGAGACAGGACTTCATCCTCTGTGGTAACAAGGAGCAGGAAAGGTCTTAAAGCAGAGGAATGACTTGATCTGATCTGTTTTCAGAAGCAAATAGCTGGTCAACAAAGGAATCTTGGAGGAATGGCATGGGGTTTGATTTTGTGGCTTTGTAAGGTAACTAATTCGATAAGTTTGTGGTTTTCAGCTTGAGGCAAGGAAGATGCTGCTGCCCTTTTGGCCTCAGCACACTGGATGTCTGATTGTTATGACTAGGCATTGTGGCTCCTGAATCCCCATCAGACTTCTTGGCTCGGACTCTGCCCCATACTAGTTGCAACTCCAGTTCCACCCTAAGGCCAGTCCCTCCCTCTTCTCGTGGCAGCCAAGATGCTGACTTAGTCAGGAAGCTGTGCAGTGTGACCCTAGTGTGGCATGCATGCATATGCCAGTAGCCTCTTATGTGGCCTTTGTGCTTTGTCAGTTTTTTGAACCTGTTCACTTTATTCAGGCAGCACTTCTTAAATAAATTCTGCACATGAAGAGAATTTACTGTGATCAGTTGGGAACTGACTTGCAGAAATTTTCAGCAAATGGCATTATATAGCAAGAAGACAAAAAAAAAAAACCCACAAGTAAAATGATAGGGACTCTTGGACAGATGCTTTTTAAAAATTTAATTTTGCCAAATGGAATGGATGGCCAAAGGCTTATAGGCTTCTACTATGGGAGGGGACTGGCTTTCTGAGGGAGGGGAGCAGAATTTTAGCTGATCTAATGTAAGAAGAGGCATAGGGTCCTAGAATCACAGAATTTGAAGGTGGAGGGGACTTCAGAAATGACCTAATCCCCACAGAAGAGGAAATGAAGGCCTAAGTGAAGAAATGATTTGCCCAGAGTCACACAGCAAGTCAGAGGCTGAGCCCAGGATGCCAGCCCCCAGGTCCTGATGCTAGCTGGCACCACCACACCTCTTTGGAGACAGAGCATCAGCAACTTCTGAGGTGAGCTCCAGGACCCCCACCCTTGTCATGCTGACCTGGCAGCCATGGCCTCAGGAGCCCTTGATTGGGCTCACTTCCGGGTAGTTTCTGCTACACATCCACACCGGAGGTACCATATCCTCCATTTCCCTCTGCTGCAGCAGCTCACAGGTTTTTAGCAAATTCAGTCTGGTAATACACAGAAATTAGACCTGTTTCCTTCTATTTCTTAACTTTTGAGCCTCTCCCAGGGGTTGCTACATGAACTCAGTTGTAATCAGAAGAAAAAAAAAGGTAAAGATTTCAATAATTCAGCTTTTGGGGGGAAGGTAAGGAGAAATAAGGGCCTAGGAAGCCAACAGAGGAGATTATCAACTCTCAGATAATCTTTAGGGACCATGATAACAGTAATAGTTGACATTATTGGTCCTTACCATGAACCATATGCAGTTTTACACAATATTAATTTATTCTTTACATCAACCATAAAGTAGGTACTGTTATTATACCTGTTGCACAGATAGAGGAACTAAGGCACAGAGAGGTTAAATAACTCAAGGAGAAGAACATTGTCCTGGATGCTCTACAGTGTAAGGGTCTGGGTATCCAAAGTGGTGGATTCAGAATTAGGGAGTGATATTCTCCCAAATTATCAATAAATTGATAAGAGATGAAAAGGGATCTCTTATGGCTGCCAAAAAACTCCAGCCTCAGCCTGTCCCCATGAAAGCAAAGAAGGAGAGTGTTCCACTTTCTATGATAAAGAAAACTGGGAGGGTTTATATATACAAAGGATGATAAATCAGAAGCTAAACGGGGGTGGAAATGTGAGCTGAAGTCGACAAAGTAACACTTAATTGGGCATAAATGTAAGAGAGGGTGTTGACTGCCTCGATGATTCCTGGTCAGCTGGCACTAGTGAGGCGAAGTGGGGGGAGGTGGCTGTGGCTGTGTTCTCAGAAGGGAGTATTTGAAACTGTGATACCTTCCAAATGCAGGACTTCCCATACTCTAAGGAAGATTTCTTTTTAATCTGGCCCTTTAGACTATTCAGATGCTTTTGTTAATCTTCTGGTTTTTTTGTGACTTTAAGTAAGTAAGATGCTTGCCCTTCAAGGGCTTTAATTGAACAACTATAAAAATAACGATAATAATCTGGTCCCCCCACTTCTTGCTTCATAAAGGCTTCCTGATGTTGTAAAATGTATAACTGATTAGAAAGGAAAAGTAATCATTTTGCATAAAAAGCAAGATAGAATATCATAGTTTTAATAAATATTGTTTTATTATAATTCTCAAATGAATTCAGTGTGTGATTTAGTGGGGACACTAAGTCCATGACAGTTGCCTGACTGGGTTTCAGATCTCAGCCCTGGCATTTTCTAGCTGTGTTACCTTGAGTGAATTACAACCTTCCTGAGCCTCAGTTTTCCTATGTGGATAAAGAGAATGAGAATACTTAAAGCGTTATTATGACAATTAAGTAGGATAATGTATGTAAAGGACCTGATACATGACACCAGCAGTACATAAAGATTTCTTTTTTTTGTTTGTTTTTTTTTTTTGGCGGTACGCGGGCCTCTCATTGTTGCAGCCTCTGCCGTTGCGGAGCACAGGCTCCTGACGCGCAGGCTCAGCGGCCATGGCTCACGGGCCCAGCCTCTCCGTGGCATGTGGGATCCTCCTGGACCGGGGCATGAACCCGCATCCCCTGCATCAGCAGGCGGACTCTCAACCACTGTGCCACCAGGGAAGCCCAGATTTCTTTTTTTTTTAATCAATGCTAAATATTATCCCTTTTTTAAAAATTAATTTTTATTGGAGTATAGTTGATTTACAATGGTTTGTTAGTTTTGAAGATTTCTGTAACTCCACATCCTTGCCAAAACCGGGGCTGATCCAGCTACTAATTTTTACTAGTCTAATAGATCCTATCAAAATAAAGATTTTGTTTCAGAGACAGAAACACTGCCCAGGTTCAACCAGAGAAACAGACCCAGTAGGAGACATATATTAAGAGATTTAATGCACAGAATCTACATGTCCAACTGTGGAAGATGGCAAGTCTGAAATCCACAGGGCAGATCTTCAGGAAGGGCAGGCTGATGTTCCAGTCAATAAGCAGAACTTCTTCCTCAGGGACACCCCGGTTCTCTTCTTAAGGACTTTCAACTGACTGGCTCAGGCTCACCCAGATTATCTAGAATTAATCTCCTTTACATATCAATAAAATCAACTGATTATAGAGGTTAATCACAGCTACAAAATACCTTCACAGCAACACTTAGTGTTTGATTGAATAACTGGATACAGATTGACACATAAAACTGACCATCACATAGTCCAACTTGTATTTTAAGAAAATCATTCTGGGGATGGGAGGAAGGCTGAGTTGAAGGAGAGAGAACCTGGAAGCAGAGAGACGCATAGAGAAACCAGAGCATTACCTTAAGGGAAGGGTGATTAGGACCTGAATTAAGTAGTGGCAGCTGAGGTAGAAAGTCAGAAGCGACTTAAAAGGCCACGCTCAGCTTGTTGGGACTAAGTGACCTGGTATGAACAGGGTTGAGAAGAGAAGGAGAAGAATGGGCAGGATCAGGGGTGGCACCGAGTTTTCTGCTTGGTAGACTGGGTAGATGGGTTGCCATTGACCGAGACAGGACATACACGGAGAGGAAAGAGTAGGCTTTAGGGAAAGTGATGGATTTATTTTTTAACATAACAAAGTGTGAGATGCCTGTGGAACACCCAAATAGAAGGACCTGGTAGGAGATTGGCATGAAGACTTTTAGCTCTTTAGAGAGGTCAGAGAGTTTCTGTAAAGAGAGGTTAGTGAAGCAGATCTACTTAAGTAGTTTTTTCTTCATGTATATATGGATAATGTTTCTGCTAAGTGGCTTTGGTACAGCGTGTGCTGTTGTGATGCCTTTGATAATGTTACATCAATGTAACCACTCTGTGATTATTCCTGCTGCTGCAGTAAGTTAGCCCAGAGCAGAGACTGCTTTCCTGGTCGACTTTTGCAGGGACCTACCCGTCTTACAAGACTTTCTCCCTAGAGGTCAAGATGCCATTGTGAGGGTTAGGTCTTCAGGAGGAGCCCATACCTATGAAAGCTCTGTCTCCTGAGGAATATCCAGGATGGAGTCACTAATTTCTGGGGAGTGATCTGAAAGCACATATACAAAGCATGATTAATGACTGCGGGCCAGCTCACAGCCCCCTAAAATAAGGCCAGCCCAGGCACGCTGTCTGGGGAGAAGCACCCTCTGCTTTCCCAATTTCCAATCCTAGACCTCCTCTGAACAGGTCTGCAGATAATGGATGGGGGTTTTGTGCACTGGGAGGTATGGGAACATGGGGAAGAAGAAGGAATGAACATTCACTGAGCACCTTCTATGTGCCATGCAGTATGCTGCGCACCTTCGATTAAAATGGCGACAACTAATGCTCACCAAGATTTGCCTTGGTGCAAATGGCTTGTATGGTTTATTTTCTTCTATTTAATTGTCTGAACAACCATATAAGATGGGTACCATTATGAACCACATTTTAGAAATGAGGAAATCAAGGCAGAGAGATGAAGTGACTTGCCCAGGGTCGTACAATTGGTAGATATCTAAGGTGGGATTTGAAAAAATGTTCTGATTCTGTGCTGCCTCTCTCTGATACTGACACAGCCACCCTCCCCTCCCTGGTCCTGTCATTCAGGGGAGCAAGACTACAGGGTTCTTTCTCTAATAGTTCTTACAGATTTCTGTCTTCACAACTTTAAGGAGCAGGTGGGTTGGAGGAAGTACTGGGTGGAGATTAGGACACACTTAGGTTCCTGTCCCAGCCTCTGTCTGACTTTGGACCTTAGACCTTAACCTTTTGTTAAGGTTCATCATCTATAAAATAGACATACTAACATCTGAGGATCAGATGAAGAAATTGCTAGGAAAGTGTTTTTGTAAACTTTGGGGATTATTCTGTTGCATCTGTACCTACTGCCTTGCTTTTCAGAATATCCTCTTGCCTGTTATCCTCCCTAACCCTGACTCCTCTTATCCTTTATTATGATTTATGACATTTTTATCACTTAAAAGTCTCTGATAATCATGCCTTGAGGCAGGAGGCCACTAAAATTCTTATATAAATAATTTCACCTCCCTGGGCCAGCTGGAGGGGGCAGGGAGGTGTAGCAGATTTAGCAGCTGTTAAAGCTATAACCAAGAGAAGTCTTCTTGTCAGTCACAGGAGTGAATCATTCAAATGGCTGCTTTGCTGAGTCCTTCCCAGAGCCATAAGGCACACTGGATAGCAGTGTTGCTTTCATCACTCACTAAGCCTAAAATGAAGCTCAGCTTCTTACTTTGAAACGTAGCAGGCATATGTATTTGAAAGAGCATGGGTTCTGGAGCCAGCATTGCCACCTACTAGCTAAGTGACCTTGGGCAAGTCATACTGCCCAACTGGGCCTCAATTTCCACATCTGTAAAATACGATTGATAATACCTGCCTCACAGGGTCATTGTACAGCTCAGATGAGACCATGGGTGTAAAGGGCCCAGTGTGTACCAAGTGCTCATTAGACTCTCAGTAATTCTTGCTGCCCTGAGTCTCTGAGCTGTGGGAATGAGCACCTTGGGGAGGTCGATTTAATGAGGGGTGAAACAATCTGGTTTCCAGAGTGCAAAGGCAGAGGACTCAGTAATAGACATTTGAATCACAGTTCTATTTTTAGTTCCATCCAGCCTAAGGTTTAAAAATGTGGTGTCTTCACCAAGGGGGGAAGGTGGTGGGGAGGTGGTGGGATGAATTGGGAGATTGGGATTGACACATATACACTAAAATGTATAAAATAGATAACTAATAAAAAAAAATTTTTTTAAACGTGGTGTCTTCCTCATGTGTCCCTTCCTCCTTTCTGTGTAAGCAGTGGAGGGTCAGGGTGAGGAGGGGGTTGCCCAGCATCTCCTGCCTTGGCAATGCTGTCTTTCTCCTCACTGGAATCCAGCACGGTCGCCTTGGTTACCATCAGCTTCAAGGGAATCGGTGCAAATGCTTGAACACGAGTGTTTTACTCTAGTCTTCAGTCTTCTAGTCTTTACTCTAGGTTCTCTCACTGCCAAACTGGCCTTCAACTTAAAACTTTGGAGGAATTTCATCCATCACCCCTGCTCATGTTCACAGTGTGGCTGACTTCATGAATTTAGGTTGCGGCAGTAAATATTTTTCCAGCAGGTCTTGTTCTCCAGAGGCACACATGCCCCACAGAGTCCGCCAGCCTCAGAGCTCTGGAGAGCCTCCTGGCGCTCATGCAACGTAGAAAAGGAATGCAGACTACTGGGCACCCAGGGGGCACATAAGAATAATAATAATAGCAAATGTTATTTCATGTCTTTCTTGCAGCACCCCTCTGGTAGGCTGGAGTATGGTTTAGTGGCTAAGAGCACAGGGTTTCAAAGCAAAGAGAACAGGGTTTGAATCCTAACTCTGCAACTTAACGCTGTGTGGCCTGGGCAAATTACTGAACTCTGAGTATAGGTCTCCTTATCTGTCAACTGGAGGTAATAGTACTCATCCCACAGGGCTGTGAGGATGAGTGAAAGAATGCATGTAGAGCTCAGCACAGGGCCAGGTACACAGTAAGCACGAAACACAAAGTAACTGTGGCATCAGTTTTACAGCAGAGGAAACAGCAGCCCAGGAAGGTTAACTCATTTGTCTAAGATAGGCATTATCCCTATTTTATGTAAAAGGAAACTGAGGCTGAGAGGTCAAGGATCTTGCCCAGGTTATACAACTAGTAAGCAGCAGAATCTGAACTTTAAACCAGGTCTCCTGATGTTTTACCAGAAGCCTCTGGAAAACTGGAATAGATACCCCAAACCAGTTTATAACTGGCCCCCTGGTGGTGGAGCTCCAGCCCAGCCTCCCTTCTGCTGAATCCCTCTCTCTAGACATGGGTGCTGGTGAAACATGTGTGCGTGCACACACACGTTTGTATACAAGTACATACATCTAAATGATGGAGCAGGAAAATGTCCTGGGAGACCATGATTCCCCAGAGTGTTCAAGGGATACAATGTTTTAGTTAATGGATTTTCTCAGAGTATTAACCCCTTGGCTTCAGTTGTTGTTGAGGGTCATTTTGAAATGCATTGCAGCCATTGACTTTCTCATGCTAGAAGGGGCTGTCTAGTGAGCATAATTAAATCCTCCTTAAATGACAGAGAATCTTGGCAGAGTCTCCAGTCATCATTAGAATGACCAGTCGTGATGTTTAGGACTCTAATAACAATCTGTACATCTGTCTGGGTCTCTTACACTCATTGTATCATTTAATCATGGCAACAGCCCTTTGTGTATGTTGGGAGTGAGGAGCAGGATGGGGACATAATTATCCCCATCTCACATGTAAGAGAATTCTTTAAAGCATTCAGCACGAATGCTTTATTGGGAATCATATAGCGTAAGAGTAGCAGAGCTAGAACTGAAATGACATTTGCCAAGGTAGGGCAGTAAAGCAGAAAAAAAATGGTTTTTGACTCAGACACACCTGGGTTTAAATCTCAGTTTTGACAGTTACTAATGGTATTGACCTTGAGCAAATTACTCCATCTCTCAGGTCCCAACATCTCTCATCTGTAAAAACAGGGAGAATAATAGTTCCCTTGCTGAAATTATTTTAAGGTTATTCCAAGTATATAATGCACGTAAAGCAGCTAGCGTTGTGCCTGGTCGGAGTAGGCCCTTAGCACATGGAAACTGTTATTATTCTGTCTCCTAGTCCAGTGCTCTTTCTGTTTTACCAAGATGTCCACTACTGTGATGTGGAAGGTTCAGGGGAATGGACTGACCTGTCTTGAGCCCATCAAACCCTAGAAGTGCCTTTCTGAAGTAAATATATTCTCATTAGCTTAAGGAGGGTGGGGTTTTTTTTTTTTTTAATCTCTTTCTAGTAACAGAGCCTGAGACAGATTTTTATTCATAGGTAAACTTAAATAATTTTACATCAATATAAGAGGTGCTGCAAAGCAATAAAGTATCATAAATGGATGTTACTGATAGTGAATGTTCATAGTCTGGAAATGCTTTTTGGATCATGTAGGTCTGTCTTTAAAAATAAAAAATAAATACAAAATAATAATAAAAAATTAAATAAATATAAAAATATGCATAGAATTTGAATAGGAGAACAGGAGACATTTCATGTAGGGTCAAAGGTATGAAGGTAAGACAGTGTAAGATATGCTTGACTAGAACAGAAACTGTAATATAAGGGGAGCATACATGATACGGTTGGGAAAAAAGGCTCATATATAGAGCTTCACATGTGCATGTAAACATACACATATTCCTCTCATCTCTTACCCATGTACATTGCTAACCTAAAGTCCTTAGTTGGAAGTGATCAGAGGCATTGGCCAAATAGATCTTACTGCACTCAGCCTTGATCTGTGGGAAGGCAATATGATATAGAAGAAAGAGCCCTGGACCAGGAGTTAGGAGATTCCAGAATTGCTCTTGGTTCCACCCCCATCCAAGTGTGACTTGGATGAGACATGTAAGCTCCCTGGGCCTTACTCCTCATTTATAAAAATGGGCCACTTTCAGAAAATCCTTTGGAAGTATTTATCAGGAGCCTTGAAGGTGTCCATTCACTTTCATTTCTTAATTCATATCCTGAAACTGTCTCCTTAGGAAAGATCTTAAATATGGAAAGAGCTTTATGGTTAAAGATGTCGATCATAGTGTTTTATAACTATTACAATTAGAAGTTGCCTAAATGTCCAACGATTGGGATCAGATAAATTTATGGCCCATCTGCTTGACTAAGTTGGTCACATAAAAATGAAAACAAAAAGGCATATGTTAAAAAAAATACTGGGAAAATCATACTTCCCAATGCAGGCAACATTCATGAGGTCCTCTGGGATTCTTCACAATCTGGCTCTAGCCATTCACACCAGCATCCCTGTGCCACTGCTATTTACCATATATGATGACCTTACTATGGTGACCTTAGGTCATTTTCCTAACAAACGCCTTTCTCTTTGTATGCTTTTTTTTTTTTTTTTTTTTTTTTTTTTTTTTTTGCGGTACGTGGGCCTCTCACTGTTGTGGCCTCTCCCGTTGCGGAGCACAGGCTCCGGACGCGCAGGCTCAGCAGCCATGGCTCACAGGCCCAGCTGCTCTGTGGCATGTGGGATCTTCCCGGACCAGGGCACAAATCCGTGTCCCCTGCATGGCAGGCGGACTCTCAACCACTGAGCCACCAGGGAAGCCCTCTTTGTATGCTTTTATATGTCCTGTTCATCCCTCCTGAAATGCCCTTCCCTCCCTTGTCCAGCAAGTGAACACCTGTTCTCCTTCTGGTCCAGCTTTAGATTTCCCCAACTTCTTAGAAAGAATCAATTGCTCCCTCATCTCTGTTCCTGTACGTTTCATAAGGGGCCTCTAAAACCTATGTATCATGTTAGTCTTCTGTGTCTGTTTCTGTCTTTCTGTCTCCACACATAAACTGGACATCTCTTGAGGGCCATATCCCCAGTACTTAGCAGAGGGCCTGGCATTTAATGGGCATTCAGTACGTGTTGATTGAATTATTTTTCACTTTTTCTTTTTCTGTGTTTTCTGCATATTTTGTAATGACCCTGCTTATGCTCATAATGGAAGAAAAAAACAGTAATTCATTCATCCATTTATTTTTAAGGAGGTGACTGGCCTAATTCAAAGGTTCTCAAACCTGGCAGTGCATCAGAATCACCAGGAAAGCTTATTAAAATGCAAATTCCCACATCCCTAGACAGGCTTCCTGAATCCCAATGTCTAGGGCAAGGACCTGAATCAGTATTGTTAACAAGCCACTTGGTTATTGTGATGCTTAGCCACGTGTGGGACTCCTTGACCTAAGTACCTCTAAGGTGCTTTCAGCTTAGAGTCTTTCTCCTTCTTGGAGCGGCCTCCTGTCCCTTGCTACCCCTGCCATGAGAGGCTTCACCATGAGGGCATTGTGGAGCAACAGGCCAGACAACAGAGAATAGCTGTAATAGCTGCATTTATTGAGCATCTGTTCTGTGCCAAGGACTGCTTGTTTTATCTGTACAACAATACTCTAAGATCAGTTTCATTATCTCCATTTTACAGACGAGGAAACAGAGGCAAAGAAAAGTTGTATCTTGCCCAAGGTTAAGTAACAAGAATGCAGTGGAGCTCATATTTGAATTCAGTTCTGTCAGGCTTCAAAGCGCAGGAACCAGAACCTCCCTTACTGCCCCTTCTCTGCCTCCCACTGAAGGTATCCCGGCAGGGCCACGTGCAGCCCTGCTGTGTGCAGATATGCCAGGTGGGGTGGGTGGGCCCTGGAGCCCCTGCCCTCTGTGCAGACGTGTGGGATTAGCATGCTTGGGCAGCCATGCGCCACAGAAGTGGGGACTCCTGCTCACCAAATGTGCTCTGACACCCACCCACCTGTTTACTGGGTGCAGTGAAGCAGCGGAATTCAATTTGCGGCAGTGACCTAAGAGGGGCTATTTTTAGTAAGAAAGTAGGTCAGGGGCTGCAGCGGTGCTGCCTGAGAAATGAGCAGCCTCCCCTCTTACCGGGAGGCTTGTTCACTTCTCACGCAGACGGTGTGGAGGTGCAGAAGGCAGACCCGACATCCTCACATGACTGCAGTCATAATCGTCACTGCGGAGCCACTTGGGGGAAACACACATACATCAAAGACACAGAGGTTCTTGTCTGGGTTTGCCTAGGTCCTGGCCCCAGTCTTCCTCAAGAGATTAGAATCCCTTCAGGGAACATCTCGAACATGATAGGAGGATCATGTATTGTGCTCCTGCTACGATTTTGGGTTTGGTATGCATTATCTCATTTAATCCTTGCAAATACCTCTGCAAAGTAGATATTATTATCCCCATTTTGCAGATGTGGAAACTGAGTCACAGGGAAATTGAGACTTATGCAAGAGCACACAGCTCATGTGTAGTGGAGCCAGATTTTGAATCCTGTGTGAGACTTCAAAGCTGATAACCAGATGACCAGTTCATCAAACCATGCTGGAGGTGATTTTTTTAAATTACCACTCTACCTCTGCCCCATTTTGCTTGGTACTTCAGAGAAAGCAGTAGAGATGGCTTTCTCCAGCTAGACTTATCTGAGTCAGACAACCTGCTCCTTCCAGGACAGGAAAGGGTACCAGATGTCTTCCCCAGAGAGGAGAAAGTACGTTTCTACCTACTACTGCCCAATCATTGAAGCCAGTAGTTGCCAAAAACAAACCAACCACTTGATTTCCCTGGGCCTGGAGTGTCTCAAAATGCTCTGTCCCACTGGCTCTGCCACATCTTAACTGCAGACCTGTGGCAAATTGCAGGGCACTCATTGGCGATGCACAGGCGGACACAAGCTTGTTAACAGAATGCAGTAACTGACACATCGTGATTCATTATGCGCAGCACGGAGGACTACAGCAGAAGCCCACTTTGTGGCCGATGGCTGCTGGCACCACCAACCTTGAGAATTTGTTCCTGGCTCTGTTCTGGCTCTCCAGCTGGAAAGCACCATACCTTCAGGGCCAGAAGCAGTCTGAGGCTCCCGCCTTATCCTCCCTCCCTCCCTCCAGGCAAGGAGTGAGGATATTTCCCCTGTCCCCAGGCTGCATAATCTCTGAGGGAGGTTATTTGTTCACTCACTTATTCAACATATATTTTTGAAAATGTGCCATACATGTCACAGAGAACAAAACAGACAGTTCCTGCCCTCACAGAACTTACAGTCCCTCTCTGGGCCTCAGTTTACTTATCATCAAATGGATAGGGAAGAGAAAAGTGGATTGCTCAATCTCTTCTAGCTCTAAGATTTCAGAATCTATGATTCTGGATTATAGTGTCAATCTTAGTCATTTGTATCCAATGCCAAAGGGAAAAAAATGAAAATCTAGAATTTCAGAAGCAGATGGGAACCACGGACATAAGCTAGTTCAATTTCTTCACTTACAGATGAGAAAAATGAGGCTACAAGAAGAGCGTGACTTACCCAGTGGCAGAGCCAGGCTAGGGTGGCCAGTGCCCGCTGAGCCCAAGCCTCACCTCCAGCCTTCCAGAGGCTGCCTCCTCTCTCAGCACACTGATGACCGCCTCGCGGAACCCTTTCTACATCTGGCTTCTCTAACGCTGAACTTTCCTGAGTCGCTCCTACCTACATAGCCAACCCCTGCTTCTGGGCTCCCTTACCAGCCTCAGAGCCTGCGGCCTGGGAGTGGAAGAGGAAGGATTAGCTGTGCCTCAGAGGTAGCTAACCTGATAGCTGAGCCTCAGAAGGTGAATAGAATTGGATTCATTGTACCAAGACCTCCAAATAGATGGCCGAGAAGGAGTGGAAACAGAGCAGGTAGAGTTTGCTCTGAGCTCTCAAACAAGCAGATACAGACAAACCACGGTGAACCTAGAAGGGAAGGGGAGCCAGTGGCAGTGGCCGGGGAGCAGTTGCGCCGTGAGCTCACAGAAGCCGCGCAGAGGGGCCGGCCTCCCCTCGTGCCGCAAAGCCCCTCTGTACCTCTGCCCTTTGCCTGTGTCCTCCATTTAGCCCGTGGAAAGAATCTCAAGCGGGGAGGAAGAGAGGATCTTTCTGATGATCTAGTGGGGCGAGGGGATTGAGTTCACAGCAGAGAGGTCCGCAGTGGGAGGCACAGCACTTTTTCAGTGACCAGAATGTCACTCTGGGTGGGGAAGATGCTGTGGGTAGACAAGTCTGTAGCCAGCTCCTAAAGTGCCTGTTTGTCTGTGGCTTTCCCCTTCTCTCCATCACAGTCTGGGAACCAGTACCTTGAAGCACTTGATTAATTAATAAGTTTTCTGCACTATAATGATCCCCTAGGTTGGAGGTGCTCAGAGGTAGGAGGGTAGGTCAAATGTAGGTCAGAGGCGAGCAGAGGATGAGAATACTGTTCTTGATTTTGAAAACCTATATCCATTTTGTGTATCCATGTATAATTTTAGTCTCTTAAATTGATCTGTATTATTTTCCACACTGTACTTTTGTAGAACATAATTTTCCAGTAGGCATGTAACATCATTCTCAAAGAACTACCTAATGCATGTACATAAACTATGCCATATGTGCACTTATAAATGTATATATCATGCTTAAAAATAAATCATTCTGAATTTTTGAAAAATGACTTCAAGTCACTTGGCTGTGAGGTGGAAACATAAGTCTGAAGCATTGACTCTTGTGTGTCCTTGGGCTGCTCACTTTCCCTTTCTGCCCCTCTGCTCTCATACCTACAGAGTGAAAGGGTTGGATCAGTATGGTTTTGCTCACCTGGCCTGTGAACCAGTTCTGTCGAATCACTTGAGATGATAGTTAAATGAACAGATTACTGGGCCCAATTTCAGATCTGTAGAATTGGGAATTGAGTACTTGCAAATTTTTAGTTCTAACAATCCTCCAGGTGACTCCAGGTCATGCAGCCAGGTTTGGAATAGTTATCTTCCAAGAACCCCACTGGTTCTGTTTTAGAATCCTCTGCCTTCTCTTTCTTGCTCAGTTTTCCTGATTTTCTCTAATCCTTTTTTTCCCTAGAGAGCTCCCCTCACTAGACTGTGAACTTCTCAGGAGCAGGGCCACATCTTGCCCACCTCTGTATCCCTGGAATCCAGTACAAAGCCTGGCACACAGGAAGTGCTTAGTAAGCAGAAGGAGGGAATGAATGGGCTTTCGTGGCTTCGCTACCATTTGTGCACATCCAAGTAGTTTCCATAATTTTTCCTGTAGACTCAGTCATTATATATCTTCTGATATGATAAAATGAAAAAAAAAACAGATTTTGGAAACTAACAAAAATGGATGTGAATCTCAGTTCTACCTCTTCTTGTATAGTAATTTATTCCAAGTCATTTAATCTCTTTAAACTGCAGATTCCTTGATTGTATAATAAGGATAATAGCACCTGTTGCTCAAGATTGTTGTGAGGATTAACTTACTACATGAGCATATGCATGTAAAAGTGCTTGACATTAAGTAGGAACTCAGAGACTTTAGTTGCTTTCTTCCTTTACATGGAGGAAACTCATAAGACTCAGAAGAATGGATCATCCCCAAGCCAGCCACTGAGGATGAAATATGGTCTTTTATCATCATGCCCTGGCTTCCTGGGACCCTGAGGCTCTGACTGAGGTCCAGGCCTTGCTCAGTCCTGAGCACATCAGAATTCGGACTTAGAATCTCCTGACTCCAAATGCAGTGTATTCTCTCTATCACTCTGCTACAGGGAAATAGAAAAAGAAGTAGCAAAAGAAATTCAAGGAACTATTATAGGTTTGGGTTCCCCATGCAGGCCTGATGTCTGGGCTTGCAGTGAGAAACCCAGGTTCATTTAGAGGGGTTAGTTTCCAGGGCCAAAGATCTTTGGGTTGGTTTTGTTAGCACATCAGCTCCCCTCTCTACACACTCCGGGCTGGAACTGCCACAGCATGCTGCTTTCCATAAAAGTCTTTTTTTTTTGGCCGTGCCCCTCGGCTTGCAGGATGTTAGTTCCCCGACTAGGGATCGAACCTGTGCCCTCAGCAGTGAAAGCGCAAAGTCCTAACCATTGGACCTCCAGGGAACTCCCCTTAAAAGTCTTTTTCAAACCAAGTCCAGCTGTTTTATCCCCCAAAGGGCAGCCAGATTCGTTGTCCTCTGGGAAAAATGGAAAATGGTTATCCCTCCCCACGATGCCTCCAGCACCACAATAACAACAACAGCCGCCCTTTACCAAGTGCCTCCTGTGCTGAATCTTCCCTATGCTGACATTACTGTGAGTAGGTATTATTAGCTCCATTTTACAGGGGAGTAGGTTGTCCTTAAGACTGTAGACTTCAGAGTTAGACTGAGGTTCAAGTCCTGGCCCTACCATGTTCTAGCCAACCCTCTCTGAGTCTCAGTTTCTTTATCAGCAAAATAGGATTAGTAATGTATACCTCATAGTACTATAAGGACTGTGTGAATACCACATGCGTGGTACTTCACATAGTGCCTAACACATGGTAAGGAAATGCTCCATCAATGTTAACTGTGGTGATGATGACCCATGACAGTGATGGTGACAATGCCATGATCTATGTTCTATAGAAGACAGGCCATCATAGTAGATACTAGAAGGATGAGGAGAGATGGCAAAAAAAACCAGTAGTTCCTAAGACAAACTCAAGAGAACCTCAGGAATGGTGTTGGAAAGGAACATGGTGTTATTGGTTGGAATAAATTAAGGGAAGAGCTGTGTTTTACTTATTCATTTAGTGTATTTTTATTGACTACCTACTATGTGTCAGGCCTTGTGCTAAAAGCTGGAGATACAGTAATGATACAACAGATATGATCTCTGCCTTCAGGGAGCTTACAGTCTCATGGGGGAATCAGACACTATTAAAATATTTACACTAGGATAATTATTAAAATAATTATAAAATTACAAACTAGGATAAATGCTATGAGATAAAGGGACAGGTTGCCATGAAAGTATATAACAGGGGTCCTGACCTACTTCAGGTGATCAGGGATAGTTTTACTGAGGAAGTAACACTGAGATGAGATTTGAAGGATCAGTAGGAGTTTATTAGGTGAGGGAGTGAGTGAAGTAGAGAAAAACTTCCTAAGCATATGGCCCAGTATGGCCCCTAAGGTGAGAGGTAGCTTAGTGCTTTCAGAGAACTGAGAAGGTCAGTGTGACTTCAGTACAGAGAGTGGCGAAGAGTGTGAGACTGGAGAGGGAGATCAGGGCCTTGCTGAGGAGTTTTTTCCTCCTTATTCTATGATCATGGGGACCATTGAAGGATTTAGAACAGAGGTTATTATACATGTGTGTTGCACATGTGGGGAGTGATATGACCAACTTGGTATTTATAAGAGGTCTTTTTGGCAGTGGTGTTGAGAATGGGTGGGAGGGTACAAAAGTCACCGTTGGGAAACCAGGTAAGAGGAAGCTTTGCATTAGTCCCCCCCCACCCAAAATAACGCTGGATTGGGCTGAGTAGTGACATCAGAGGTGAGGAGGGAGAAGGGGTTTGAGATATTTAGGAGGTAAAATTGGCAGGACTTGGGCTTCCCTGGTGGCGCAGTGGTTGAGAGTCTGCCTGCCGATGCAGGGGACACGGGTTCGTGCCCCGGTCCGGGAAGATCCCACATGCCGCGGAGTGGCTAGGCCCGTGAGCCATGGCCGCTGAGCCTGCGCGTCCAGAGCCTGTGCTCCGCAACAGGAGAGGCCACAACAGCGAGAGGCCCACGTACCACAAAAAAAAAAAAAAAAATTGGCAGGACTTGATGATGGACCTACGAAGAAAGAGGAAGTAGGAAGGACAGCTCCCAGGTTTCTGGATATACAAATGAATTATGGCCCTGCCATTCTAAGCTTAACCAAACAAACAAACAAACAAAAAAGCTGAAAAAGATAAGACCAGATTTGGGTAGAAAGATCTTGATCTGCTTTTGAACACATTGCGTTTGAGGTGCCTTTTAGACATCCAGATGTAGGTGATCCATGCCTGGGGCTACCATGGCAGGACATAATAACCTTAGAATGCCTTTGGGCGCTCTGACCCAGATCCAGGCTCTCTGGGGGTCAGGCTTGTTTAGTCTAGTTGGTCTGAGGACTCATGATTTGCTTCTCACCCTTCGTGGTTCTGTTTCCTTACCAGAATATCCTGAAAAGGGGTGTCAAGAGAGAATTCAGCCCAAGGGAGGGGTACAAACAGTCTGGGGAGAGAGTCAGCTTCCCCAGGGGAAACAATTCAGATATTGATACATATTGTCTTAGGTGTTTATTTCCCCAAATCGGTGGTTGAGATATTTGTGTTTGATGTGTGTGCATTTCTTTATTCATTTATTAATTAAAATATTTTCTATTAATATCTATCTACAATGTGGCAGGCACAATGCCAAGTCAGAAAGGACCCCTGGTTCTTTGGGAAGTGTCATCCCCAGAACCTTTCTGGCATTGCTGTTCTTGTGATCAGAAAGAAACCACATAGGATGCTGCCCTTTTTCTGAATACTAAATCTCCAGGATGCTGACTGCTGACTCTTATCAAGGGGCCATGTCCTTGACTTCAGAGAGTTGGTTCGTCAGGGGCTCCCTCTGCAGCTGAGACTCCCACATCTGTCTCTGGACTTCCTCTCTTTCGCAGAGTCTCCCTAGACAGGATCTGCATCAATGCCAGTTCTTTACTGTGAAAGGGGCACAGCTGGGCAGCCTGAGCTCCAACCCCCCATGCCCACGCCTGGGCCACGTGTTCCTATTTGTTGTCCGCGAGCATCTTTCTGTGTCCAGGTGATGGCGAGAGAAGTGGCAGTGCCGGCTTCGTGTCCTCGTCTGAAATGGCCGAGGAAGTGGGACTGGGGGGCAGAGGGGGGAGAGCAGAGGAGTGACTCATTCAGCCCTGGCACCACGTGATAGGATCTGCGAATACCCATGTGCAACAGATACATGCTGTAAGAACATTTGCCTTGTGAAAATCTAAACTCACGAGCCACATGAATTCAGGACAGTGATTACCATCATGAAAGGGAGCATAGTGTCCTTTCAAAAATCCTCTAGTATATTTAACATGCAGTGCGGTGAGGGAGGGGAAAAACTATGCCAGTTTAGGCACTTGGGGGAAGTTGACATTCCCTATGTCAGTGGAACAAAGAACTTTGTACAACTGGAGTGGATGGTGAGCCCCTGTTTAGGGGAGATGTTCCTGCAGAGGGTGACCATATGTCAGGAGGGACAGAGAGACTCCTTCCCAGGGTGGGATGGTAGACTGAGAATTGCATCTCTAAGCTTCTCTGATTCTTGGCTTTGCTTTTCATCTTGAAAAGTAAGTCTGCCTTAGGCAAGTCTGCCAAGGATGGAAGTGTCCTTGAAGTCAGAAGGACCTTGGCTAAATCCCAGCTCCGCCTTTCCTAACTGTGTGACTTGGGCAAGTTGCTTACTGAACCTCCTTCTCCTGGTCTGCAAAACCAGGTCCATAATACTTCGCAAAGTGTGTGTACAAGGGTCAAATGAGTTAAGCCTAGCAGCCAGCACCCCAGGATATAAGACAGGGGAAAGCTTTGCGGAGCCCCTAATCAGCAGATCAGCTGTCAGCGCTGGTGTGTGCGCACGGCCTGGGTCTGCACACTCTGGTCAGAGAGAACATTCGTTGCTCCCCAGAGCACAATGCAGGGCATGTGCCAGCTCTCTGGCAGCCTGGGGCTGGGACACACTGTCCTATTTCTGCCTGAGGAGACATGGGCTTAGCAAGCAGTTAGCCCACCTGGCTTAAGTTTCCCCAGAGAACTCAGTCCTCATTACAGAGAAATCCTTTCAGGTTCCAAGGGTGGCATGTTGCTGCAATCTGACCCCTGTAAGAATTCTGGCTATGTCCCCTTCTCATGCCAGCTCTTTCCTAAAGCTGATTTTGTGAGGAGTTATTTTCCTAATGTGTTGGATAAAATCCTGATGCATGTTTCTGATGGTGTCTTAGGAGGTTCACACTGTTTTTATTTTCCAGGGGAGCATTAACGAGTTATGGACTAGCCTTTAGATGGAGCTAGCACAGTCACTGTCAATTCAAAGCCATTTGCTGCCTGCAAAATTCTTGGTACCCCAGGCATGGCTCTGGCTTCATTGTCACCATCTAGCACACGTGAATCATGCCATCCCGAAGACACTTGTCCCGGTTCAGGGTGCCTATCACAGTCATCACAGTTTCCATCTGCACATACAATGCAGATTCATATTCATTGGTTATTTTCTCCTCCAACATCCCTGCAGGCTCTGTAGGGTAGAGTTCTTGGCCCCTTTATTCAGATGAAGAGAATATGGCTCTTGCAAGGTAATTTGTCTGACGTCACGCAGCTGATTATTGGCAGAGCTGTTTTTCAAATCCTGGTCTTTTTAAGGGGCAGCCTGACAGAGTGAAACACCATCCAGCATTTGCGTCTCATCTGTGACATTCATGAGCTTTGTGACCTTGCACATGCTAGTCATTAGTATTATAAATGTTATCAACATTAGTGGTAACAGTGAAGTTTCCAAAGCATCCAGCGTGGTGATAGGTGCTCTACACCTTACCTCATTGCATTCTCCCACTGGACATTAGAGATGGGTTTTATTATTATCTGTTTTACAGATAAGCATCCTGAAATTCAGAGAGCTAGACAAACTTGTCTGAGCCTCAGTTTCTCTATAAAATAAGGATATTAATACCTCCCTGGGAGGGTGATTACGAGGACTGAATGAATGTGTGTAAACTGCGTAGCACAGGGCCTACAATGGATGAGGCACTCAATCAATGCTTCCTTCCTTTCTCTAGTTCCCCCTCTGACTCCTAATCCAGTGGTCTTTCCATTGCATCCCATTTAATCCATTTAGAAGCTGAGGTCATGCTGAAGTCCTTTCATAGCTTTCTCTCTCACTCTCTTCCCACCCCCCAGAGGCCACTTCAAGTCTCTGATCTGAGCTGTCTGTCAGATACCGCCTCTTTAGTCTTCTGCCAGTTCAGGAAGCACCATCTTTTCCTGGCATGCTGCTCCACACCCCTGACATTTGCCCCAGGGCTATATGTGCTGGAACCCTAAAGCCTGCCCTGGCCTCTCCAGCTGCAGGACACTCCCCTTTCCCGACTTTCTTTAAGGCAAACTCAGGTGGTTTTCTTTATTTTGGCATCTTGCCTGAAACCTTCATGTTGTTATGTTGTGTTTCATGAGGGCTGGCACAAGGCAGTGACCTGGAACCCAGGTCTCCTGACTTCCAGCATCATGTTCTACAGCTTATTATTTAATGTTTAAGAAGCATATGCAGTAGGTCATGGGCAAAAATAGGAGCCCTGTCTTTGGGGATCCTCAGAAATGTATTTCTTTGGCTCTCAATAAATGTTTATTTAGCACCCGCTCTCAGCCGGGCCCTGGGTGTGGCAGTGAAGGAAGCACGCGGGTCTGTCTTTCACGGAGCTTTCCCAGAGTTCACATTCTAGGGTGGGAGGTAGAGAATAAAAACGTGAAATAAGTTGGAAAGATAATTTGAGATTTTAAGTTTCATGAAAGAAATTAATTGGGCTGTGGGATAGAGAGTACCTGGCAGGTGTTTTGTGCACTGTGGTTAGGTAGGGTGGTCAGGGAAGGACTCCTTGAAGAGCTGCCATTTTGAGCTGAGATCTTCAAGGAAAAGCTGGGGCAGGAGGATTCCAGGCTGAGGGAGCAGCGAGAACAAAGACCCAGGGGTGGAAAGGGCTTGGCTGTTCTAGGAGTGAAATGGAGATCTGGACGACTGGGACACAGCATGCCAGAGGGAGGAGGGAGGAGGGAAGATGGAGAAGGTCGGGAGCTAGAGGATGTTGGGTCCCGGAGGCCAGAGAGTTTGCGTTTCTAGATCTAGTGGGAAGCCACTGAAGGGCTTTAAGCAGAGGAGTGATGCAATCTGAAAGAAAGCTAAGTGGAGAATGGATTGTAAAATGTGAACGAGGAAGCAGAGATACCAGTTAGCAGGCTGTTACAATAGCCCAGGAGAGTTGACAGTGGCCTGGACTGGGTTATGACAGTGGAGACAGAAGCACATCAGTTTGTGATTATGTTGAAGTTAGGACAGCAGGGCTTGGTGAAGGATTAGATGAAATAATCCATTCTGCTCAATCTATTCAGTACCATTTAGCATAAATCAAAGTGATCCCTAGTTTCAGTTCCTAAACTGGGGGTTGAGGGGGACGACAGACATCTGGCGGTGGGTAGACTGGAGAGGTGACGGACCTGACTGCCAGGATGTACCTCTGCAAGTTTGAGAGACCAGAGACAGAGGCTAGTCCTTGCATCTCTGAAAGACAGCTTGGAGGAGTGAAAAGGGGAGATTTTTCAAAGAATTCATTCGTTCAGCAGTCCTATAGCAAGTGCCTTATCCGTGGCTGGTGTTCTGCCGGTGGTGAGTAAGATAGGGCTCTGCTCTTCAGCACCTCCCTTCTCTTGGGGGAGATAGAAATGTAAACAGACAAATCTCAGTGAGTCGGGATAATGACAAAGGGATGAAAAAGGGGATGTGGGAACATGAAGGAGAGGACTTTTCATAGGGGAAGTAAGGGAAGGCCTCACAGAGAAATCGGGCATCAAAGGGGTTAGGAGGAAGAACATTCCAGAAAAGGGAATAGCATTTGCAAAGGCCAGAATCCTGAAAGATGGCGGTATATTCAAGAAACAGAAAACAGCTGAGTGTGGCTGGGGTTTAGAGTGTATGGTGGGGAGGAACAGGCTGGTATTTAAGGTTGCTGACTGCTCTGCCAAGTGCCTTGTGTGCCATATTGAGTGTATTGGACTTGATCCTTTACACATCCAGGGACCAATGGAGGTCTTAAAACCAGGGTCTAGATAACGGAAAGCACATAGCTGCCCCATACCTGCTGCGTCTGGATGCAGCCTCAGGAGTGTTCTTACCACAGCTCTCCAGGCAGTCACTTCCCGTCAACCAGAATTGGCAGGGGATGAGGCCTATTTGCCATTCCCGCAAGAAGATGAGTCTGTGGAGGAGTTTAAAGAGAGAAGTGTTCTAGGACCGAAAACTACCTTTTATAGTTATCTCATCAGCCACAAGTATAAATTACCTACATTGTGTAAGACCTGGAGGACAGTCAGAGAGAACCCAGCGTCCCTGCTGTTGACGGGAGAGTGGCTATTGGGCCAACAGAAGAAATAACGATCTAGCCTGAAGGAACATATTTTTGAGTGTGGCCATGGTTGTATGAACTCCAAGGGGGCAGTGCTGAGGCAGAAAGTACCAGGCTTTCAAGGAACTCTGGTCCACTAGCCCTTGAATGGATGCACTTGACCTGTAGGGAAGTGCAGTATTTTAATAAATGCAAGGCCTTCTTGTCCAACTGACATTGTCTCTTTCCCCAGGAAGCTCTTTTGAAAAGACCATGTAGCTCCTTTGAAGAAGGTAAAATATCCTGGGCTGAGAAACCAGGAAATAACCATTAGTCTAAGAGTTCAATGGTGGCCGTGATTGTCCTTGCCAGTTCCATATCCCTGGCACCCAGAACGGGACCTGGCACACGGTGTGTGCTTGGTGATGTTTGTTGAGTAAATTAACTAGGAGAAGAAAATAGCCAACCAACCAACCAACCAAACATCCAACCTGGCTTCTAATCCCAGCTCTTGAATTTCATTTCTCTTAACTATACAATGACCTGGTTGGTCCCTATGGCCCTTCACATTCTGCTGTCCTAGGATTCGAAGTTGATGAATAGAATGGTTTAGAGCAAGCCAAGTCATCACTCATATTTCTGATATGCCTCAAATTTAATCAGAATAAAACATCAAAATGAAGCAACACTTTACAACATCTCAGATATGCCTTCTAAAAACAGAACCTGCGTCTGTCTCTGAGTTGTGAAGAAAATGTATTAGGTTATATTAAACAGCAAGATTGTCCTTTTTGTAGGAAAGAAAATGAATTAAATCTTGTCTTCCTGACTGGGGATTTTAATTGGGATTTGAGTCAATTTGATCTAAATTTGAGCATCCATCCAGAAAACATTTATTGACATCTGCTATGAGCAGGGCTTTGTGCTAGGCATGTGGGAGAGAGGAAGATGAACAAGACACAAGATGTACAAGAGCCTTCTAGGCAGAAACTGACAGTCTAGTCATCAAGATAAAACATATACACACTTGACTGTGACCCCAGGTAGACTGAGAATCAACGGGGACTGGACTAGGGGAGATCAGAAGAGGAGACCCCTTCAAGCACATCATACAGGCAGGAAGTCTACCTCTTAACACACCACGTAGGGCTCAGAATTCACCGAGCCACCGTGGCCCTGAGGATGTGCTCAGGGGCTGCCCAGAGCTCCTGGTTATTAGCCTACAGCCACCAAGTCGAGCTCCTCAGCACAAGCTGTTGTTGGCAGGGAAAATCACCTCAGGCATTTAGCCATTGGCCTTTATGAGCAATGGGTACACTGCGCCGCCAAGCTCAGTGGCCCTTTTTTATGACTCACATCCTTGGGGCCAATTCAAAGAAAAAGTTGTTCACTGCAGCAGGAATTCATATTTTTTCTTTTGCCCATGTTACCCTTTCTGCCTCGGCTCCCACTGAAATTCAAAATCTAACTAAAACGGGAGCATGTGCTTTCTGACATTCATTCAACAATCATTTGTCAAAACCTTCTCTGGGCAGGGCCCTGTGCTAAGTGGTAGGAGACTTATGCAGGCCCTGCCCTCAGGGAGCTGACAAAAGGCTGCAAGGACCAGGCCCAGGGAGAACTGTGATACCAGCTGTGAGAGGGGGCAGATGAAGTGCTCGCAGTCAGAGGGGAAAGAGTTTGCTTTTAGGCTTTAAAAAGGGAAAACCTAAAAGAGATCCATGGGATTTGGACCTCAAAAAATGTAGGGATCATACATATTGAAATAGATGTAGTAGGTTTTCTAAGATAAAATAATGACAAAAGCATTGAGAGAGCAAAAAATTTCCAGGCATGTTTAGGAAACTGGGAATACTTCAGTTTGACTATAACAAAAGGAACATAAAGGAGAATAATGCTTTTTAAAAAAAAAAGTTGGGGCCTGAGTCAGTTTAGGCTGCTATAACAGGGTACCGTAGACTGAGTGACTTAGACAACAAACATTTATTTCTTACAGTTCTGGAGGCTGGAAGTTCAAGATCAGGGTGACAGCATGGTCAGGTTCTTGGTGAAAACCCTCCTTCTAGTTCACAAATGGCCTTCTTGCTGTGTCCTCACATGGTAGAGAGCAGAGAGAGAGAGAGAGAGAGAAAGCTCTCTTTCTTTTTTCAGGGCACTAATCCCATCATGAGGGCCCCACCCTCATCACCTAATCACCTCCCAAAGACCCCATCTCCAAACACCATCACATCAGGGATTAGAGTTTCAACGTAATGAATTTTGGGGGGACACAAACATTTAGTCCATAGTAGGGCCAGATTATAGAGGGCCTCCTTAGATGTTCCAGGGTAAGGTAATTATATATTTAATTCTGTAGGCAATCAGATGTCACTAATAGTTTTTAAGCAGAAGTGTGCATAAAATCCTAGGGTTGGAAAGGACTTTGGAGATGATCCAGTCCAGCCCTCCATCTCACACATGAAGACTGAATCCCAAAAAGGGGAAGTTACTAACCCAAGGTCAGACAACTAGTTAATGATGGAGCTGGAGCCAGGGCCAGCACCATATCCAGATCTTCTGGCTTCAAATACAGTGGTCTTGCCCTCTGTGATGAGATCTGTACCTTGGGAAGATAATGCGGCTTTCTAGTGGAGGGAGGCTGGGAAAGGAGAGGCAAGCAGCAGTCAGAGCTTTGGGAGACTTTTGTATAAAGTTTGGATGAAAGGCAACACCTGAGGTCTTTAGGGCCTTGGCAGTGGGCTGACAAGGAAGGAGCTGATGGGGGAGAAACTCAGAAGTCCAGCCAGTGGAGCTTGGGTGAGGAAGGCAGATGGAAGGGAGAAGTCCACTTGTACTTGCTTCGGCTGCTGTTCTTTACTGAGTTGTCCCATTGGTTCCATTTGGTAAACTACCCCAAAGTGAACAGGGAGGGAAATAAATCCAAAATAAATGCACCAAACACCTTCAATATTTTCTAAGTTAACCCTCTTTGTAATTTTTTTTTTGGTCCCTCTTGCCTAGAGGACCTGGTCCTTTTCCAGAGCCTGGCCTTCCAGGTCGTGAGTCCTCAGCAATGTTATCCATCTACCAGCCAGCACTCTGGCTTTGTGGTTTTACGCATGGGACACTGGAGCTGCCATCATCGTCTGAGCGTCTCCGGTTTTAGGTTTCCTGCCAGGCCCTGTGAAGGTGATGTGCATGTGACTTGCCTCCCATCCCATGACTCTAGGTTTAGAACCAAAGCCCTGAGATGACCTCCAGCAGACACCGAGCTCCTGACTTCTGACCTGAGGAAGGCCCTGGGCCAAGACCACCTGCCTCAGAACCTGGGAGCATGAAAATGCAGATTCCTGGGCTCCCCTTTACACCTACTGAATCGGAATTTCAGAGTGGGGGCCAGGAATCTGTATTTTGGACAAGTGTCCCAAGTGATTTTTATGTACCTTAAAGATTGAGACTCTGCCTTAGGTCACTTAATTATTTTTCTGGGCATCAGTTTCCTTGTTTGAAAATGGGGAAATTATGTACTCAGTTTACTGTGAAAAAAGAAAAGCACTTGGGGAAAAATGCTAAAAGTTTTACATATATTTATAAAACTAATATATATGTATGTAAAATTATTACATGTATTACTAAGTTTACAATCTTGGGACCAAGAAAGTTTGAAACATTTCTCAGACTGAAATACACTAAAAACTGGTAAAAGGTCTGAGTGCTCCCACCTGGAGCATGTCTGCTTACCAAGCAAGAGAATATATGAATGAATACTTCCAGGAAAGATAAAACCTGAAGCAAGGTCGTTAAGCTTTCTCTTCGATATCCTCCACCTCATGCGTTCAGTCAGCATTATTCACTGAGTACCTAATATGTGTCAGGGCACTGTGCCAGGCTGAGTATAGAGATAAATAAGACATGGTCCCTGACCTCGAGGGGTTGGAGATCAATACGGAAATGAATGTTCAATACGATGTGATAAGCACTGGCTCCAGGATGGGTAGAGGGGTGGGTATTACTGCTCTGGCGACAAGAGCAGGAACCAGCTGTCAGGGAAGGTGTCACCAGCGAGGTGACCCTAAAGCTCTGTCTTGAACACAGGTACAGTTGTTCCAAGGAGAGCCCCTTTCATAGTCCTTGTCACTCACTGGCTGCCTTGTTTCATTCCATCAAATTCTCTCATCAGTTTCCTCCCCTCCTCCCCCATCAAACCAGTCTCAGGGACCCAGTTTTTTCCATCTTCACTGTACGAAAGCCTGCTTTCACTCTAAGTCAATTCTTAGGTTTAGTCATAAACACTGGGGTTTAAAACAATGCTTTTTTTTTTGGAGAGCGTGCAGTTTACATTGTTACTGCCAAATGTTACCCCCAAACAAAGCTCTATTGGAGATTTGTTTGTTTCTGTTTGTCTTTTAAAAAAAATTTATTTATTTGATTGCACCGGGTCTTAGTTGTGGCAGGCAGGCTCCTTAGTTGCAGCACACAGGCTCCTTAATTGCAGCATGTGAACACTAAGTTGTGGCATGCATGTGAGATCTAGTTCCCTGACCA
The DNA here is from genome assembly GCF_949987515.2 of Delphinus delphis. Lineage (NCBI taxonomy): Eukaryota > Metazoa > Chordata > Mammalia > Artiodactyla > Delphinidae > Delphinus > Delphinus delphis. Next base: position 72,628,455 of record NC_082690.1, on the reverse strand, counting down.
GGGATCAAACCCAGGGCCCCTGCATTGGGAGTGCAGAGTCTTATCCACTGCACCACCAGGGAAGTCCCTGTTTGTTTGCCTTTTACATCAGCTAGTTGATAGGAGAGGTGTTGTGCTTGGTTGGTTAGTTGTTTTTTCGGGGGAAGAGGATTGGTGACAAGTGGTTTTCCCCAACCCTTGTTATTTTACATAAATTATTACTATTTTGCTTATCTGTAAAGAATTAAGGATTAATACATAGTCGAAGTTGAGTTGTATAATGGCCTTCTTAGTGTTTTAAGGTAGAACAACAATAGGTAGGGAATCAGACCCTAAACTGAGATAGCCCTTCAAAATTTATAAAGTGTCCTGACCAGGCATGTCCTTCCTACTCCAAAGGTGATCCCCAAGTTCTCAACCTCGACCTTGGCCTGCTCTGAGTAGAAATGCAGAACCTCAAACAAACTCATGGTTGCCAGGGGGTAAGGGCGGGGAGGGACAAATTGGGAGATTGGGATTGACATGTACACACTACTATATATAAAATAGGTAATTAATAAGGACCTATGTATAGCACAGGGAACTCTACTCAATACTCTGTAATGGCCTATATGGGAAAGGAATCTAAACAAGAGTGGATATATGTATAACCAATTCACTTTGCTGTACACCTGAAACTAACACAACATTGTAAATCAACTATACTTCAATAAAAACTAAAAAAAAAAAAAAAACAAAGGAAAGAAATGCAGAACCTCAGGCCCTACCTGAGGTCTGCTGAGTCAGAATCTGTATTTTAACAGGATTCCCTGGCAACTCATATGTACATTAAAGTTTGAAAGATACTCTGAAGTTAGTGAGTTATCCCCATTTATTGATTAAGACACTAATGTCCAGACAGATTAAGGAACTTGCCCAAGATCACATAACAAGTATAGGATTATCCTGGTTTATTACATAATAAGCCAGGATTCAAGCCCTGGTCTTTCCAATTCCAAATTCAGCATCTGTCCACTGTACAGCTGGGCTTCTTTGTACCATGTTAATTAAGAACACTTCTTGAGTAGTTCATGACCAATGAAGAGGGGAAACAATGATAATTTTTCAAGGTACAAGTGTGTCTTCTTGAGAGCTGCAGGAGACAAAGAGAGTCAGAGAGCTCACACACTGAGCTTTAACTTTATGCCAGGCATGTAGCCTTGTCTCCACTTTACAGATGGTGAGACTCTTTAGCATTTTACTGAGATACCAACCTGTAGGGACTCAGGAAGGTAGGGTTGAAAGTGGTATTTAAAGGTCTGGTACTAGGACTTCCTGGATCAGAGGACAAGGAATCAGAGAGATTATGAACATTTTTTTTTTCATACTTGAAGTAAGATGCTCTTCCTGTACGAGGCCAGCTTCTTCCTTGACTAATCAGGTTTGGTGGCTGCTTACTCCCTCCAAAATCAGGAATTCAGGAATTCAATCTTTGGTCACTTGGAGCTCCTCTTGATTTATGAACAGCTCTGTCTCGTAGTGTAAAAGTGGTTTTCCCAAAGAGGGAAAAAATAGCTTAAAAGAAGGCCTTGAAGAATCAAGATGACAAAATGTATTATTTATAAGAGCCTAAAATAAGTGCCGGATCCTCCACTCAAAGTGAGCAGGCGACAGCCAAGCACTGTGTGGAGTGGAGCCCAGCCGACTCCAACTAGATCCATGTGGCAGGCCGCTCAGCCACAGCTCTGCTCAGGATGCCAAGAATCCTTCTCAGGAGGTGACCCCCTGCCAACATGGGGCAGCCCGTGTAGCTCGTACAGATGCGTCCCACCTTACAAGTAAGTACAGTAGGATCAGTGAAACAAGGTAATTCTTGAAGGAGAATGTGGGAAATGCAGCAAGAGTCTGTGGATTGGTGGGAACACACACACATCTATAAGATTATTTTGAGTTCCCAACTTAATAACTCAAGGATACAGGTATGTGTTGGGAGCAGGGAGGACAGGAGTAGATGCAGGGTGTCTCAACACTCCTTCACTGGCTCCTGGGTCTGTAACGGAGCATGTAACTGCTGATGGCACTGGCCATGCAGAGTAGGTCCTGCTGCATCCAGGTAATAGCCACTTCTTGTGGCATAACAGGTCTTTTTTTTATTCAAGGCTTGGCTCATCATTCTTGAAGAACTTAAAACAATTTCTGTTTTCTTTTAAGAGAATGTTTACAAACATCTCTCCTACAAAAGTCTCTCCTGCTTTTTGAAAGAAACTCAGGGTCAGCAAGTCTACATTTTGTCCAGTGGGGAAGAGGCAGAGTCAGTGTCCAGGGGCCTCAGATCAATAGCCAGCATTATAGAAAACCCATTTCCCTTGACTCTACCATAATACCTTTGTTAACTGGGTGCGTGTGATACTGACTTATACCTGAGGACCATTTCCCAAGTCCATTTGTCCATAGAAAGGAAGATTCAGTGACAGGAGGAAGGTCACTGAAAAATAGAAGGGATGCCAAGAGACTTCTGAAGACACCCCAGGCTGTCATGAGACTGTGCTCCAGCTTCAGAGTGATGACAAGTCTGCTCTTCCCAGTAGAACAGTAGTCTGGGATTTAAACAGAGGTTGTAGCCTTCAGAACCCTCTCACCTGTCTCTTATCTGTCCTCTGTTTCATCCTTTTCCTTCCTCTTACTCTTCGAAATTTCTCTCCTGGGCTATGGTGACTACACTGTGGGGGAGAAGTGCTTTCAGTAGCTTTTGCTGTATTTGGAGCTTGCTGTGTGTTCTCTGTTGACCGATGGCCTCCTCCCCAGCCATGGGAGCTTGTTGTGGTCCATGGGGCCGATGCAGCTCGTGGCAGCATCAACTAGTATTGCCTTAGGTTCTAATCTCAAAGGTCTTCCAGTTTCCTCTCATCAGAATGGTTATCCCTGGAGTGTAGGGTACCTATCAGTAGGCTCAGGTTTACCTATATGCCCTGACAGTGCATGGAGCCTTCAAGAAAATGGATGTCTGACCTTCCTACCCCCCACACCCCAATTCAGAATAATAAAATCTTAAGACTAAAAGAAATCTCAGCATTTTAATATCCAAGTATCTATTCAATATTTGAATGAGGCAGCATGGTATAGAAGCATGGTATATGGAACTGGTTGGGTTCAAATCTCATCTCTACCACTTTCTAGCTGTGTGATCCTGGGCTGGTCACCTGATCCCTCTAAGCAAGAAATGCCTTGTAGAGCCAACCTGGAGAATAAAGGATGATATAGCTGAAGTGCCTACATATATGATGTGCTTGATAAGTAGTGGATAATATTATCATTATCCTGAAAACCAGGGGCTTTCAAAAACTTTTGCCTGCAGAATACCTGAGTTCTTTCAGGTGCTTTCCATCATATATGGTTTTTAGACCCCCTACCACTCTGGTTACTTTAGTAGTAGTAGTATTACTATTACTATTTTTATTGTGGTAAAATATACCTAATAAAATTTACCATTTTAAGTGTACAGTTCAGTGGCATTAAGTAGATTCACCTTGTTTTGCAACCATCACCTCCATCCATCTCCAGGACTTTTTCATCTTCCCAAACTGAAACTCTGTACCCATTAAACAATAACCCCATTCCCCCCATCCTCCCAGCCTGGTCACTTTCTTTTAATAGCATGCTCCAAGTTCTTCAGTGTCTTTCTTCATACCATAAATGGGGCTTGGAAAGAGCCTTTTGGTAAGGGCTTCATTTTTTTTTTTTAATTTATTTTTATTTTTGGCTGCCTTGGGTCTTTGTTGCTGCGCACAGGCTTTTCTCTAGTTGCGGCGAGCGGGGGCTACTCTTCATTGCGGTTCGCAGGCTTCTCACTGGGTGGCTTCTCTTGTTGCAGGGCACGGGCTCTAGGTGCATGGGCTTCAGTAGTTGCAGCACGCAGGCTCAGTATTTGTGGCTCAAGGGCTCTAGAGCACAGGCTCAGTAGTTGCGGCGCACGGGCTTAGTTGCTCCGCGGCATGTGGGATCTTCCCAGACCAGGGCTTGAACCCGTGTCCCCTGCACTGGCAGGCGGATTCTTAACCACTGCGCCACCAGGGAAGTCCCTGTAAGGGCTTCTTTGAGTTTGCAAACTCCCACTGGGGAGCCCAAGAGTTAAAGCTCTGTGTCAGTTGCAGCAAACTTTGGGGATTACAGATAGTTACAAAATGGATGTCAATACAGCTGCTTTGCATGGAATGGATCTGCAAAAATCCTTCCAAGGACTGGTACACTCCTTCCAAAAATATCCAAGGATGTGGTTTGGCACAGCTTTAGGGAAAAACCAACAGTTTTTTAATTCTTCGGTAGCATGTACCTCATGGTGAAAATTAAATGAGCTCATTCATGTCGAGTGTATAATACAGTGCCTGGCACAGATAAGGCCTTTATATGTAGGCTGTTGTTACTATGATTGAACTGTGGCAGAGTTATTATGTATGTTTTTGTATTTAATCCCCACGGTGAGTAGATATCAGCTTCATTTTACGTGAGGAAACGAAGGCTCTAAGCTGTTAACACCCCTGAAATTACAGAGCTAGTGAGTAACAGAGCTGGGATTCAAACCCATACTCTTTCTCTTGTAAGATGCCACCTGTTGTGATATACCAAGAAGGAAACTCTATGGGTGGGTGAGTCATATTGACTTCATTCTTGGTATTTCATCTTTCCATCTACCCTGGCCTTTTTATGAGGCCCTATCTTCTTGCTATTTCTTCTTCTTAAAATCATACACCTAATGTCCAAGCCTCAGAGCTTTCTGGATTTACCAACCCCTGTTCTCTGCACCGTCTGAAAGTGATCACTCATGGTCTTCAGTAAGGTCTCTGCTCTAGAATAGGAAACTGAAACCATGTATGTAAACCATGGAACTCTCTGGCTTTATTGGATGAGTGTCTAAGAGCTAATGCATTGTTCATGGAATTTAGAGCAGTCATTGGGGTTTTGGTCAGGAAATAGTACTTTCCAGGACATTCAAGTCACCTGGCTGGAATTTGGTCAGGAAAGAAAACACACCTGACTTCCATGAATGACTAGGATTCATTCTCCTTTCAGAAAACAGGACCAAGACACTCTGTACTTTGTGGTGGCTCCTAGGAAGCTCAAAGCCAACTTGAATGCTTGAGTCACACACAGCACGTACATAAATTCCCAGAGCTGGCATGTCTGATCCTCCTCCTTTTCATGGTTTTGAATCTCCACTTCTGTTTTACTCACTATATTATAGGAATTCCCTTTGGAAAGAGATGGGCTTAGGGTAAGTAAATCAGTAAAGACTGTAAGTGCATAGAAGTCAAGGACCGTGTTTGGTTATGGCAGTGTCCCCAGCACATAGCCTAGTGTCTGGAAAGATGTTAATGAATCAGCATTCAAAATGACCTTTTTTTTTTTTTTTTTTTTTTTTTTTTTTTTTTTTGCTGTACGCAGGCCTCTCACTGTTGTGGCCTCTCCCACTGCAGAGCACAGGCTCCGGACGCACAGGCTCAGCAGCTATGGCTCACGGGCCCAGCCGCTCCGTGGCATGTGGGATCTTCCCAGACCAGGGCACAAACCCGTGTCCCCTGCATCGGCAGGTGGACTCTCAACCACTGCGCCACCAGGGAAACCCCAAAATGACCTTTTAAAGGGTGGTGTCTTTGGTACTTTCCTGTGGACTCTCAGCTTACAAGGTCATCAAGGTGGAAGCTTTAGAAAATGTTCCTTAGACTTTGGAGGTCTATCAGTAAGGAATTTTGTGTGCTTTATAGCAACGGACACCAGAAATAATAATGGCTTAAAAAAAAGAGAAGTCAGTTTTCTCTCACTATTATGAGCTAAATTGTGTCTGCCCAAGATTCATAGGTTGAAGCCCTTACCCCCAATCTGACTGTATTTAGAGATAGGGCCTAAAAGGAGATAACAAAGATTGAGTCATAAGGCTGGAGTCTTAATCTGATAGGGCTGGTGTCCTTATAGAAGAGGAAGAGACACCAGAGATCACTCTCCCTTCATGTGGGCACAGAGGAAAGGCCATCTGCAAGCCAGGAAGACAGGCCTCACCAGAAACCAACCTGATCTTTTTTTGGCCGCACTGCACGGCTTGCAGGATCTCAGTTACTGGACCAGGGATTGAACCGAGGCCACAGCAGTGAAAGCCCAGAATCCTAACCACTAGGCCACCAAGTAACTCCCTAACCCTGATCTTGATCTTGGACTTCTATCCTCCAGGACTGTGAGAAAGTCAATTTCTGTTCTTTAAGCCATCCAGTCTGTGCTATTTTGTTATGGCAGCCCAGGGAGCCTAACACACTCACATATGAGAAGTCTGGTGATATTCAGCCCAGGGCTGGTGTAGTAGCTCTATGGGTAGCACGGATTATTTCCAGTAATCTCCATCTCTCTGTTTTACTCTCCTTAGCATAGGCTTTCATCATCAAGGTTTTCTCATGGTTCAAGATGGCTGCTAGGGTTCTAGCTGCCACATCCACATCAGGCATGAAACACATAGAAGGGAAAATGACAAAAAGAGGACCTGCTAAGACACTTTTCCTGAAGTGGTGCCCAGCCATGTCTGCTTGCAACCCACTGACCAGAACCTAGTTACATGGCCACACCTAACCTAATGAAGTCTGGGAAATTAGTCTTTTAGCCGGGCACATGGCTGCCCTGAATAAAATTTGGAGAGAATGAGTCTTGAGTAGATAACCAGTAGTCTATGCCTAAGAAACATGAGTACTTTGGGAAACGAGGAAGCTGGAAATGAGATTCTCACTCACAAGAACAGTCCCACTTCTCAGAGCCTGTGAGCTCCCACCTGGATCTAAATCCCTGCTCTCCCATACAGAAGAATTCCAAATCATTTATGCTGAGGCTCCCCGCTTTAGGAGCGGGGACTTAACTTCCCATTCCCTGAGTTGGGCTCTGCTCAGTAACATGCTTCCAAAGACTGGACCATGGAAGGGGGAGTGGTGGAAAGGAGGGAAACTACAGTGAAGAAACCTGGCAAACGTTACCTTGGCTGGGTGATAGAGGTTAACATCATCAGTGATAAATCGTGTTGATATTTTATGTACCTTCGATATGATGTGATGAGAAGGGCACTTCATCTCTGTGGTCTTCCTCCCCAAAACCTATAATCCCAGCCTAACCATGAGTAAAACATCAGAAAAAGCCAAATTGAAGGGCATCCTACAAACTACCTGACTAGTACTTTTCAAAATTGTCAAGATCATCAAAAACAAGGAAAGCAAGAGGAACTATAACAGACCAGAGGAGCTTAATGAGACATGACAGCTAAATGTAATGTGGTATCCATATCCTGGAGCAGAAAAAGGACATTAGGGAAAAACTTGTGAAATCTAAACAGAGTGTAGCATTTAGGTGATAGTAATGTATCAATGCTGGTCCCTTAGTTATGACAAACATACTGTAGTGATGTAAGATGTTAACATCTTAGGGGCAACCGGGGGGAGGGGTATTCGTAAACTACGTGTTTTTTCAACTTTTCTGTAAATCTAACACTCTTCTAAAATTAAAAGGTTCTTGAAGTAAATCCCTGCTTTCCTGCTCACTCATTGTATGACTTGGGCAAGTCACTTCACCCTACTGGGCTCAGTTCCTCAACTGTGCAATGGGGTGACAGCGCCTTCACTGCAGGATTGAGAAAAGGCTTCAGTAAGACAATGTGTGACGGTGCTTTGGAGACAGTGTCCCCACCTTGTGGCTCAGCATGCCGCGTCCCCTCCTGCTTCTGCAGTTCCACACAGGGGTGTCTTCCAGAGGTTTCCTCAGAGGCCACTGCTGCTGTGGCACCCAGCAGGGCCCAGCCCTCACCCGACTGGACTTCCTCTATAGCCACAATTCTCTGCAGGAAACTTCTCCCTCACCTCTCTTGACAGGTTGCTCTGAGGGACTAAGACTGCATTTTTATTTTCATATTTCACTTCATTTTTCCCCCCTTGAATTTAGTTTTTCTCTTCAGGAATCAGCATATGACTCAAACTGCCAGTTCTAAATTTAGTTTTGCCTGTGATACGCAGAATGCATTTAGTGCTGCCTAGGATATGTATTTGGAAATAATGGTTTTATTTACCACATCCCGTAATTCTGACTGCCTGCTGGGTTCTTTCAGGAAAGAGTTTGTCATCTCCTTTCCTCCTAATGATGAAATGTTGCCGGCTCAGGTCCCAGAGGCCCAGCCCAGGCCAGACGCTGGTGACTTGAGTCTCGGTTTATTTAAACAATATCCTCCCCAGGATTCTGCAGTCATGGGTTCTCTCCAAGCCTTCTGTTTAGAGGTAGTTTGGAAACAAGGTCTAGAAAGGGCTCATGGGCTCTTTGGAGGCTGGAAGCTTATCTCTGGGCTCTAGGCCGGTAAGATTTGCCCCTTTTTTCAGAGTTGCCCCTTTAGTGCTGGAATGGATGGGAGGGGAGGAAGTTCCACATATATGGAGCATGTGTCCTGGATTTTGGGTGCTGAGGATATAGAAGTAAATCACAGACAGCTCCTGCCCTCTGAGAACTGCAATTCATTCATTTATTCAAAAAATGCAAAAAGCATCTACCATGGACCTGACACCATGCTAATAATTAGGGTTATAACAGTGACCAAATCAAAGTTTCACTCCCCTGAAGCTTGCTTTCTCATGCGCATGGTCTGTATGGCTCTGACATAAAGCAGGAGACGAGGGATGGTATGTGATGTTAGGGAGATAGGCAATGTGTATTCGTTTACCAGGGCTGCAGTAATGAAGTACGATGGTCTGAATGGCTTACAGCAACAGAAATGTATTCTCTCACAGGTCTAGAGGCCAGAAGTCTGAAAACAAGGTGTTGGCAGGGCTAGGCTCTGTTTGGAGACTTTAGGAAAGAATCCTCCTTTGCCTCTTCAGTCTTCTAGTGGCTCCAGGCATCCCTTGTCTTGTGGATGCAGATTTCAGTCTCTGCCTCCTTCTTCACACGGCCTTCTCTGTGTGCCTATGTCTCCTCGTCTGTCCCTTACAAGGACACTTGTCTCTGAATTTAGGGCCCACCTGGGTAATCCAGGATGATCTCCCCTCAGGGTCCTTAATCTAGGTACATCTGCAAAGACTCTAGGGAAAAATGCATTCTTTGCTTCCTCCAGCTTCTGGTGGCTGTTGGCATTCCCTGACTTCACTCCAGTCTCTGTCTCCATGGTCACATTGTTCCCTCCCCTTCTCTCTGTGTGTCAAACCTCCCTTTGCCTTTCTCTTAAAAGGACACTTGCGATGGCACTTAGGGCCCATGCCCGTAATCTAGGACAATCTTCTCATCTCAAAATCCTTAACTTAATCACACCTGTAAAGACTCTTTTTCCAAATAAAGTCACATTCAGGGGTTCTGGGGGTTAAGATGTGGACGTATCTTTTGGAGGGCCACTGTTCATCCCACCACACAGTCCAAGAGTGTAAGGTCTGTGTATATTCACCCTGTGGGGTAGATTTTATTCTCATTTTCCACACGAGGCCACTAAGGCTCAGAGAAATTAAGTGATTTACCCAAGGTCATTCACAAAGGAAGTAGCAGAGCCAGGGATGGAAACCTGGAGTTGTCTGACATTGAAGCACATTCCTTTCCTCCCATGGCCTCCTGACCAGCCAGAAGTTTTGAGAAATCTCTCCTTTGGTTTCAAACACAAATGGCCATTAGGAAGACCACACCTAGCTTTACCAGACATTAAGATCTAGTGGGACAAAAGCCCAGTATCAGATGGCTTCATAGGCGAATTCTATCAAACATTTAGAGAAAAGCTAGCACCTATCCTTCTCAAACTCTTCCAAAATATAGCAGAGGGAGGAACACTCCAAACTCATTCTACGAGGCCACCATCACCCTGATAACAAAACCAGACAAAGATGTCACAAAGAAAGAAAACTACAGGCCAATATCACTGATGAACGTAGATGCAAAAATCCTCAACAAAATACTAGCAAACAGAATACAACAGCACATTAAAAGGATCATACACCATGATCAAGTGGGGTTTATTCCAGGAATGCAAGGATTCTTCAATATACGCAAATCAATCAACGTGATACACCATATTAACAAATTGAAGGAGAAAAACCATATGATCATCTCAATAGATGCAGAGAAAGCTTTCGACAAAATTCAACATCCATTTATGATAAAAACTCTGCAGAAAGTAGGCATAGAGGGAACTTTCCTCAACATAATAAAGGCCATATATGACAAACCCACAGCCAACATCGTCCTCAATGGTGAAAAACTGAAACCATTTCCACTAAGATCAGGAACAAGACAAGGTTGCCCACTCTCACTGCTCTTATTCAACATAGTTTTGGAAGTTTTAGCCACAGCAATCAGAGAAGAAAAAGAAATAAAAGGAATCCAGATCGGAAAAGAAGTAAAGCTGTCACTGTTTGCAGATGACATGATACTATACATAGGGAATCCTAAAGATGCTACCAGAAAACTACTAGAGCTAATCAATGAATTTGGTAAAGTAGCAGGATACAAAATTAATGCACAGAAATCTCTGGCATTCCTATACACTAAGGATGAAAAATCTGAAAGTGAAATTAAGAAAACACTCCCATTTACCATTGCAAGAAAAAGAATAAAATATCTAGGAATAAACCTACCTAAGGAGACAAAAGACCTGAATGCAGAAAATTATAAGACACTGATGAAAGAAATTAAAGATGATACAAATAGGTGGAGAGATATACCATGTTCTTGGATTGGAAGAATCAACATTGTGAAAATGACTCTGCTACCCAAAGCTATCTACAGATTCAATGCAATCCCTATCAAACTACCACTGGCATTTTTCACAGAACTAGAACAAAAAATTTCACAGTTTGTATGGAAACACAAAAGACCCCAAATAGCTAAAGCAATCTTGAGAACGAAAAATGGAGCTGGAGGAATCAGGTTCCCTGACTTCAGACTATACTACAAAGCTACAGTAATCAAGACAGTATGGTACTGGCACAAAAACAGAAATATACATCAATGGAACAGGATAGAAAGCCCAGAGAGAAACCCATGCTGCACATATGGTCACCTTATCTTTGATAAAGGAGGCAAGAATGTACAGTGGAGAAAAGACAGCCTCTTCAATAAGTGGTGCTGGGAAAACTGGACAGGTACATGTAAAAGTATGAGATTAGAACACTCCCTAACACCATACACAAAAATAAGCTCAAAATGGATTAAAGACCTGAATGTAAAGCCAGAAACTGTCAAACTCTTAGAGGAAAACATAGGCAGAACACTCTATGACATAAATCACAGCAAGATCCTTTTTGACCCACCTCCTAGAGAAATGGAAATAAAAACAAAAATAAACAAATGGGACCTAATGAAACTTCAAAGCTTTTGCACAGCAAAGGAAACCATAAACAAGACCAAAAGACAACCCTCAGAATGGGAGAAAATATTTTCAAATGAAGCAACTGACAAAGGATTAATTTCCAAAATTTACAAGCAGCTCATGCAGCTCAATATCAAAAAAACAACCCAATCCAAAAATGGGCAGAAGACCTAAAGAGACATTTCTCCAAAGAAGATATACAGATTGCCAACAGACACATGAAAGAATGCTCAGCACCATTAATCATTAGAGAAGTGCAAATCAAAACTACAATGAGATATCATCTCACACCAGTCAGAATGGCCATCATCAAAAAATCTAGAAACAATAAATGCTGGAGAGGGTGTGGAGAAAAGGGAACCCTCTTGCACTGCTGGTGGGAATGTTAATTGATACAGCCACTATGGAGAACAGTATGGGGGTTCCTTTAAAAACTACAAATAGAACTACCATACGACCCAGCAATTCCACTACTGGGCATATACCCTGAGAAAACCATAATTCAAAAAGAGTCATGTACCAAAATGTTCATTGCAGCTCTATTTACAATAGTCAGGACATGGAAGCAACCTAAGTGTCCATCATCAGATGAATGGATAAAGAAGATGTGGCACATATATACAATGGAATATTACTCAGCCATAAAAAGAAACAAAATTGAGTTATTTGTAGTGAGGTGGATGGACCTAGAGTCTGTCATACAGAGTGAAGTAAGTCAGAAAGAGAAAAACAAATACCGTATGCTAACACATATATATGGAATCTAAGAAAAAAAAAAAGGTCATGAAGAACCTAGGGCTGAGGTGGGAATGGAGACGCAGACCTACTAGAGAATGGACTTGAGGCTGTGGGGAGGGGGAAGGGTAGGCTGTGACAAAGTGAGAGAGTGGCATGGACGTACATACACTACCAAACGTAGAATAGATAGCTAGTGGGAAGCAGCCGCATAGCACAGGGAGATCAGCTCGGTGCTTTGTGACCACCTAGAGGTGTGGGATAGGGAGGGTGGGAGGGAGGGAGACGCAAGAGGGAAGAGATATGGGAACATGTGTATATGTATAACTGATTCACTTTGTTATAAAGCAGAAACTAACACACCATTGTAAAGCAATTATACCCCAATAAAGATGTTAAAAAAAAAAAAAAAAGGTCCAGTAGGACTACTCTGAGGGTACTGTTAGCTGACAGCAGTTGCCGTGGAGCCGGACAGGTAGTGTGTGGGGTGGAGGGGAATGGGAGCAGAGGGCTGGTAGTGAAGAGAGCGACTCAGAGCCCAGGGTCGGGGCAGGGATACCTACTAAATAAGGGAAATAGCACCTAAAGGAGAAGCGGGCCATGCTCTGCCATCTTAGAGTTTGCCCAGCACCTTCTCTGGTTCTCTCCTGCGTGAAGGACGTGTCTGCTTGCCTGCAGCGGTGCGGGCCGGGGTCGTCTGGCCAAAGACTCTCTGGTACGAGCTAGAGGGCCTGAGAACGCATAGGGAAGAGCTCTCTGGGTTTGAGTCATCTGTTCCTCAGACATTTCCAAGCAAGGCCATGAGTGAGGCACCGGACACTCAGAGATGAATACCTGTGGTCCTTGCCCCAAGGCAGTGACAAAGTAGAAAAAGATCGAGAACCAAATCCCACTCTGCCTCTCTCACTGTGTAACCTCAGACAAGATACTTTACCTTTCCAAGCTCTGTTTTCTTATCTGGAAAATACAGACTATTTTTTGAGATTTAATGGAGTTAAAAATGCAAAGTGACTGGCACAGCTTCGTAATATAATAGGGTCGATGGATGTTACTTCCATTTCTTCAAAAAACCCACTCTCCAGGCCAGAGGAGTGGTTCCCAAACTGTAGGCTCTGGTATCTTAGAATCCAGAGTACACAACAAGGTCCCCAGATTCCTCTCTTCACCTACATGCAGCATCGTTTTCAAATATATAGATGGTATCATGGTGACTCAAATGCGGTTACATGTAAAGCAATTATACTCCAGTAAAGATGTTTTTAAAAAAAAGCTTTACTGAATTCATGGTGACTTTGTCATTAAATGTTGCCTTGATCAGTGTGTATGGAAAGATCCTGAAATTCTCTGATATTAAAAAGGAGTCCTTATGCTCAAATATGTTGGCAACCACAGGTATAGTTGTGGGAGACAGATTTATAAACTGACAAATCAGATTAGGTGTGATTAGTGCTATTACAGAGCTACGTTCAGGTTCTACAGAAGCAGAGAGAAAAGCTCTACAAACTGCCTGGAGAAATCTTGGAAGGAGGAGGTGACATTTAGGCTAGGCCTTCAAAGATGAATAGGAGTTTGCCTCATTTGACAAGCAGACATTACAGTTATAGAGAACAGCAGGTTAAAAGGCACAGAGTCCAGGTGGTGAGGACTTTGGTTTTGGTGGGGGTTAGGGGAGGGGAAAGGCCAGAAAAGCAGAAAAGGATCTGGGTCAGGGACAGACCTGAATGCTATGCCGAAGAGTTTAAGATGACCGTAAGTAGGGGTAACGAGGGAAGGGTTTGAAGTAAAGAATAATAATATTAAATCGGCCTTTTAGAAAGATCACTACCTTGATGGAGGATGGAGCTTGGGAGGCCTGTAAGTAAGAGGGCTGTTGGGGAGAAGGCGTGGGGCTCACAGCAGAGTGGGAAAGCACAGGTTTCAGGAGCAACACAGCCTGGGTCTAAATCCCAGCTCTGCTAGCTACCAGATGAATGATCCGTTTAATTAGTCTCCCTGTTCCTCAATTTCCTTTCTGTAAAATGGACATAAAAATGTATCTACCTCATAGAAACTATTAGGAGGATTAAATAAGAAAATGTATTTCATGGAATGTTATTCAGCCTTAAAAAAGGAAGGAAATTCTGACACATATTACAACATGGGTGAACCTTGAAGACATTATGCTAAGTGAAAGAAGCCAGACATAAAAGGACAAATGCTGTATGATTCCATCCTTATGAGGTACTGAGAATAATCAAACTCATAGAGACAGAAAGTAGAATAGTGGTTGGCAGGGGCTGAGGAGGAAGAAGAATGGGAAATTATTGTTTAATGGGTACAGAGTTTCATTATGAAAAGATAAGAAGCATTCTGAAGAGGGATGGCAGTGATGGTTACACAACAGTGTGAATGTACTTAATATCGCTGAACTGTGCACTTTATTTTTAAATTTATTTATTTATTTTGGCTGCGTTGGGTCTTCGTTGCTGTGCGTGGGCTTTCTCTAGTTGTGTGAGGGGGGCTACTCTGTTATGGTGTGCGGGTTCTCATTGCGGTGGCTTCTCTTGTTGCGGAGCACGGGCTGTAGGCACGCAGGCTTCAGTAGCTGCAACACGCAGGCTCAGTAGTTGTGGCTCGCGGGCTCTAGAGCGCAGGTTCAGTAGTTGTGGTGCACAGGCTTAGTTGCTCCGTGGCACGTGGAATCTTCCTGGACCCGGGATCAAACCCATGTCCCCTGCATTGGCAGGCGGGTTCTTAACCATTGCACCACCAGGGAAGTCCCTAAACTGTGCACTTTAAAATGGTTAAAATGGTAAACTTTGTGTCATGCATATTTTAACACAATTTTTTAAAAAGAATAAAAATTAAAAAATGTATTTCAAGTGCTGCATAGTTTGGTGTTTGCACATAGGAAGCACTTAGTGATTATTGTTAGTTAATATTATCATGCCAGGTAAGTGAGGATGCAGGCCTAACCTAGGACAGGAAAAATGATGGTGGAGAAGAGGAAACATCATCTGGATCTTTTTAGGCAGAGCCCATAGGGCTGGGTGACAGAGCGGTAAGGGCACAAGGCAGAACCACAACAGTTTTACTGGGACTCCACAGAGCCAGTCCCAGGTCAAACACCTCCATCAGAGTCACTCCGAGGACCAAGCTGTGACTTCTCAGACCCATGAATTTCTGAAGTATGTCCTGCAGGGGCAGAGGGCCAGGGCCAGATGGTGCTGAGTCACCCACTGGACCTAGTGCTGCCAAGGGCCCATCTCTGTACCCATCTCCCAGATGACAGCAGCTGCTGCATCCCAGACACAGGTGACTTAAGGGTCTGCAAAGCAACAGCCTCCATCTCCCCAGAATCAATCCACAGGAGCCTTACCACAGTGGCCTTGCCTCCTTCCCATGAGATCCGAGAGCTAGAGAGGAATACCACCAGAAACCTGAGAGAAGAGATGAGGGCCCTTTGCCTTCTCTTTGATCACTCAAGTCCAAGCATGGAATTTCCGTTCATACACTTTATGGAAACCTCACAGAAACAAAGTCTGGGGAGGTTTGTGCAGCCTTGGCTCTACAGGAGAGGGCCAAGCTGGCAGGGAAAGGCTCAATTCACCTGGTGGAATTGGGGAGCCTGTTGTGCCTTTTTGGAGAGGAGTTTGGTGAAGTGATAAAGTCTCCAAGCTCACGCCAGGGAGTCTGGGTTCACAGCTCCTCTGTGCCACTTACTAGCAATGTGGCTCTGAACAAGCATTAACCTCCCTGAGTTCCGGTTGCCTTGTCTGTAAAGTGGAGATACCTCTCTCATGGGATTTATATGAAATATAAATGAGATACATACATATAGAGCCT
The DNA here is from genome assembly GCF_949987515.2 of Delphinus delphis. NCBI lineage: Eukaryota > Metazoa > Chordata > Mammalia > Artiodactyla > Delphinidae > Delphinus > Delphinus delphis. The sequence continues at coordinate 72,612,587 of NC_082690.1, read as the reverse complement.
AGCACATTATAGGTGCTTAGTAAACATATTTTCTTTCTCTGCTATAAAATTTCATACTTCATTTTTTTTCTTGTAACCACCCTGAAAGGAAGAATTTTCTCGTTTCCTTTTTTGTTTCAGATAAGGAAATTGGAACTCGTAGAGATTAAGAAACTTGCCTAAATCCCCACAGGAAAGGGATGGTAGCTCTGAGACCCTCTAAGCCTTTGCCCTTCTGCTGGGAGACACTGCTTCCTGTGTCTCACTCGATCCTGGGTACAAGAGGGTTCACGTATGAGACCATTTCTAGAACAGCACCTGGGCTGAGTGGACACCCAGAAAGCTGCAACCACACAGTGTCCATGCACTGTAACAGAAAAGTGTGCCCATGGTCCCAGGAGGCTGGCTCTCCTCGGCCTTCTGTCTCTCTAATGGGATATGGGTTATGTACATAATCATATATAAAAAGTACTTCGGAAACTGCACCCATTCAAAATGACCTGCTGGCAGAGCCTTTCTGATGGCAGTGGACGTCCATTGCTGGTTCTCATCCCAGAGGACAAATGAGGTCAGCTGGCCTCCCTGAATTCAGCCTGGAGTGGTTGTAACACAATTCCTACCATGAAGGGCTTGAGAAAGTTTGCAACCTTTGGGTTGAATATTTGATTTGCCTCTTTTTAGCTATGTGGTCTTAGCTCACAGTGCTCAAGCCTCGGTTTCCTCAACCTTTAAAGCAGGTTTAATAAAACTAACATGACAGAGTTATTGTTTGAATTAAATGATATGGAGCCAGACTGCCTGGGTTTGAATCCTAGCTCTGCCACTTACTGGCTGTGTAATATGGGGCAAATAATTTAATCTCTCTGTGCCTTGGTTTTCTTGTCTATAACTGAGTGAAATGATAAGACCTAACTCTAAGAGCTATGGTGAATGAGTAAATACATGTAAAGTGCTAAGAGCAGTGCCTAGTACCTTGTATAGTCTCAGTAAATGTTAGTTATTATCATTACTGTCATCACTAGCTTTTGCGTCTCCCTGGAGTGCTGGCTGTTGGTGATCCCAAGCTCTAGCAGCTGTGTAGACATGCAGGCAACTCTCTTTTTTTTTTTTTTTTTTTGATGCAGTAACTCCAGCAGCAGAGGAGAGGAGGGATCCCTGTTCTCTCAGTGGACACAGGAGACAGTGTGCCTGCCAGGCAGGCTTCCTGGGGGAAGTAGCACTTTTCCTGGTCCTTGAAGGACTCTTTGGTCTATAATGTGCAAAGCTACTTCCCTGTTGAGGGGGGTGAGATTTCATCTGAAAGGTGATATAATTTGCCTGTCACCACGTTCCAGCCCATTACCTGAACAGGAAGCATGACCCTCAGACCAGACCCAGGAATGAAGGGCTTGGCCCAGGCAGGAGGTGGAGTTGAATCTGGATCTCTTGACTTAGGCCACGAGTGGGACAAGACTCTGTAGGACAGATTTCCCAACCAGGGTGTCAGGACAGCAAAGCCCTCAGCACTTAAGGGTGGTGGCCTGGGCTAGCAGGAGGCAGTCCTCGGACTGCACATCCACGTCTACATTTATCCAGTGTGTCAAACAGTATCATTTTTGATGTGGGCTTTAACATGCTGGGAGGTACTGCTCTGCGAGGCCATACCTTTGAGGCAATAAGCCAGATAGTGACCACGTGGAAACCGCTGCACGTTCAGTTGACTGCAAGCTGAGCAGAGGCTTCTGGAGTTGTATGTCCCAGCCCTTTGGAGAGAGGGGAGAGTTATTAAAGAGTCAGAAGGCTCATCTTGGCAGCCCTGCCTGCCTGTAGAAGTGTTTGGATTGCTGTGATGATTTCCTTTTCAGGGGCCCCTAGCATTTAGTCAACTTCCTCCTGCAAATCCCACCGTGTCTCAGCTGCATTAAGGGGAATGGAGGAAAGAGGGCTCGTCCATCCTCAGGCTAAAGTTGTTCAGGGGAAGAATGCTCCCCCTTCCCTGGGGACACAGTGGTGGTGAGAAACCTTTTGGGGGTGGGAGGAAGGGCAGCTTGAGAGGCAGAGGAAGGCTGCATGCTCTGTTAGAGAAAGCAGCCCCATTAGAGCTCATCACTTGAGTGGAGAGCAGGCTTCCCGCTTCCCTGCAGGAGCCAAATGAAGCAATCTCTTGCAAAGACCACTCACACTCAGGGCTCAGGTTTAAAAGTGATGAGACCCCAAAATGTCCATGCAGACCCAAGTCCTGGGTCCAGATACAGACCCCAGGAAGAATGGAAATCCTTAAGACAGTGTTTTGCAAAAGCAAGTCTTCCTGCTTGATTAGCAAACCTGTTCATACCCCTGGTTTCTGTTGTCGTTAACTGCCTCCCCCCAAAAAAAGGAGAACTGAGAGGAAATCAGCAACACTGTTTGGAATTCTTGTCGCAGCGTTCTTTAGAGAAATTCTACTTCTTCATGGCCCTATGGTAAAACTGATGAAGCATGGGCTTTGGAGTCTTCCTTACCAAGTGACTTGACTTTCTAAGCCTTGGTTTCCTCATCTGTGAACAAACCTCAGAATAGCAAAACCTACCTCTCAGGGTCACTTGGAGGATTAAATAAGGTAAATTAGATGAAAATACCCAACTTCACCTGTATTAGGGTTCTCAAAAGAAACAGAGCCAATAGGATATACTATATCATCTGTCTACCTTCCTGTCTATCTGCCTGTCTGTCTAAGGTTAGCAATATTTTAAAGAATTGTCTCACTCTATTGTGGGGGCTGGCAAATCTGAAATCCTCAGGGCAAGCCAGCAGGCTGGAGATGCAGGTAAGAGTTGATGCTTCAGTCTTGAGTCCAAAGGCTGGAAACACAGGCAGAGTTTCTGTGTTGCAGCCTTGAGGCAGAATCCTTTCTTCTTCAGGACATTTCAGTCTTTGCTTTTAAGGCCTTCAACTGATTGGACAAGGCCCACCACAACTGATCGTAAAGGTTAATTACATCTTAAAAATACCTTTACAGCAACATCTAGACTAGTGTTTAACAAAACAACTTGTCACCATGGGCTAGCCAAGGTGACACAAAATTAACCATCACACCATGAAAGGGTTAGGGTTCTAGACAAAGACATTTCCTTCCTTCTCTCCCACCCTTCCTCCTTTTCAAAGTCATTGCTGAGGTCTGAAGAGGCTTCACTCAGTGACATCTCTGGTGTGTGGGCCTGGAAGCTGTTAGACTCTGAGCAGCGGGACCTGTGTGTCCCTCCTGTCTCTCTCAGATCTGCTTCTGCTGACTTCACACTCCAGGGAATCCGTGTCCCTACATCCCAAGTCAAGCCCTACTGTAGCCTTAGTGCTTTTCCACTAAAGTCTGTACTCCAAGCCATACCAGTTTTCCTCTGTATCCAGTCCAAATTGTTCCCGATCTGCTTCTCTGGTCTGTGCAGTGTTGCAGTTTCTGAGGTTACATCAGAAGACCTGGGATCTGCCACAGCAAGACTGTGTTAGCTGCCATGATGCCCTTTATTGGCATGGGTTAGTTAGCAGTGACTGAGAAACTGGAAGGAAAGGCTTGATGGGGGATTAAGAGTTAACTCCCAGCCTAGAATGTTTCAGGTGGCATTCTGCCTGGAAGTAGAGAGCTGGACTCTGTTCCAGTTCAGAGATTTATCCTCCGCAGGTAATCCAGAATGCTTCTCATTTTAATGGAATGTGGAATTGGTTTTGCCAAAGTTGAAGAATGCCTGGGTGTGATCTCTAAGGCAGCATAAGGTTGGGAAAGAGCTCTGGACCAAGAATTAGAAGACCTGGACTCTGCTCCTCCACAGTCTCTCTGTGCGATCGTGGGGAAGTCACTTCCTGAGTGTAGGCCTCAGCTACCTCTTTCATAAGATGCTGGAAGCAACATTTCACCTTACCTTTGCACAGAGACCACTTTACGGCTTTCAGAGCATCTTCACGATTCATAATCTCTGTTCCTCACACCAGCCTCATGAGGCAGGCAGGGCATAGGTATGGAAATGGATTCTTCCCATTTTGCAGACAAGGTTCAAAGAGGTTAAATGACTTGCCTAAGTTCACACAGACAGGAGGTCATAAAGCTAGCAATGAACCCAGGATCCTTAGTCCAGCTTGTTCTGGGGTCCCCTTTTGAATATGGTAATGTCTATGAAACTGTAAGGGAAGGAACACAGTGGAGTTGGCAGAAAGCTAGCGGGGGCGCCCAGCAGGAAGGACAGCAGCACAGGAGAGGGGGTGACACTGCCTTTGTGCCCTCAAAGCACCAAGGCTTTGGAGGAAATGGTAGTCTGAGCAGACTCCCAGAAACTGAAGGAGGGCCGATCTCTAGCTGCTCAAATTAAAATGTTTTCTCATGCTGTTAATTCAATTTGGAAAGCATTTATTGAGGCTTTCTCATGGACCAGGTTCTCTACTGGGGGGCAGAATAAGTAACTAGAAGTGTAATGCAGAGCAGATTGTCTGTCTGCTTCTGTAAGCAGGAGTATAATGAAAAGTGTTATATTTGAAATGTAAACAGAGGGCTTTGGATTTACAGTGGAAGGTGTGTGTGATTAAGTCATCCTGGGAGAAGAAGGCAAATACAGCTGAGCCCTGAAGGATGAAGCAGGATTTGACCATCAGGAGACGGAGGAGGAAAGGGGTCTCTGCCCTGCTCTTCCTCCTACACCCTACGCCCCGCCCAGGCTTCAGCCACCACTGCTCTGGTGTGACAGGACGCCGACTGCCATGGCCCGTTTGCTGCAGGACCTGGCCAGCTGTGACCCTGGCGGAGCCTCCTCCCTTGCTTGTCAGATTTGGTGCAATGCCCTGAAACATGTACTGCAAAGTGAGAGAGATTCTTCCTGGCAGCTCTGGGAAGGTTTACAGTAGGAGGGGAGACACATGGGGCCCTTGGCAGGGGATGGCAGGCTGGAAGGAGCTACCTTTTCTAGTGATTATGCCTGCCCCTCCTAAGGGGCTGAGAGGCAGGAGCTATTGCTTTGCATGTGTGATGTTAGACTGAGGGTGTTTCGTGTCTTTATTTTAAAACTGGTTTCTCAGTCTCCTGTGCAGTTTTCTGTCAGCTTGTTGCCATGGAGAAATCGGTTGCGGCTGAAAGCTCTGTCCCTCTCTGTGTCAGCATTTCTGGACCTGCCAGCTGCCTCCTGCCCCTTCTACAAATGGGGGGAGCACAGACCCTCCCTCTGCAAGGCCTGGAGCTGCGTCGTGACTCCCTGTCAGGGAGGAGCCTCCTTTATCCACACATCGACTCAGCAACTCTGCCTTGAGTGCCTTCATGTGCCAGGCACCGTGCTGGGTGCTGCAAGGACAACGATGACTGTGGCTGGGGACACATGCATCTTCAGGCAGGACCCGCCGGCATGCTGTCACACCGTCCTGTTCATCAGCCTCATTCTTACTTCAGAATTTAAAGGACCGGGTTCGTTTCTCTTTCAGTCTTGGTCGCTGCTCGTTTAGAATCTCCCTGGAAGTCACCTCCTAGTCTCTGCACTCCTAGATCTCGTTTCTTCTCTGTGTCCCCAGTGCCCAGCACAGGGCCTGGGGCAAAGAGGGGCTCACCCAGGAAGTGTCCGTCTAATGGAATCCTTCCTCAGACCTGTCCGTCTGTCCTGTCTTTACTCCTCAGTTCTGAGCACAGAGACAGCGTGTGTGGCAGCGTCAGCCAGTGGATAAAGGAAGGACTTTGGGACCAGATACATCTGTGCTTGAGTTTTGGTTCCACTTTTTCCTAGCTCTGTAATCTCAAGCAAGTGGCTTTTTCACCTGGAGGCTTAATCAAACCCAATACATTTCTTTAACTCCACATCACCAGTCTGTCAGTAATTCAGTAATTTTGACATTTTAAAAAAACAACATATAACTTACTGGTGGCCATTAACTCCATCAGGTGCTCTCCTTCTATACCTGTATAGGACCCAGCTGAGAAAAGGTGCCCTGCAGAGAGTCCTGGGTTGGGATCAAGAGACCTGGACTATGCCCTGGCTGTGACCCTAATGAATTGTATGACCTGATCAAATCCCTTTCCTTACCAAGACCTCAGTTTCCCTATTCGAAAAATTCAGGTATTGGATTGGGTGATCTTGAAGGGTTCTTTTTGCTCTAAAAGTCTGAAGACTCGGCTTTAAAAGAAAAATCTTCCCTCAGCTGCTGCTACCACCATCACCAATGCCCCAGGCTAGAGGCTGACCTCAGCATGAACCCTTCTGCCAGCCTCTGGAAGCTGCTTTCCCAGGAAGCTCTGGGCTAGAACCCTGGCACTGGATGCAAAAATCTCTTTCGGATGTAAAAGTCCCTTTGACTGCATCATCTCTATTCCCACCCCCAGTCCAGTGGCTGGGCTTGGCTTGCATCCCAGAACAGTGGAGAATTGCTGGAAGGAGGGTTTTTTCCCTTCTTCACCTGTGTCTTGCTTTTCCTTCGGACCTGATGCCTTCAGGAGCCTTTGGCTACTGAGGATTCTATTTCCCAAGCTCCCTGCGATCCAGGGCTCTGTGCTAAGCACTGAGAAGGATGCAGAGATATAGAAGTCATTGTCCCCACAGTCTCACAATCTGTGACGTAGACGGGCGAAACAAACCAGAGCTTGAAGGTCGCAGGAGGCTGTCCAGGGAATCTAGTCGTAGCTCTTCTCTTGGGCAAGTTCTTCCCTCTACAGACCCAAGCTTCCTCTTCTGCACAGTTGGGAGGATTGCGCCAATGATCGCTACGTTCCCTTCCAGCTCTGAAACTTCCATTCTAAGTGCTCAGTGAAGGAGTGATTGTTGTAGACTTTCTAGAGGAAGGAGGACTTAAGCTGAGCCTTGAAGGCTAGGCTAAGATTTGGCCTGGCCCAGGAGAGATAAGGGAGGGTGGTGTATGAACACAGGCAGAGACTGGCAAGGCAGGGAGGCCCTGCTCACTAGAGCAATCTCTGAGCAGGCGGCTCTTGCCTTCCACCTGAGGACCCTCGTCCCCAGGAGCTTGGGGCACTGGTGGTACCTGCAGGACAGAGAAGCAAACGAGGCAGGCGGAAACCAGGGCTCCCTCCCTACCTGGACGCCCCAGTCTGATGTATATCGTGGCAGAAGGACCTCCACCAGGAAGACACGGGGTCAAAGCCAGGAGAGGCCACCCCTCTCCAGGTCTTTTCCTTCTCACTCCTATCAGCAGGTCTCGGTCAGAAGGACCAGGGCAGAGTGTGAAAGGGTAAGTCTTCCTGGGAAAGCTGCCCTTTGTTCGTGGTCTGTTCCTCTCCAAACGTTTTTCTGAACTCAGGGTGACAAGAGGAATATTTCAACTTGTCTTTGGGTTAGATTCTAGACTCAATCTACCAGGACGCATGACTCAAGGAATCACACACCCTAGACCTAGAGGTGACCTCCATCCTCCCAGTCTTCTGGCTAAGGCTGTCTGATCCTCTCAGCACCCGCCCCTAACCACAGCTTCACGGATCCTGCCTCCTTGTTTCTCTCCAGCCATCCCTCTTCTGCATCCTCCTGTCTCCAAACAGGTCTCCCTAGTCCCTCCTCCACCGTCAGTCTAAAGCGTTCAGAAAAGTGCCTGGCACAGCGTAAGGGCTCCATAAATGTTATCTATCAGGACGACAATGACAGTGATGATCATTATTATCCAGATTTTGCTTCTGAAGCACAGCTCTGATTCTGCTGCTTTCTTGCCCGAAAGCTTTAGTGGCTTCTGTGTGGCTCCTGAGTAAAGTCCAAGTCTTCAGTCAGGCATTTTGAGGATATTTCCTGAGCCATTGGCAATGATGCACACCCTACCTTTCATCCCAAATTTCTTTCCTTCTACCACTTTTTACGTTTCTTCCAAACTGAACTAGCATCATTAGCTCTATAAGCTCCACCTACCTCCTCTGCTAGGCCTTTGTTCCCACTGTGCTCCCTACTTGGAATGCCCTTCTTCCTGTCTCCCCTAACTTTCTTTTTCTGCTAGGAAGTCTGCTGATCCCCTAGACTCGATGGCAGATGCCACGAACAGTTCATCCTATACCCCTGATGGCATCTACCAAATAAAACTCAATAAATGTTTTATGAATGGCTGGGAAGACCTGGTTCAGCCCCTGTTTTCAAGCAGGACAGAGTTTGCATGAGGCAAGCTCGGTCGCCAAGGCCTGTCCAGCCAGGCCTCTATGCCTGTATATTTCCTTAGAGGTTCTGGAAGTTCCATGGGGTCTGTGGGCACATATTCAGTTAGCTAGTTCCATGTGCATTATTCTGTGTACAAGCAAACTGGCAGGAGAAGGTACAAACCCAGGGGAACCATATCAGCTGTGGAGTTAGCTCCTGCTAGGTGGGGATAGAGATCAGTCATCCAAGGTGTAGGGGCCTGTATGATCCTGGGAATGTCAGTATCCTGGAGGGCCCATTTGGGGCCCTCCAACAGGCGGGCCAGGGGTCTGACAGAGGAATCATAAGGTAATTATCAGGCATTCAAATTCCAAGTGTCCAGCCAGAGAGCAACTTGGGGGACAGATGAAAGGATCAGATAAAGGTTCAGGTGGTGGGATGGCAGGAGAGTCTAGGCAGGATGTCAGGGTTCTGCCCAGCCAGCTAGAGTTTGACTCAGGCCTCTATACCCAGAAGCCCCTAGTTTAGGGCTCACTAGTCCTATGGCTAGGCATTCCCAGTGGGAGTCAGCAGGGATGCTATTAAAGGGAAATGAGCTCCCTTTCCGGTCAGGATTGACTTGGAAATAGACATGACCTCAATTTGGAAACAGCTTCTGCTGGGCTTCAGGTCCCTTAGGCCAGCAGGTCTAGGGGAAGCAGTGGCTGACATGTCCTCAGGCCCAGAAGTGAGTCCTGCCTCCCCTCCTGGGTCACAGTCTGACCCACCAGGCCCTTGCCTCCATTTCAAACTCAAGCCATGATCATGCCTCCCTCTGGGCCACCATTTGGAAAAGCCAATCTCAGGCTGACACTTGCTGCCTGTAAATGGTGTGGAATTAGGCTAATCAGTGGCTCTTAATTCTCCAACAAATGTAGATGCTGTGCTAATTGCCAGGGTCCATGCCAGCAGATCCCTGGTTGGTGGCATCAAACAAGAGAAGTGGTAATTTGGGGGCTGGAGTGGGGGAGGGCCTGCTTTGTTGGCTGAGCCAGTTAAAACCGTATTACCCCTTGAGCGAGACACAGTGCAGAGAGCCAGAGCCTGGCCCCCTTCTCAGCCAAGGGGCTGGGGGAGAGGCCCACAAGTGTGTTTGCAGGAGCTGAACCTCAGCACCAGCGGAGCAGTTTTCGGTCCATTAATGGGGTTTTGTTGTCATTGTTGTTCCCCAAGGAAGATTCCACCAGCAACCTGGCATGGCACTGCCAGGGCAGCTCATTGGGGATAAAGCATCCCAAACCTTGGTCTGCTGTTACCATGGCAACATGGCATTTCCAGACTCTCCAGGCAACCTTACTGGCATCTGCTGCTGTGAAAGATTCAGATGGAGAAGGGCCACTGCTCTTTCTCCATTAGAGACAGAGCAACTTGGGAAGACAGGGAGCCATGTACCAAGGACCAGGAAAATGCTGTTCCATTGATGTGAGGGCTTCTTGATGAAATAGAATTTGAATGTCTGTTATAGTCTCTTGGGGAGAGCTGCAGGATCAGAAGAGGACCCCTGGAGGAGAAAAATAAGGGGAGATGGTGGAACGTAAGGGGACAGTGTGACAAAGGCCTTACTGGGGAGGTAGCTGGAGTGTGGAGATGGCATGGGCAGTTCAGTTTGGTGGGAGAATGGACGTTGGTGGAGGTGGGCAAGTGTCAGCTATGCCTCTCTGAAACCTGCTGGTTTGAACCCTATTTGGCAAAAGTCCTACCTTTGGCCTCATTCTACCCAGATTATGTCCTATGGCTTCCTCTCCTGAGGTATGGGAACTGATCTCCACACCTCACACTTCACGTCAGGTGGACATTTCTTGCTTTCTGTCTTGGTTCGTAGTTGTTTGCAGTACGCCCACTAGAATCGTTGACCCTCTACATTCCACAGAGAGAGCTGAAACCCAGAGAGGAAGGTGTCTGCCTAAGGTCCCCAGCAATACGGAGGCCATGGAAGACAGGGGTTAGAGCTTAGGATCTGAGACAGACTGACCTTGGTTCGAGTCCTGGCTGCATCACTTAGTTTTCCAGTGAGCCTGAGCCTCAGCTTCTTTAGGGGTGAAATAGGAATCGTGAACATCCCTACCCTGTTGGGGTATTATGGGTGTGAAATGACACCATGGAAGTAGTACAGCAGAGTTCTTGGTATATAGTAAGAACTCAGGAAATGTTGGTAATTAAGAGACTGGGAATTCCTTAACAATGGGGACTATCTTATTCATCCTTGCTCATTCCTCCTCTTACTTCCTTGCACAGCTGAGGCACCCAAATACTACTCTCTCTGGAATTGATACTAGAAGGATGTTTGTTAACTGGATGAATGCATGAATGCTCGAAATAAAGAACTGTTCACTTTGATGGGCTGTATGCTCCTGTTGAATGTTTTCAGCTTCGGTGATGTTTGGTCTCCATCGGACTGGAACCAGGCCAAGCTGAGAGTCTGTCCTCTGTAGCTCAGCTGCACAGTAAAGTGACTTGCTGTTCAGGTCCCATACCCACCAGCCCCGTGACCCAGGGCTTATACTCTCCAGAGCTGTGGGTTTCTTTTCTTTTTTTTTTTTTTTTTGTGTGTGTACGCGGGCCTCTCACTGTTGTGGCCTCTCCCGTTGTGGAGCACAGGCTCCGGACGCGCAGGCTCAGCGTCCATGGCTCACGGGCCCAGCCGCTCCGCAGCATGTGGGATCTTCCCGGACCGGGGCACGAACCCGTGTCCCCTGCATCGGCAGGCGGACTCTCAACCACGGCGCCACCAGGGAAGTCCTGTGGATTTCTTAAAGGACAGGTGGGGTCGTTTCCTCTTGATCTCTGGGCACAATATATGGTATTACTGGTAAATGATGTATAGCTTTATAATATATGTTTCCATTCACACTCACACGAGTCTCACCGTAGCACTGGGTTTGTCCGGTATAATATCCCAGGTTGTGGATGGAGACCCCGAGGATCGGTAGCAGGGAGTGGCTGGTCCAAAAGCACGCTGCAGGAGGGGCTGGAGGAGGGGCATGGTCCCATCTTCTGACCCCAACTCTGGTGGTCTTCCCACTGGATGAAGTCTTGCTGGGTCTGTAGTTCTTCCTGGGAGATGATCCCAGTAAGGTGAGGCGTACTGGGCTTGGCTCAAATGCCTTGATTTTGGTCACGGCCCCATCACCTTAAGGGGTGCAGCTCTTATGTGAGCCACCTCTCTCCTCGCTGTTCTCACTCCCTGATCTTCCTCCTTTGTGTTTGTAGTGGGGCTGAGAGTGCTTTGGGAAATCTGAGATTCCAATTTAGTGACTGGGGAGAGAGACGTTGTTTTTAGCCAGTGAGGTATCCCTGAGCCACCTCGAGCTCAGCAAGGCTGCAGCCCCAGCAGGTACAGATGTGCTGTGAATGATAGCCTGGGTATATCAGAAAGTACATGCCATTGTCCTAGAACACTAAGCATCAGAGCTGGAAGGGTCCTTGGAGATCAGTAAAGCTGCTGCCTTCGGTTCATAGGTGTGGAAACGGAGGCCCTGCGAGAGGTGGTGAGTCACCCAAGACCCTGTGCTAAGCTGTTGGCAGAGCCGCCCCATGCTCCTCTGAAAGGGCCACGCGGCAGCCCTGCCCGGCTGGTATTTGCCCTTGCTCTGAGTGCCTCATTTGAATTCATTTTAAAGCATCAGATTGTTTAAAAAGAGTTTTTTTGAAAGAACTGTGTATATCAGACAATATTTTCTGTAGTGTTAGTTTTTTAAATTGTTTATTATAAAAGTAATTTCATTGAAGAAAATGTGGGTAATACAGAAAGGTTCTATTTAGAAGATAACAAACTGAGTGGTATTAGTACATGTCAGAATCACCCTGTAGGCAGGTTGCTGTTTTTCAATGGAGGCTTTTAGACCAGTGGTCCCCTACACCCTGTAACCTTTGTGGAAGTTTAGCTACAGAGAGTAGGAGAGTAACAATCCAGAGAGACCGCTAAGGACTTCATTTAGTTCTACAGACTTCAGACAGGTAGATGTACTACTAATGCTAGTTGTTGCCATCTGCAGAGTCTCTTCCAGGTAACAAACCGCTTCTTCATAGGTGTTCTCATTGGATTATTGGATCATTATAAGAATCCTGTGAGGTAGGGAAAACAAGTATTATTTTCCCAATGCAAATGAACAATTTGAGCCCCAGGGAGATTAAGTAATTTGCTCAAGATTACACAGCTAGTAAGTAGAAGACCTATATACTTCAAACTACTACTTGGCATAAAGACAGCAGAAGGCACCTAATAAATATTGGTGAGTGAATGAATGAATGAATATAGGGGAAGGCACTAGAAATCATCTGGTCTGGTGGTTTTCAAACTGTGCTCGGGGAAGCCCTAGAATTCCATGGAGCCAGTTGGGGGTAGTGGGAGGTGGAGTTGATGGGGCTCTGAGCCCCTCCAACCGGTGTTATCCATTTTACCTACTGGGTAAATTGAAAACAATTTAGCTAACGAACTCCTACACCAGTGGTTCTCAAACGCTGGTGTGTATTACAGTCTCCCCGGGAGATGCTGATGGTTGGCCTGAGGTGGGTGCTGGGACTCTGATTGTTAACAAGTACAGATGGTCGTCAGGCCATGGCTGAGAAACAGTGGCCTACTTCTTGGAGTTGAGGAAGGTAAGACCCACAGAGAAGCAGAGAGTAATCCTCAGTACCTCATCTGCTGCCCTTCCCCCTGTACCACAACTGCAGCTGAGCCAGAAAGCAAATCACGTAGCAGAGAACAACAGAACAGTTTCCATAGCAATGCTTCATGGTCTGTGCCTGTCAGGACACCTCAGACAAACACTCGTCTGAACCCTCAGCCAGAACTTGTGTGAATCTTATCTACTTGTTCCACGCAAGGGGTCTGGGGGATGGGAGGAAAGAAGAGGGATGGATGGCATGCTTTTGTCATGTGCCCCTGTACTGGGGATTCTCCCCAATTTACCAACAGCTGGCAGCAAGATAGAGCAGACCAAGGAGGGCTAGGAATGGATTCTGGGCAAGAGGCATGGGGCCGTCGCAGCAGCGGATGGGGAGATGTGGATGGGAGCAAGGGCCATCTGGGCATGTATCATGTGATGGGCATGTATCATTACCTATTCATTCAAAAAAAGAAAAAGTAAAGGACATATGATCGTCCTTATTTACAGATGAAGAAATCAAAGGTCAGACACACACCTCTCGTGACAGAGGCAAGATCAAGTCCAAGTCTGTCAGGCTCCATAGCTACTGAGCTACAGTTGCTTTCAAATTCTCTGGCTAGTGAGTGAGGACTTGGGATATATACTGCCCAGCTGGCTCCTCCTTGTCTCAGGAAGGGGAGGATCAGCCTACAGGCAGCTAGGTAGGTGCTGGTGCTCATGCAAAGAGCTGAAATGGACTGTGTGAGGACATGGTTGGTCCTAGAGCTGGAGGTGGAGTCTGTCCAGTCTTTAGCTGTAATGTCTCCCTTCCCCCACAATTAGGGTTCCGGTGCCCTTCAAACCGCAGGTGCCTTCGACATGGGCTGTCCCGACTGCCCCCTCCAAACTCACCCACTGCAGGTCCTTTGGATTGGTGGCCCCTGTGGACGGGCTGCCCAGCTCTCTGACTTGGCTTCGCCTCAAGGAAATGAGCTTCTCCCGGGGCAAGTGACATCCATTCATTTTTAGAACAGATGTTCATTGAGCACCTTTTACGTTCCTCTAACTGTTCTAAGTGCTGGGGATGCGGCAGTTGAACAAAATGAAATTTTTGCTCTCTTGGAGTTGCCCGTTCTAGTGGGGAGACAGACAAATAGGTATATGATGGGGTGTGACATGCTAGGAAAGAAAATAAAACAGTGTGAGGGGTAGAAGGATGGGGTTGAGTGGTCAGGGAAGGTCCTCTGAGAAGGTGACATGTGAACTAAGACCCAAATGAAAGGAGGGAGAGAAAGAACCGTGTGGATATCTAGGGAGGAGCATTCCAGGCACAGTGAATGGCCAGTGTGAAAGCTAACTCTGGAAGCGTGCCTGGCCAGTTGGAGGAACAGCAAGGAGGCCGGTGTGGCTGGAGAGGAGTGAGTGAGGATGAGAGTGGCAGCAGTGGAGGGAAGGGAGCTGGGGACCAGATGGTGTGGAACCTTAGAGACCAAGAGCCAAGCTTTGGATTTCCTTCTGAGCTGGGGTGCCACTGGAGGATTTGCACCCTGGGGACACATGCCTGGCTTCAGCCTTAGAGCCTCCAGCCCCCTTGTCTGGGAAGGGAATCTGTCACCTGGGACCGAGCCCACAGGAGGCTGAGTAGCCCCTGCTGGGGACGTGAACAGTCACACAGGCAGGGAGCCCAGCGACACTTGCCAGGCCTCCCCAGCTGCAGTTGTTTCTTCCAGGCCAGGGCTAAAGGGTCTCTCGGAGCTGGCTACCTCCAGGCCCCCATGTCTGGGTGGCCTTACACTCCTCGGAGTTAGAAGGCATCCCAAAGAGAGTCTGGTGGCAGGGCTGCAGCATTCCCGGTGCCTGCACTCCACCCTCTGCGAGTGCCACTTCTCCCGCTGACGCCCCGGCCCAGGGGAGGAGCCCTGTGCCTGTGTATCCCAGCCCAGCAGCCTGGCCGCTCTCCAGCCTGAGAGAAGAATGCTGCTTCCCACAGGACCAGTGGGAGAACTCGGGCTAGTGGGTTATAATTATCCAAAGTGCTAATTTTGTTTCAAATGTTATGTGTTTTTTATGAAGTAGGGACATTCACGAAAGAAATTTATATATTAGCCCATGTAGTATGCATTTGTCCCAGTCGTGCACTTCATTCAAGAAACTGGAATTCAGAGTGATAAAGGCACCATATATTGACCCCATCGAATCATAAGCGCACCGAGCTGCCCACTGCTCACCTGGTAGCTCCTGCCATTTGTTATTTCCATGGTTTCCCGCTTCTCACTCAGGTCATTCATTCATCTCTAATGAGTACTTCCATCTTAAAATGTCCAACACAGAACTCTTGATTTTCTCCCCAAGCCGACCCCTCCCCACAGGCTTCCTCACCTTGATAAACAGCCCGACTCTCCACCCATCGCTCAGGGAATCCATCTTGAACCCTTCTTTCACTTACTCCCTGTGAAATTCCATCGGCAGGTCCTACACGCCCTACTTCCAAAATAGATTGTAAATCCAGTTGTTTCTCTGTCCCCACTGCCACCAGCCCACTCCAAGCACCACCCAGTCCTGCCTGGCCTGGTCCTCTGCAGTGCAGGGCCTCCTGAACCATCTCCCTCTATTTTGTCCTTCACCAAGTGGCCTTTTCAAATGTAAGTCAGACCTGATCACCCACTGCTTAAAACCCTCCAGTGGCTCCTCAGCCTCCCCACAAAACACTCCTGGCCTCCCCCCAGCCTTCCCGAGGCCCTGCCTTCCCTTCACGCGGAGGCCTGCCTCTCCCCTGGCTCTTGGCCCCAGACCCTACTGGCCTCCTGCCGGTTCCTGGAACCGGCAAAACTTCCCACTTCAGGCCTTTCTGTTTGTCGTTTCCTCTGCCTGGAAAGCCCGCCCTTCAGGTGATTGTACGGCTGGCTCTTCCTCAACTTTCAGGTCACAGTTCAGAGGCCACCTTACCGGAGAGAACTTCCTACGACCTGTCCTTCTAATCATATCACTCTGTTTTGGTTTCTTCCTAACTCTTATCGCTAGCCACACGCTGATGATTTGTATGTCTGCTTGCTCGTTGGTCCCTCGTTAGAACGTAAGCCCCTTGAGGACAGGAGCCTTGGGCCTTGGTCTCTGCCGTACCCCTCCCACTAGAGCCGTGCTTGAACCTTACGGGCACTCTGTAACTGTTCATCCACTCACTTATTCATTCACCTCTGGTACATAAAACCAGAGATAGATAGGTGGAGCACAGAAGCATTTTAGGGCAGTTAAACTATAATGATGGATAACATGTCTTTATACATTTGTTCAAACCCATAGAATGTACTACACCAAGAGTGACCCCTGATGTACACCACGGGCTTTGGGTCATAACGATGTGTCACTGTAGGTTCACTGACTGTAACAAATGTACTGCTCAAGTAGGGGCTGTGGATAGCGGGGAGGCTGTGGATGAGTGGAGGCAGGGACCTTTCTGTACTTTCTGCCTAATTTTTCTGTGAGCCTAAAACTGCTCTAAAAAGTAACATTTTTTAAAAGAAAACAATGCATTAATATCAATTGAAAGTATTAATTCCTTAGTTGTTTCCTATTTTGCACTATAATTTTTTTAATGTCATGAAGTTCAATAAAAGTTGACTGTCTGGAAAAAAAAAAGATAAATAAGAGACAGACTCTATCCCCAAGGGGGTTTGGTCCTTTTGAAGAATCAGCCGCTGCCTTTCTGGGCGTACGTTTTCCAGGGCACCCGTCTCCCTGCGCTATCACAGTGGGATGGGTGGCCACCTCCTAACCTAGCATTTGTACTGTGTAGGAGCTGTGTAGCAAGTGGATTGGGCTAAATTGGGCACAGCACCCAACCCAGAGCATACACTCAGAAGGCATTTATGAAGTGATTGGAAAGCATAGGAAGAATTCCTTCTCAGGTTTGTGTCATCCAGTGGCTTCTCAGTGGACTCTAGTGCTCTAACCTCCTAATCTGCATGTGGTTTCTTCTGGACCTGCTGCTGGGTTCCAGAACAGACCTTCTTACACCCACCCCCATTACTGCTTTAGCTCCCAGCCTCCTCTCCTGCACACGGGTTGTTCCCAAACAGGTGTGGGGAGAACAGTGTCGAGAGGGTCTGCTGTGACCAGGCTCCAGGAACAGCAGCAGGCCGGCTTCTCCGGGCCCCAGAGCTGCATTGTGCCCCTGCCCCTCTGCTGGTGCCCCTCAGAGATATTTGTTGCAGACATCTTGAAATTTCCGGTCAGGTCCAAACACCAGCACCCAGGCCAGGCTGCAAGGAAACATAGTACAGCAGCTCCTGCAGAAACAGTTTAGTGCTGGACATGGGCTATGGGGAGAGTCAACGGACTTGGACTCCAACACGGCTAATGTGGCTTCAGGCTAAACTGATACAGGCAGCCTCTGGGACCAGGTGTGCATCTAGATAGAGCCCTTGGCCAGTTTGGGGAATGTGCTTCTAGAGGGATGATGACAACTTGGAACCTACCAAGAGGAGGGGGCCCTGACTGGCCATGGAGGCGGGCCACCAGGTTATACAGAGGGATGATATATCACCCGAGTTAAGAAGTCTAAGAGGATAGGAGAGCCATGTGCAAAACACTTAAAGGGGTTAAACTCCACAGGTGCCATGCTGTGCCCTTACTGCTCCATCGCCAGAGCCAGACCCCTGCTGGCAGCACCAGACTCCACCTCAGGCCCGCTTGTTCACAGCCTCGCCCTGGAGCCACATCCCAGGGCATGCGCCTCCTCTGGGACCTCTCCCAGAGTCTGTTTTTTCATGAATAGAGTGTGATCAAAATACCTCCTTCCCAGGGCTGCTCTGTTAAATGAGATGGGTCACGCAGAGCCCTTAGCACAGTACATGGTCATAGTAGGCCCTCGAGAGCCTGAGTTGCCTTTTCTGTTCCTTCTCCCAGCGCAGCCAAGAAGCCCAGAAAGCTAGCAGTTCTGACAGAGAACACAGAATTCAGAAAGACAGTCTGTGGGGAGGAGTTCAGTTGTTTATAAAACAGGCCAACACGTTTCCACCTCGTAAGTTCTAAATCCATCATCCCTAGCTCCCTAAATCTAAGAATAGTCACCCAGTGGAGCCAACGTGCCGCAGCACGCTCTCTCCGCAGGTGACCGCGGCCGCGCAGCCACAGCAGCCTCAGCACCTCCTCCTGCGGTGGGAGTGGGGAGGGCTGGCCTCCGCCCCTCCCAGCTTGGCTGTTTCTGAACCTGTCTCAGATTCAGCTTTCTTTCCCTTCCAGATCCTTCCTCACTGGGCTGTTTTAACCATCAAACCTCAGTGATACAAAGGGGGAGATAGCAGTGGGAAGGTGTGTAGGGGGGGACCTTTGGTGAGATGCTGCCCCACTTCTGGGCCTCAGTTTCCTCTTATGTAAAGGGATAGAGAACTACTGAGAGAACTGAACAACGTTTTAAGCTACAAGAAGTTCTAGAGCAGTCCCAGCCTTGCAGCCTCAGAACGAGACCTCTGAGGGCAAACCCATCAATTCAACCCGTTTTTATTTATCCTCTGAGCCGGGGCCGCTCCTCTGTCAGGTCTGAGGGAGCCAGCCTGAGGACCTGGGTGTGTGGCCCCCTCTTCTGCTTTTCTGCCTACACCTTCCTTCTCTCTCTCTCCCTCATACGCATCCGTACCCACCACACCGCCGCACAAATTCGCCGGGCTCAGAAGGGCATTTGCTCTGTCTCATCCCAGAATCTGCCCACTGTTAGGAATGCCCTCGCCAGCTGGGGGCTCAGGACCTCTGGCGCAGGCCACCTGCCACTCTCCAGGGTGGCCTTCCAGTCCTTACGGCGTTCTTCCTGATGGTGAGCAGAAATCAGCCTGCCCGTGGCTTCTCCTCCCCACATCTGTGGACTCTCCTTTAGCCTCTGGGAGAGAAGAAGACAGCTCTGTGCTCTTGGTAGCCATTCATTCATTTGTGTGTTCATTCATTCAAACAACAGGTATTAGTACTCATGAACTGTTAGTACAGTTTCAGGTGCTGAGAAATAGTAGCAAACAAAGAGTCCTGCTCTCAAAGAGCTTGTGTTCTGGTCAGGAGAGAGATAATAAATAACCACTTAAAAATATAAAGAAAAATAAAGCAAGTGAGGAGACAGAGATGGGGTGGGACGTAGATTGCTACTTCATATAGAGTTGTCAGGGAAGGCCTCTCAGATAAGGTGACATTTGAACAAATACATGACAACACGAGGGAGTGAACCTGTGGACATCAGGACAAGAGCATTCCGACTGCAGGAACGGCAAACGCAAAGGCCCTGAGGCCAGTGCTGTTTGAAGAACAGGAAGGAAGTCAGCGTAGCTATGGTGACGTCAGCAAGGTGGAACTTGACAGGACATGAGGTCCAGGAGTAGGCCAGCTGTTGTTTATCTGAGTCAGAGGAGAAGCCATTGGAGGATTCTGAGCAGAGCAGTGCCATGTCGACTTAGTGCCAGGTTTTAGCAGGATCCCTCAGGTTTTGTGTAGAGAATACAACAGAAGCAGCAGAGAGGGCAGGTAGAAAGCCCTTGCAGGAGGGCCAGTGTGAGGTGATGGGCTGGTGAGAAGTGGCCAGATTCCAGCTGTGTTTAAAACATTACCTTCCTAAACCCCTCATCTTTTCTCACTCGGTGGATGGCCACAGCAACCTCTTTGGCCTCCTTGCCTTTAGCCCTCATCCCCCATCTCTTCCTCTCACCCCATTCTCAGTGCCGTCATGGATCCTTGTCTGGAAAGGACCCCAGGCCAGCCATCTTCTACTTAGCCTTCCCTGAGGCAACTTTGGCTACAATACCAAAATATCTCCAGAGTAACACTGGGGGCTAACAGCCCCACTTCCTGATTCTGGAATGGCTTCTTCCTGCTGCTTCAGATCCTGCCTCGAGGGCATCTTTGGCCCTGGAGAGTGATGGATGGTCTACTAATTGAAAGGGTCCTGCACTGACAGTGCCTCTTCCCTCAGACTGGCCCATTGGGACCATTGTCCTCACAGCCGTTCTCTAGGCTGTTCTGTTGTAGGAGCTGCCCCTCTCTGGGCAGTGTAACCAGGGACAAAGACTCACAGCTCTCTGTTCTTGAGGCCGGTGGCCAGGAGGCAGCTCTGGTCACAGATCAGGGAATAAAGACAAGCAGCCAGGCACAGGACTGGAGTTGATCTCAGCATTATGTGTGTGTATACTCCTCCCTGCTGCTCTCCAGACAGAGCAGGGGGCTCAGAAAGACTGTGGGCAGGGGAACAGCCCAGAGGTATTCACTTCCACTCAGTAGCTCTATCCTGAGTGCCTGTACCATGTGCCTGAGGGCTGATTGGTGAGCGTGTCCTGCTCACAGCACCTGGCTCCCATCCCCAGCTCACAGTTACAAATAGAAGCACCTCGAGATCCAGGAGGAGTGTGGTGTGTGTGCTAAGAGAGCTCTGGATATCTTAAGAGCTCAGAGGAAGTGAAATTAATAGCCTTCTAACAGCCCAGGAGGACCCAGCCCTACACCTGCCCACAGTTCACTCCTGCAGCAAACAGGATGCCATCAGGATCAATGAAGGCAGCTCAGAGTGAGCAAATGTCAGTGGGTACCCTCTATTTAAGACTGGTAAACTCTTATTCATCCTTCAAAACCCAGCTAAGAATTAACCCCTGGAACTTTCAGTGTCACCTGCCTCCCCTCCCAATAGAGTGTATCATCCACTCTATGCTACCTCTGTCGGTTAGAAATACTGTTATTTTTTTGATCATCATCCTGTGTTATTGCTTTTTAAAATATATGAACACACAACAAAGAAAATCTCAGTTGCCCTTCCCCCATTTCTCCCTCTCTTCCTCAGAGACTATTCTCTGTTTGGGATGTATTCTTCAGGATCTATACATACAGAAATATATAGGGGCTTTGCATAAATTGAATCATACTCTCTATATTGTTCTGCAGCCTATTTTCTCTTAAAAATGTCTGCAATATCTTGCCATGTCAGGCCACAGAGTGCTACCTCATTATTTTTATTTTTATTTTTTTGCGGTACGGGGGCCTCTCACTGTTGCGGCCCCTCCCACTGCGGAGCACAGGCTCCGGACGCACAGGCCCAGCGGCCATGGCCCACGGGCCCAGCCGCTCCGCGGCATGCGGGATCCTCCCGGACCAGGGCACGAACCCGCGTCCCCTTCATCGGCAGGTGGACTCCCAACCACTACACCACCAGGGAAGCCCTACCTCATTATTTTTAATAGCTGTATATTATTCAACAGTAGGGTCAAACTGTAGTTTCTTTACACACTCCTCTGTTGATGGGTATTTAGGGGTTTCCCCCCAGTCTTTCATGATTACAAACAATGCTACAGTAAACACCGTTGTGCCAGCCTCCTTGCGTACACATGCCATTGGTCCCTGTAATCGTCATTCCCCATGGCTGTCTACCCTAGTGGCCTGGGAGCCCCAGGGCAGAAACTGGATTTTCCTCTTCGGGGTGTTTTGTCCATACAGGGCCCAAGCCAGAAGAGGCGTCCACATGATGAGATAAATGGACTCATCTGAGCAAAATCACAACTGTGTGAAAGGCCTGGGTGAACTCAGGGAGCAGCAGCAAGCCCATGGGGCTGGAACAGAGGACAGAGCGGTGATGCGGCCAAGAGGGACAGGCTGCCCTGAGAGCCAGATAAGAGGCCCATTGTAGGTAGTGGGGAGACAGGAAATTGTTCATAGGAAGACCTAGTTCATGCTGTGTTTCAGCCTGGTTTCCCCCACCCAGGCCAGCTACCTCAGAAGAAACTAGCTTTTGTAATTGTCCAAGCGAGAGAGGATCAGAACCTGAACCTCTTCTTTCTGTCCTGAGGTTGCCACCTAGACCCAAAACACTTCAGGAGGCCTGAATTCCTTGCTCACAGCAGGACCTAGGGACCACCAATTACTGCCCAAAGGGTGGGATACTCATGAGCTTGGGCAGCTAAACACTCAGAAGTTTCTTCCAAATTTGCCCGGCTCCAAGGCCAGCTCCGTCCACACTGGCATTGACCACCTGCCCGAATCCAGAGACTTCCTCTGCGTGAGGCGCTCAGACCTCACCCCTCCTGTCTCTCTCTCTCTCTCTCTCTCTCTCTCTCTCTCTGTCTCTCTCTGCTTGGTGCCCGAGGTCCTTGTGAGGCCTTGTGAGGCCTAGGTCCTTGACAGGCAAGAGACAAGGTGAACCATTGGCTGCCTAACTTTTCGCACCATCCCGCCCTCCTCTCTCCACCCCACCAGATGCGGACGGGAGTGGGGTGCGGCAGGGCCTGCTGCAGCTGCCTCTGCCTCAGCCCCAGCGCTCACAAGGGCTCGGAGGGGTTTCTGCTCCTCCGCAGAGTGCTTCTCTCACCAGTTACAGCTCTGGACTGCCATCACTGACCTTGTTCCTGTACAAGTGCGCCATGACTCTCTACCTTTTCTTCATTATCGAGGAACAGAGGTTTGGCTAGAGAGGACAATATATATTAACAGAAGAGGTTCTGGAGTCCTACTGCCTGGGTTTCAGTTCAGCTCTGCTTCTCACCAGCTATGTGACCTTGCACAGTTCATACCACCTCCCTGGTGTGTTAGGCTGTACCTCACAGTCTTGTTGTGAGGATTTAGTGAATTAATACGTATAAAGTGCTTTTCACAGGGCCTGGCATACACTAAGTATTCGGTGACTTTGTTACCGTTTTGGAACTAGTGAAGGAGCCAGAGACTCAGGGGTCCTGGATCCTAGTCCTGACTAGGGCGGCCACATGACCATGGACAAGTTCTTTCACCTCTCTGAGCCTAGTTTCCTCATCTGTAAAATGGAGGTAAGAACACCTCAGAGAGTTGCTGTGAGAATTAAGGTAACATTTATGTGAAACTGAGAAGCACCATCCCTAGGTTGTAGCCCTCATTTTCATGGTCAGAAATGGCAGCTAGAGCTCCAGCCATCACATCCACATTTCCAGTGACAGGATGGAGGAAGGGGCAAAGGGCACATGCCATCTGTCTTTGAAGGAAGGATCCCATAAGCTACTACAGAACATTTCAGCTCAAATCTCATTGGCCACGCCCTGCTGCAACAGAGGTTGGGAAATGTAGTCTCCATTCTGTGGTTCGGGGACAACCAGGAGTTTCTGTCACACATACTCAGGTGTTTGCCCCTCCTAGGCAAGACCCTCCAGCAGAAACGCTGCCGCCTTCCTAGAGTTGGGCTGCAGTCCCAGCACCATAAGGCCCTGTGAGGACCCAGGTTGCCAAGAAGCTCAAGCAGGTGCCACAAGACCTGAACAGATTTGGGTACTGTGTCCAGCCTGTGCTGGGGACCCTGCCAGCCCTGAGGTTCCGCTGCCTGCAGGGCTCTTAGGCTGACGCAAGTGTGGTGGGCCATGAGCTTTGTCACTTGTCACAGCCTGCATCAACTCCACTTAGCCCTGTGAGCAAGGGCCCAAACTCTGAAGAGGCTAGGGAATCCCTCTGTAACTATGAGCTCTCCACCCAAGGCTCAGCCATGTGCCCCAGGGCCAGTAAAACAGATCTAGACCAATCAGATGGGATCTCAGTGTCCTCAAGAACCTGGCGAGTGCCGGGCACACTGCAGAGAGTCCTCTGTCATGCCAGGAATCATCATGAACTCACCTGTTTCGAAAACTGGGTGTCCCGTATTCCAGTTAGCTTAGGAAGAGGCTTATCATGGGCTGTCCTTCCTCTCACCTCTACATGAGAACAGCCTGCATAGTAGCATCTTGCTGAGTCCAGACGGCCTTTCCATCTTCACTGTGCCGCTGAATAGGTGGCCCTAAGTGAGGGTGAGGGACAGGGGGTGTGCTTGAAAGATATTCTAAAATGCTGGAGGAGCTCAGAACTGAAAAATGTCCTGTGTGAGTCCTTCTGTTACTGGGATGGCCCATCTTTCATTCTCCGAGTTCAGCAGCCTGGTTTCTTTCTATAGGAGGTTTGTTTAAAGTGTTGGGGAACCCCTGACTTGTCATTCCACCCTAGGCCTTCCCATCTGCTGGGAAGGTTTGCCACCAGCATGGCCTTCCTTGCCTTTTCCTCCTTTCCCCGTGGTCTGCTTCCTACGTGGGTGTGAGCTGTCACCACGTGTCAGGCACTGTGCCAGGACATTAAATGTACATCAGCACATGCAGGCCTCCTCCTAGCAACCCTGTGAGGTAGCTGGGGACAGACGTACCATTGTCACACAGCTGTGTGGTGATGTGGGACCCAGGACAGCATAGCACGGTCCACAGTATGTATTATATATATACCAGGGGCTGACGGAGTACAACCCACGGGCCTGCTGTGTACGGCCTTGCGAGCTAAGAATGATTTTGAAAGGCTTGTGATAAAGAATAAGAATATGCAACAGAGACCGAATGAGACCATCGAACCTGAAGTATTTACTGTTTGCCTTCATAGAATAACTGGCGAGCCCTGGTATAGAACATGCAGAGTTTAGCACAGATGCCGGAGCCACACTGTCTGGGTCTAGCGCCTCAGTTTCATTAACTATAAAATGAGAATAATCTATAAAACGTGGCTGCCTCACAAGGTTGTTAGAATTAAATGAGATAAAGAATATAAAGCACCTAACCTTGAGTCAGCTTCTTTGGAAGTACTGGGGGAAACTGTATCTGAGCCTTTGCCAGGCTTCTCAACCCAGTGGGCTACCCCGGCCCCAAACAGGCTTCCTTAGAGCGTTTCCTTTGGCAGGAGGAGAGGGACCTGCCAGCTGCCCGTTGTGCCGCGTCCTGCTGGTAGGTCAGCGCTGGCTTCCTCCCACCCCCATTCCTGCTGACCGTCAGCTGGTGCCACTCACCAGGGCTGGGCGCAAAGCCCATGCCAGGTGCCGAGCTAGGCCCGCAGGTACCAAGCCTGTTCCATTCTCCACCTCATGCCTCAGATCCACCTGGCTGAAACTCCTGCTTGACTGCAGGACTTGTGGCCTGGGGTTCATCCTCTCTGTGTGCATTTCCTCATTCATGTGCCAAACAGGCAGACATCTGTGTTTCCCCAAGCCCTAGCTCTTGGCTAATGATTGCCTTCCTACCAGGGAAAAGGAAAGAGAAGGGTAATCCTGGGCCAGCCAGCCTCCCTCTGTGAAAGAGCGGTCTGCAAAACAGATTTTCAGTGGTTAATGAGTGAAATGTAAAGATGTGTTAAGAAACTCAGATCATTGAAAAAAATCAAAAGAATATTTTCTGATCTGGATAGGGATAGGCTTTCAGTTCTTACAAACTATGGAAGAAATGATAAGATAAAAAAACAAGAAATTGTACTACCTAGAACCATAAACTTTATGTTTTACATCAAAAGACCTAAAACAAAATTTTAAATCAAACTGAGAAAAAATAGTTATGCCAGATACGGCATAGAATTAATATTCTTAAAATAAAAATCTTTAAAACAATAAGGCTCTTGAGAACAACAACAACAGCAAATTTTCACTTAGTACAGTAGTGCCCCCTTATCCGCAGTGTTGCTTTCAGTGGTTTCAGTTACCCCACTGTCAACCACAGTCAGACAATATTAAGTGGAAAATTCCAGCAATAAACAACTCTTTGAAATTGTGTGCCATTCCAAGTAGTGTAATGAAATCTTGCTCTGTTGTGCTCCATCCCACCCAGGATGTAAATCAGCCCTTTGTCCAGCCCATCCACACTGTACGTGCTACATGCCCATGAGTATAGGAAAAACCAGTATACATAGAATTTGGTACTCTCCATGGTTTCAGGCATCCACTGGGGGTCTTGGAAAGTGTCCCCTGCGCAAAAGGGTAGACTACTATACTATGTATTTTATATATACTTGCTCATTTAATCCTTATAAATGAATAAATATTTATAACCTTTATGATAAAGGTACTATTATTATCCCCATTTAACAGATGAGGGGACTGAGGCTCAGAGAAGCTAAGTAACTTGCCCAAGGTCACGGCTAATAAATGGAGAAGATGGGATTGAACCCAGCCATCTGGATCTTGGGTCTGAGCACTTAAACTCTTCTATATGAAACAGGAAAAATGTATTAAGCAGACAATACACAAAAGAGGAAATTCAAATATGTGAGGAAAATAAGAATTACTTTTCAATTTCTGTGGGAATCAGAAAAGTACAAATAAAAATAATGAGATACCGTTTTTGTCTTCAAATTAGAAAAGGTTCTTAAATACTATAATAACTAATGAATACTGGCAATGCTGAGTGATACAGAGAGTCCCACAGACTGTTGTAGTTGTATTCAAGTGGCCTTTCTGCAAAGTATTCTGGCAGTACTCAAAACAAGACTCAGGAATCTCAAAAATGTCCATACCATTTGACCAGGAATTCCCATTCTAAGAATCTAATTTGAGAAAATAGAGATGTAGACAAAGATTCACGCACAAAGATGTTCATAGAAATGTTATACAAAATAATGAAAAATTAGAAACAGCCTATCTATCTGATAATGGGATACAGGTTAAGGAAATTGTTTAATCTCCATAATGGGCAATTAGGCAGTCATTTTACATAAATCTGGACAACAAAAGAGACCATAAACAAAGTGAAGAGACACCACAGACTCCTGGGAGAAGACACATGCAATGCTTATAACAATTATATAAACAAAAGAATATACAAAGAATACTTATAAATCAGTAAGAAAAAGGCAAACAAAGAGCAAAACAGGCAAAGAATGTAAACACGCAATTCATAGAAAAAGCAATTTAGGGCTAGTAACATAAAGACATGCTCCATCTCACTAGTAGTCAAGAAAATGCAAATTAATCACATGTACTTAATCAGAATAGCGAGAGTCTTAAAGGCAAAGATAGAGGGAAACGAATTCATATCTGTTGCTGATGGGACCATAAATGATGGGACTACAGCCATGGTGGAGAGCTGTTTGGCCACACCTGGTAAATGTGAACATGTGATTCCGCCACAATCACACTTCTAGGGATCAATGTGCACAAACACCAATTTGTACAAGGATACGTGTTCCAGGATGTTCACTGCAGTGTTGTTTATAGTAGCAACAGTAGTAATAGTATTGTAGTAAAATATTATGGTATATTATATATTGTAATATATAATGTGTAATAAAGTAGCAACAATTATCATCATTAAAGAACTGTCCATCAGAAGGGAAATGGATGAGTAAAATATGATTTATGCATAATGGGATATGTACTATACACAGTTAAAATAAATGAACTAAATCTGTAACTATCAGCTCAGAGAGATTTCAAAAACAATGGTATAAAGAGCAAGTCATAACAGAAGACACATATTTGAATGACACTACTTATGTAAATCTTTAAAACAAACTAAAATTTTTATATAATATTTAAGGACACATACATGTAGAAAAATATAAAACAAGCATGCAAGTAACATACACCAACTTCAAATAGTGGTTACTTCCAGGAAGGAGGGAATGGATGGAGGGCCAAGGATGGGAGGTGGGTCTTAAACTGTATCTTTATAATTGAAGCAAATATGGCAAAATGGTAACTAATGTTCTGAAGCTGATTGAGGAATATGTCTTTCTGTTAAATTATTTTTTGTACTTTTCTGCATATTGAGCTTTTTCAAAATTTCAAATTATTTTAAATTTACTTTTTGAACAATTCCCAGTTCTACGGAGAAATGCTTGTGTTATTAAGGCATAAAAACAACACAATAGATACACAAATATTTACAAGTTTCACAGATTGAAGGTTTGAAAGAGATACGTTAAAATATTCATAGCAGTGGGCAAGATTCTAGAAGTCTGCTTTTCTTTACACCTATCCATATTTTTCTTTTTTTCCCCTTTTTACCATGAAGATGTATTACTTTTATATCCAGAAAAAAAAATTTTTTTTAAACAACTACAGAAAAGTGTGAGCGAGTTTAGTTAGGGTCCAAAACCCAGGAAGAGGTGCTGTGATGGGGTGGGAGCATCACAGGCTGTCAGAGAGACCTGTGCTCGAATGCTGGCTTGGAGGTTGGCCGTAGGACTCTGAGTTCTTCAATCTTTGATCTAGTCAGCAAACCCCTGTTGAGCCGCAGCTGGGGACAGGGCAGTGAGCAGAACATATGTGTTCCTTCTCTCACTGTAGGGCAGACAGTCTAGTGAGGAGGGGATAGTAAACACATCACCACCCAGACCATCTATCCGCTGCCTGTGAGGGAAAGTACAAGGGCAATGACAAGATTCCAAGTTGATCGGGTGCCGGGGAATCTGGCCTCTGAGCATGATTTAAACAGATTCTGGAGGATGGGGGTTGTGGAGCCCAGCAAAGCCAGGACTTGGAGAGAAAGGCCGGCCCCACAGGGCATATTTCAGGGACTGAAGGAAGGCAGGGGTTCTGGCATGCAGTGGGGTGGGGAAAGTTGTGCAGGGGGACCCCAGCAGGCTGGTCCGGAGCCAGATCACTCAGGGCCTCACAGGCAAGGAAAGGCCTTTAAGGGTGGGGGAACTCAGTGAAGGGTTGAAGCAGGGGAGTGACCTGGTTAGATCTGCATCCTCAGAGATTGTTTTGATGCTCTTTGAAGATCAGAGTTGCTGGCGAGCAGCCCAGTTAGTTAGTTGGCTACTGGTGTGGCCCAGATGAGGGAAAATGGGGTTGGGATCAGGGTGATGGCGGTGGAGATGGAGAGGTGTGGAAGGATTTGAGAGACTTTCGGAGGCAGAATTGGCAGGTCTAGGATTGTGTGTGTGTGTTCGTGGTGGGGGGAGATGCAGGTGTGGGGGTGGGAGGTGGCACTGAGGGAGGGGCCACGGAGGAGAGCCAGGTTTGGGACCTGAATGGTTGTGGGCTGGTGGGAGTGAAGAAAAGAGCAGACTTAGGAGGGCAGGGGAGGAAGCAGAGATGGCGAGCGGGCCCCCAGGTGTGGCTGAGCTTTGGTTTCTTCCTGCGTAAACTGGGGGTTTGCGGTGACACCTGCGCCCCCAGGGTGAGTGTTTTGGCCCTGTTCCCCAGAACCATGTCTACAGCAGTCTCGTCTCTCCCTCGCAGGCGGGACGTGTTACTCTTGGGGCTGGAACGAGCACGGCATGTGCGGGGACGGCACCGAAGCCAACGTCTGGGCCCCAAAGCCCGTGCCAGCTCTGCGGTCATTGTCGGGACTCCGCGTGGGCTGTGGGGCCGGCCACTCCCTGGCCCTCTGCCAGCGGCCAGCCCTCCCTGCCCTGGGCCAGCGCCCCAGGGACACTGATCCTTTCCCAGATGCCACCAAGGAAGCCGGATCTCAAGAAGCCATGGACCAAGAGAGAAACTGGAAAGACAGACATGCAGAAGCTTCTCCCCAAAGCCAATCTGACAGGTTCAGAAATGGGGGGCTTGTGACAGAGACCCTTTAATAAAGCAACTTTACCCACCCAAAGTGTCCCCAGAGAAATGCTTTGTCAGGTTGCGGTGTTGGCCTGCGAAGGATTCAGGAGGCACTCTGGGTGGGCTGACCAGACGGGAACGATAGGAGCCCCGTGTCTGGGCTCAAGGAATGGACATCCTTTCTGCCCAGCATGTGAGAATGAGGGTTCAGTCCTCACCCAAGGACATGGGAAGCAGAGGAAGGCTCCAGCCTGTCCCTAGCTGGTGAGGACAGAAAGCCCAGCTCTGTCCCCAGTGGTTGTTTTGCCCCAGCAGGCTTTGATTCAGCAAGACAAAGGTTCCTATAGGCCATGCTTAGGGCAGCCACAAGCCTCTCCTGGGGTCTCATTCTCAGCACCCAGAGCATGTAGTTTGCTGGTTCAAGGATATCGAGGAACCCTGATCAGGTGGCTGGTTACTTGGACAGGAAGGAGTTCTTGTCTTGGTGACCAGGACTAAGGGAGAAGGCTCTGGAGGGAGGGTGGGGGGTGGAGGAAGTATAGATGAGTAAGTGGAGGAAGAGACAAAACTTCTGGAAAGACCGGGCAGAGGAGATCCATGGGACAAACAAAGGAATCTAGAACCAATGAAACTCCCAAGATCAATGTCTTCATCTGAGCCAGGAAGGACTCTGGAGCTAGTCTGTGTGACTGTAATTGCCAAGCTGTAGTTTCGGGTGAGGGACAGACACAGCGTGGGAAGGGGGTTCTGCAGGGAAAGACCCTGACCCCTGACATCTGCCCCCAGGTCCTGGCCTCTGCAGGAGGAGGGCCCTCACATGAAATGGGGAGCAGGCCAGACCCCAGGCCTCAGGCTTCCCCGGGTGGCAGCTATGGCTCTGGGGGACATAGCAGCTTTCTCTCTGCTGTGGCTGGCAGCAGGCCTTTGGCCAGAGGGCCTCAGAAAGTGGCTTTCCCCAGAGGACTGAGTGGCAGTGTCTCCAGCTAGCCAGCCAGGGTTGTGGCGTGTCCCACACCACCTCCCTGTGACTCAGGAGAGCGTTTGGATCTGGGAGCACTAGGCTCCAAGGGCTTGAGGATGTTATGAAACCCCAGGACACCACAGCTGGAGGACCTGTAATGACCTTCTAGCCTAGTGGCCGTCAAACTGCATTCTAGAACCCTAGCAGTCTCCTGAGACTGACAGCATTCTCCTGAGAACTCAGTGGCCACCTTGTGGGCTGTGGGGAAACGAAGGCCAAGTAGACAGAGGTCTGGGTCCCCCCCCACCTTATTCACAGTAGCCTCATTTCAATCTACACTGTGTAACAGGCTTCACGTAAGAGTTCACTTGACAAAGGGGTCCTTGAGAAAGTTTTAAAACCACTGATCTTATCCAACGTTTTCATTGTTCATGTGGGAAAACAGAGGCCTAAAAAGGGGAAGGGACCATGTCAAGGCCATACACCTCACTCCTGGCGCAGGGTCCTGATTGGGAGGTGACCCATCCAGGGCCTCGAGCCAGACAAGGGGGGCAGACAAGGGGTGGCCCTGGGACCAGTGGGGGTTCGACTCAGGAAACTGGGGATTAGGGCCATCCTGAGCTCCCCAGGCCTGCACCTAGAGACCACCCACGGCCACTGGCTGACCTTGAACACCAGCACGTGGAGTCCTGCCCCCAGTATCGTACCCTAGAAACATCGCTGCCCTGGCCAGCAAAGCCCTTTGTCCCCCCCACCTCCCAGAACCAGCAGAGGCCAGTACAGCTCTAAAGCCCTTGCAGAATGGAAGGAAGGACATCTCTGTGCACTCTGAGCTGGTCTGGCCAAGGTGACCCAGCCTTCAGAGATGGAGTAATTGGATGGCCCAGAGATGACCCAGAGTGGAGCGAGTCCACCATTACTGGCCACCACCCACTGTCCTACAGACCGGGTGGTCTGCACTGGAAGGCCATCCCATGTGGGTAAGTCCTCAGGCCCATGCCTCCCAGACAGGGTTTACACTCCCGAGGAGCGCACACTCGCGCTGCACGGCCGTGCAGAGTTCCCCCTACCTCTTTCAGCACTTGCTGGGAGAAACCCAAATCCCAAGTCCTCTGCTGCTGAGCTCTAATGCCCCTCCCAAGGCTTCCCTATGGGCACAAGAAAGTGTCTCGGGGCTCCTTCCCAGCCTAAAACAGGGTGGGGTGGTGCCTCAGCCCTAAACCTCGGAGCCTTGCTCGGAACCTGAGCCAGACCCTTCTTAGAAGCATGTGGAACCCAGCTAATCCATGCATGCAAGAGTGAATGGCTCTTGGCACCGGATGGCACCACAGACTGTCCAGTTCCCTCCAGTTCCTCCATTTCTCCCTCCCCAACAGTGACGGACGGGCTTCTCTGCATCAGTTCACTGGCCAGATTGATGAGTGCCTGAAAGCACCAGCGGGGTGAGGGTCTGTTGACAGTGTCTCCCGGACTCTTTTCTGGACCCTTTGAACCCTACTGGTTATTCTCAGACTTGTAGATGTCCAAGCCCCTCATTTCTGCTAGATTCTGAGCTCTTCAAGAGCAAGGGACCAGGTCTTGGTCAATTCTGGAATCCCTTCATTAAGGACAGGTCCTGGGACAGAGAAAGTACCCAATAAGCATGTTAGGGTCACCATAGGTGAGGAGGCTAAACGAGTGGGTTCTGCGATCCCCTCACCCCTACCCATCCTCTGCTTTCATCTCTTACAGATGTTTGATAACTACGCCGTGGATAGCACAACCATTTGACAGTGATTAGCTAATGAGAAAATGCCCACTCATTTCTAAGAATGACTTTTTTTCCCTATAGACTAAGTTGATTGGCCTTCATATCCTTCACCCCGCCACCGCCGCACCCCATGAGAACGAGGGAAGGGAAAAGGAGAGGGGAGTGAGACCCCATCGTGTGCTCATAGGTCTTGGGCCCGGAGCCCCTGCAGTGATTGTCGAAGGGCGGCCACGTACCAGGTTTGAGCAGGATGTTTACATCCTAACCTACCACACACAGTCTCCCCTTGCAGGCACCCCGGCTTCCCTTGACACCCTACCACCTTCGGTCCCAGTGGACCATCAGGCCAAAATTCGATGAGGCTGTGCTTGAGAACGGTGAATCCAGGCCTGGGGCTCAGAGTAAAGCCCTCCATCACCATCCACCACTTCTGAGTGAAGTGACTTAGTGAGAATTTGAAGTTGGGAGGTAGACAGTGAGTCAGGAAATGGGATGGGGTTCCAGGTCCTAAGGGGCACACGTATAACTGCGGCAGGGTTCGAATTTCCCAGCGGCCAGAGCACGGAGAGGTGAGAGTTGGGAGAGGAGAGCCGGGGGGCCTTGCTAGCCAATTTAAGGAGCTCTGACTTCATTCTTAGGGCAACAGGTGTTTGTGCAGAAAATTGAGGTGGTCAGATGTGTGCGTGGAAGGCTCAGAGCAGTGTGTCAGTGGGCCTTCGGTCATACCCATGGCCTGAGGGCCCTGGGATTTAGGACCAGTGTTCCAATCAATTCCATCTCCAGCCCCAGCAAGGCCTCAATTAGCTTGAGACAGCTTCACCTGAGCTCTGGAGTCAGACCACCTGGGTTAAAATCTTGGCTTCATCATTCATTGGCTGTGTGGCTTTGAGCCGTTTATTTCTCTGCGCCTGTTCTCTTGCCTCTAAGATGAGCTTGTTGAATTACTGTGGGTCATCATCAGACCACTTGTCTCAGATGCCCTGCACATGGCAGAAGCTCAATGTATGTTAATCCCTGTTCCCCGTTAGCTGCTGTGTCCCTGAAAACCCCTATTCCAAACGGCCACGTGTCAAGTCCCACTTGAGTCCACCAGAGGCACCTCCTCCAGGGCGAGAGGGAACTCTGCCCTCCCTGCAGCCGCGGAGGCTACCTGGCTTCTACATCCTGATGCTTATGAATGGCTGTTACATACGTGGTGTGGGTCTGGCAGCTCTGCGGCTGCATAACCCGTGGGCAGAGGCCTTGCCATGCTCACTGCTCCACTGATCCCCGCCCCACATTGGTGAGGTAAATGCTTAGAGGGGTGAGAAACTATTGGGTGAGAATGCGACACCCACCTTCAGCCTCCCACCCACCCATATGATCGTTGTCTTGGCCATGCTGGGAGGCATCAGGGAACGGAAATCCAGGGGAAACTGACCCCCATTTGTTTGTGGCCCTGGTCAGATCCCTCCCCTCTGGGCCTCAGGTCCTTATCTGTAGAATGCTCAGAGGTGGGGTGCCATGACCATTAGGGACTTTCCACCGGAGATTCTCGAATGGATAGGAAAAGAATTGGAACTCCAGTCCCCCACTCTACCCCCAGCCAAAGCCAAGTGAACAACCCAAGCAAATCAGCATCCCTAGGAGAGGGCTCCACCCCTTCCAAGATGCCTCAGGCTGAGGGAGGGGTGTGTGATGAGGTGACCACCAGACTGGGCCCAGCAAGGGACCAGTCAGACCCCTGCCTCTGGCTCCATCAGATTCAAGAATGGCCCTAGGAGGGAGGTGACCATGGTCTGCATGAGGGGCAGTGGCGGGGGCGGGAGCTGGGAGCTCCGACAAAACCAGACTCAAGGAGTCATGAATATGGCATGGATCCACGGAGAAGTTTCCGTATTGGTGAACGCCCTAGAGGATGGGCTCGTCTTAGTGCCATTTTTGACCGATTCCTTCTGAGAGCTGCCTCCCTCTCCCCACCCAACAGGATCTGCAGGTTGGGGGGCAGGTGGCAGTCCTGGCTTTCCCCCAGTGAGAGGACAGCCAGCACCTTGGGTGGGTCCCTGAGATCAGAGGAGCCCGGGCTCAGGCTCACCCCAGCCCAGCCACAGAGGGCCTGACCAGGGGCCCAGAACTGAATCGCGACACTGCCAAAGGCAATAAAAACCCAAATCCATGCTTCATCTCCAATGTCAGCTGTTTATTATTGAGGGCCAGGGCCCAGGGAGGGGAGGGTGTTGAACTAAAGCAGCATTGCTCTCTTTCCAGGAAATGTTGCGAGCTGCAGTGAGAGCTTGAGATGTTGCATTTTTTTTTCATCTCAAGCATGTGTTTTTCAAAAATATCATCCTTCCCCACCCCTTACCCCACCACTAATTTTAGAATCAGACCAAAGCCAAGCTACTGTCCTCTGTTTCTGTTGGGGAAATACTATATTTATTCGAGATGCAGAAGTGTGTCTCTGCAAACCTCCGATTGCTTCAGGAAAACAAATCTGCTTTAGACTATACAGAAACCATGATACAAAATTTATTTCATGCTAGAATCGCTTTGCATAACATTGGGCATGCAGTTTTCTTACTCTGAAGTACTAAATTGCATACAATGCCGGGTTGTGCCTTAATAAAGGTGGAGGAGGACCAGCCCTCCTGCGGTCCTGATCTTTTTGGTGCTCTGAAGGAACACTTGGAAAATCCATAAGGTGTTGATTATCTACTATGAACAATTTGTTATGAAAGTTGGTCGCACTGAATCTACACACCGCTAAGATGATCGAATCAACCTAGACTAGCCGCTGTCAGGGGTCTTGGGGAGACGTCCGCTGGGTCGCAAGCATGCCAAACAGAGGGAAGAAGGCGGCAGTGTGTTTCCACAATTCTATCTGGAGCAAAGTTCTCAGTTTCCGCGTGAGAGATGAACTATGAAGGTGAGGTCAATATGACCGATGACTGACCGACTGCCCTTGTGGGAACCTTTACTCTCCATTTCAATCTCGTGTACAAAAAGGGAAGCAATCCGTTCCCCATCTCCACCCCTCCCCGCCCCCCCGCTCCATTCGCCCCCAAAACGTACAGGTTTCTACCAAATGCCATTTACAGTTTGGCTCCAACAACATGTATAAAAGGAAAGCGCTTTGAAAGAAAATAGAGGACTCTTGCTTGTTTCTCTTCGTTGTTGTCGTGGTTTAGGGTAATCATACAGTTGCAGGGGATTGGTGGGTTTGGATTGCTGGGTTTTTCTGTTGAACTTCATGCAAGTCATGCTAAGGAACCCTTCCATCCCACCCCTTCCCCGAATAAAATAAAATTTTTAAAAAATGAAAAGAAGGAAAACAAATCCTCTACAGTCAGTTACCATTTGGCCGTAGAAAAGCTACGTCCGTCCTAGTACAAGGCCTGGGCCACTCGGACTCGTCCGGCAAACCTGCATGGCGTGAATTTACTCTGTCCGAGGGTGAGGAGGGGCTGCAGGTCCACCCAGATGCTTAATAGCCACCAGTGTCCTGGGCCAAGCCGCCTGGTCAAGTCACTCTCACAGCCTCTGTCGGCATATACTTAGCAATGACAGGGCTTTCTTTGCAAAGATCTGTATGTAAAGAATACAATTAACACTTGAGCTTCTCTTCTTGGCTTTCCCATCCCGCTTGGTACTTAGTATTTACGGAAGGAGGAGGACAGACAGAACAGCCGCATGCAGAGGCAGGCAGATTCTTCTCCAGCTGGCTTGCTTCTCCCATGCAGTGAGCCAGCCTAGCACGCCTCTTTCTCTCCCTCCTGGGGGAACGGGTTAAGCTCCTAACTCTTCTCTACCCTGCACATGGCTTACGGCCTGGAATCATCCTGAGAAAAGCAAGTCCTCGGCGGCCGTCATGACTCCATGAGAGCGGGGCCGGGTTGATGCTGGTGGGGCACTTCACCCTTGGTACCTCTGTGGGACTGCGGAGTGGGTACCACCTGTGGACAGTGGTTGCCACTGGACTCCCTGGCCACTACAGGCTGCTTCTGTCCCACACAGCCTGGGCTTCTGGAAGCCCAGTAAAGAGTCTCTCCTGTCTGCTCTTTTAGGCCACACAGATTAATCCAACATTCAAGATGAAGGAGACAGGCAGCCCACGAGACCTTAC
Source organism: Delphinus delphis (assembly GCF_949987515.2). NCBI lineage: Eukaryota > Metazoa > Chordata > Mammalia > Artiodactyla > Delphinidae > Delphinus > Delphinus delphis. Next base: position 72,576,876 of record NC_082690.1, on the reverse strand, counting down.
CGGGCAGAGCACAGCCACTGGGAATGGTCTACCTGCCATCCCCTGAAACCCCCTGGGCTGCCCAGTTCCTGGCTTTCTAGAGCCTCCACTTGGGAAAAAGCCAGTTGTGAAGGGGAGCATCAGGCCTATCCATGGAAGGCCAAGGATGGGGCCCGCCCCCGGGGCCAGCAGCCCCCTTGCCATGCAGCACCATGCGGGGGGTGGTATGCCGCACTGGGGTCCGAGGGACCTCCAGGCCGGGCAAGGAAGCAGGGACCAGCCTGGATCAGGTGAGCACACTAAGCATCAGTGACCAGAAGGACTTCCCCCGTCTCCCTGTGGGCTGCCTCTCCTCTTCTGGGTTTGCCCTTTATTTTGAGTTCTATGCTTTCTCCTTGCATATTGTTGAACCATTTCAAATACTGGAGCAGTTGTGAATGGCCACCGGCTACACCAACTGTTGCTCTAAAAAACCAACTATCTGGCCCAGCCTGCTCACCCCGGTCAGCATGCACCCCGTGTGAGCCTGTGAGCTGCTTCCCAACATGCATGAGCCGCCCAGCCAGTCCGCTGTGCCGAGGATGGCTTCCTCTGCCTTCCAGGCCCTGGCCAATGCCTGGAGCATGGAGCTAAGGTGCGCTGGGCCCCCACCCCAAGCCTCTCCGCAGCCCATGCTCAAGCGCTAGTGGAAGCCTTTTCCCCAGGGGGTCAGCCTAAGATAAGGGTCCGATCCAAGGAGACTTTGAGCAGAGACCGCCACGGGGCTCAGCCTTCACCAACCACAAGGGGGCGCTGACCACACCCAGGGCCATGGCTGATGGGCGCTGGGGACAGAAGGGGTTGCTCAGAGTCCTCCGTAACCACCTTCTCTTGGCAAGTTCTCTGTCTGCCACTAGCAGTATTCTGACTGGCACATACCTTACCTCTGCAAGGACACTGGCCTCACCTCCAAGCCCTGAAGCTACCTTTCTCTTCATGCCTCCCCTCCCACTGGTCTGTGGATTCTCTTTAAAGGATGCCACTTTCAGAACATGGATCTTGGTTGGCTAAGCCCACAGGGTCCTGGTCAGACCAGGCCCACCCCGTCGCCCGCCTCAACCACGGGACAGGGGAGATCACTTTACTTTTGGGGCCTGACCTGCCATCTGCCAGAGCAGCCTGGGGGAGTTGAGGCTCCTCCCACATCCCCGGGTACCCCTCTGCCTTGGGGGCTGCAGTTGTCCAGCCTGTCCCCAAGTCCCTTCCTACCCCTCAGCTCAGTTTCAACCCACAGCTGCCTGGACCTCCGGTTCTCTCCACCAGCCTGCCATCCCACTTACAACATTGGGACTCAGACCTCCGGGGGCCGACCCTGGGGCTCCTTGCCCCCCTCAGTGTGCCTGCCGGCCCCTCAGCGCCCCTTGCCCGCCGCCCCGCCCACCCATCTGCAGGGGTGCCAGGCAGCCTCCTCTACATACCCTTTCTCACTCCTCCACCAGGTGGGCACGCGTACTCCCCGGTTGATAAGAGGAAGCAGGGTCCGTATCTCTCGCGGGTGCCCGAGCGCGTAAAGGGCAGGCCCTCATCGGGAGTGAGGGCCTGGTCTATGTGGGGGCAGTCTTCGTTCGCCAGCGCGGCCTTCGCCACCTCCCCATTCAGTTTGGAATCTTCAAACATATAAGCAGAAGCTATTGAGACACTGAAAACTGTTTAGTGGGGGAGGGGGGGGAACAGGCCAGAAGTAGGGCATCGGCAAAGGGCAGCCGGTAACTGAGGATGGAAAAGCGAGCAGGCCATGGAGGGAGGCACAAGGCTGGGGGTCCCCGGCTCATTCAGGCAGCCCTTGGGCTGCCCACAGTGCTGGGGAGGAGGGTTCCTGGGTTTGCTCAAAGTTTGCAAAAAGATGAGTTGGTGATGGGCCCAGCAAGCGCAGTGCTGGGGGCCGGGCCCCAGGTCCAAGGCGGGGCCGATGAGACAGGATGGTGTGGATGCAGTCATGGGTAGAGGGCCAGACACAGAGCTCAGGGAGAAGACAGACAGACACGCAGAAACACTCCTGTTCAGAGAGGCAGCCTTTTCTGACCCCTCCGCTGCCAACCAGAGCCCTGCTGCCTCCCGTCCACATCCAAGCCGGCTGCTCAGGCATCCCTGGCCCCATCCAGACCCCGTCGATCGGCTCTACACCAGGCCCCATTTGGATCCCCTCTGGTCACTCGCTTCACACTGTCCCCCTCCACGCCCTATCTGATCACTCAATCCCCCCATATGGACCCAATCTGGTCACTCTGTATGCTCCATCCCCCGTACAGACTAGGCCTGGTCACACAGTCTCCTGGTCCCCCATGCAGACCCAGTATGACCACTCAATCTGCTCCATCCCCACACAGACTTAAGCTGGTCACTCAGTCCACTCTGATCGCCACACAGACCAAGCCAGTGTCTTCCACCCCGCTCTGCCCCAAGCAGTCCTAGTCAGCTTGCACAGGCGCAACAGGAATGTAGGCATGAGGCAGTGACAGCGGCCAGGATTTGGGAGGGGCTCCCATTCCTCTGTCTCCTCTCGGCAGCATCCCCCGCAAAGCAGAGCAAATGGATGTGTAAAGACAACAGTGGCTGATGGACTCGGGTGGGAAAGACGAGCCTTGGCCTCTGCAGTAGCCTGAGAAGGAACCTGGGAGGAAGTTTGGGGCACATCTGGTGAGGGTGAAGCGTGGCCAGAGCAGGGAGCTCTTCCTCTCCCAAGTCCAGGAGCAGCGCCGTGACAGCCTCTGGAGCTGGCAGAGGTAGCTCCGTTGGCCTCTGTCCCCGCCCATCACTCTCGGGGACTGAGCCTGCCCCACGCTCTCTGCTCTCTAAGCAGACTCTTCCTGGCCAAGGTGGCGCCGACTCGGTCTCCAGGGTGGGCACTGTGGTTTCCTCAAATACTTCCTCTAGGGTGACAGCCTCAAGGGAAGACAGACCCCACAGGGGCGTGACCACACGGGGAGGCCCTCTGAAAGACTAAAGAGGGGCAAAAAGCTGGAGACAGTCTCCACCCGATTTGACCCTCTTCCATGACCCTGTTCACATCATGTAACTACACGCAGAAGTGATCCTTCTCCGTGTGCACACACTCAGCGTGCCCGCGGGTGGGATCACGGCCCGTGTACATACCATGTCACTACAAAGAGGCAGGCAGTCAAAAGAGAAATGGACCAATCAGGTTTATTCGTAAAGCAAATCCAAAAAAAAAAAGATCCCATCATAATTTTGGAACTTAAAAAAAAAGTCTGTCGTACAAGATGGCAAAGCATTTCACGTACAGTGCGTTTCTTGACAAATCCCAGGGGCTTCACTCCCCAATTTACTCTGAACCAGAAAGGCCAGTTACCAAGGTAACTCTGATACCACGTGACTGGGGCTGGGGCCTCTCTGGGGTCTGGGGGCTGCCTAGCACTTGGGGTGTGTCTGAGGGCACACACGTGTGCGCACAGACAAGCCCGGTTCTGCCTCCCAGTCTGGCTGGTCCCGTCTTCCCTCCCAAGGGTCTCTGGGGAGAGGGCAGGGAAGTTTAAGGGAGGAGGTTGTAGATGAGGGGGCAGAAGTTGGGGCCCACAGTACCCTGCACACAGTTTCCTCAAGGGGAAAACAGCGAGTCCTACCAGGCAGCGTCTCCGTCTGGGAGGGGAGCCAGGACTTGCTGTCTCTCTACTGGCTATCGTCTGTCAGTGGAGGTATCTATAGCCTGCAGGGCTTACCCAGGGGTGGGTCAGAGGTAGGTGGTGGAGCCTGAGACCCCTCATCGGACTCTGCCCCCCAACACTGTGCCCCTGGGGCAGCCAGCTCCCACAGCATTTAGAGGACCCAGAGTTGAGGCTGGTTTCCTGTATGGGTCCGGCCAGGGGGCAGCCATCAGGGATCCCTGGGTGGATGTGAACTGGACACCTTCCCTCCCTGGAGCCTGCTTCTTCTCCCAACCATGGCCTTTGAGAAGGGGCTGTGCCTGAGGGCTGGTGCGGGGGGGGGAGTGTTTATGTCCCTCTCCGTGAAGGAGCCAGGCTCCCTGGGCTGCTGGCTAATCTGCAGTTCGGTGATCTCTCAGAAACTGGGAACATTCTCCCTTCCCAACTCCAGAGGGGGGCTGGAAGAGAGACCACCCAAGGGGGGCCAGCTCTCCAAACCTGGGAAAGCCATGGAAAAGACCAGAGGTGCCAGCCCACCCAAGACTCCCCACCCTCCTGCCCCCACCCCGTCCTTTAGATGAGATGGCCACCAGGCCCCTCGGCTCCCAGCTGCTCCCCAGGAGGCTGGGAGCCCTGCATCCCCTGGCCCAGGGCCCCTTGGCCCCCACTAGACCCGAGGGCCTGTGATGATGAAATGGCAGCATGGGCAGCATCTCACGAAGATGGTTTCCAGGCTTTGAAATGGGCTGAGAGATGAGCGTCCGCGAGAGGGTCATTTTTTTTTAAACTTTGGAGCAAGGAGAACCCGATGTCCGGCCCTGAGCCAGCACGCTGGCTTCTGTGCCCTGGTCTCCAGGCACCGCCGAGGTACTTACTGTTCACACCAGCAGCAGGCGCGCCAGGGGCGCACGCAGGGCTGGGGCGGGGTGGGAGGGGTGGCTGGGAATTTCCTCGGGTTTAGCCCCGAGGGGGCTGCCCAGCCTGGGGCTCGGGGAAAAAGTCCCAGGCTAACTGGGGACAGTCTGTGAGAGACACGGGCAGAGTACAATCACGAGAACCGGCACAAGTCATGCAACAAAACGAGGAGAGAGAGAGAGAAACATGATTAGTGGAGAGAGAGAAAGAGAGAGCATGTGAACAACACAGAAAAGAACACCCAGGCCTGGCCCTCAGAGCCCCTCATTTCTCCGCTCCTTCCCCCTTCACCTGCCTGGGGGCCACACCGACCCCACTCAGGGCTCCCGCTGCCCACCCTGGTCCTGCCTCCGAGCAGAAACTCGGTCAGCCCGCTTGGAGGGGCCCTGCCCACACCCTTCCTGGTCACTGTGGTCCCAATCCCCGCCACCTCCCCTGCCCTGGGGGCTACACCACTCCTGGCCCAGGAGGGGAGGGGTGGAGGGCTGGGGCCAGGGGCGCTTTGGACTCAGGGCAGAACCCAGAGGCTGCAGTGGTAGCTCCCAGGGGGCCCAGGCAGGGGCTTTTCGGGACCTCACTGCTGCTCTATGTGCTCATGGGCAGGAAGGGGGGCCTGGCCACCACCCATCCCCCGTGCCAGCCCCCTCGCTGCTCACCTATGGTGGGACCCTGCAGCCCCAGACGCAGCACCCCAGAGGACCAACCCACATCACAGAAGCAGGGATGGACGAGACACATGTGAAAGCACATGGCAGGACAGAGGGAGCACTCCGAACTGCCCAGAGGAGGTGGTCTGGGCCCCCGACTGCAGATGGGGGAGGGACCCCCCTTCTGGGAGAGGAGCAGCTTCTCCTGGGCTGTCAGTCCCAGGCAGTCCCTGACCATAGGGGCGCCCTCCTGGCATTCCCCCGTGAGGCCCTCCAACCCCTGCCAAGACGAATCCCCCGAACACTGACGCCATGCCAGCCAATGTACAGAGGAGACCAGATCATCCCTCACAGACACACAGACCTGAGGTTTCAGGAGAGACCAAGAAGTGGAGGTGAGGGGAGGGTGCTGCTGACATGACTGGGATGGCTTGCCTGAGTCCCAGGGATCTAGCCCTGGAGGTAGGGGGTGCCCTTAGAGCCCAGCACGTTGCACTTGGCCCCAACCCAGGTTCTAAAAGTGGAATTGGTGAAGCCCAGCCCTCACTGAGGCCACTTGACTGCCCTTGGGTGTGGAATGAGACTGGAAAGGCCCGGGGGGGCTGCATCTCACCTCTCCATTCCTGCAGGGTCCGGTCTCCCCCACATTTGCCTTCCTCACCTCTTGCCTCCCCCACACTCACTCACCGACTCACCCAAACCCCACGCCCATCTAGGACCATAGCTGCAAGCAGGAAAGGAGGCAAATGGGAAGGGACTCAGGGGTGCCGGGTTGAGGAGACACCCCTTAAGGACCACACACCCTCTTGGTGATAGATAACCTGGGTCTTACACACCAGCTTTCAGAGGGAGGAGTGTTCTGGTGAAGTATGAGGCTCAGAGGGGTCTGGGATCTCAAGACAGCACCCTCCGGAGCGTGAGAACTCGGAAAGGGGGCGGGCCAGAGTTTGGGGATGGGAGGGAGAAAGGTAGGTGGAGTTGGGCATCTGGGCTCCAGAGGGCAGGCTCGGAAGGGCCCCAAGTACCTCCTCAGCCATAGAGACCGTGCGAGCCAGGACACTCTGGATCCCTGAGACCTGGGGCTGCAGCGAGGAGGTTCCCAGGAGCAGGGCTGCCATGGCTACGGGGCCCAGGGCCTCCAACAGGAGTGCACAGGCTTTCCAGGCCTGCTGCGGCACGGCAAGAGGGCTTGTGTCCTGTGACTGGCCAGTGTACCTGCCAGCACACACACATCTGCATCCGCGTGTGTGTGCATGTGCATGCGTGTGTAGGTGTGTGTGCATGTATGTGTGTGTGTGTGTGCGTGCATGCACGCCCTCAGCACATGGAGAACACTGGCATTGTCTGGGAGTACTGAAGAATTTGCGCCTGACTGGAGTGAATCAGGGATCCTTGACAGGTGGGCCTGGGGCACCTATATTTGAGGCACCGATCCCGAAAGATTCAGCGTTGGGAGGGTGTGGAAGAGGGCCAAGGAGCGCCATGGTGATGCCACTCAGGCTGAGCTCTTCCTGCTGGGGCCTGGAGTGAAGCTGGGGGGCTAGGCCCACCCAGACTCTCCCCTAGGGCCCCAGGAATTTTTCTTGCCATGATGGCGGCTCCTGAGGTCGAACAGAAGGGCTACAGCTAACCCAGAGCAGGAGGGGGGGCAGGGGCTTTCCTCGGCCCGTGCCTGCCTTGCTAAGCAGGAGCCACACCTTGGCTGGGGAGTCCAGCCCGCCCCCGCCGCCAGGTCCCCCTGTTCCAGCCTCTGAGACCCCTGCCCAGTCCCTGGCCCAGCCCAGAACACTAGCCACGTTCCTCTCAGGTGCCTACAGCAATCCCAGGGAGTGGGGAGGGGTACGAAGGGGCTGGAAAGTTCCCACGGACAGAGAAGTGGGCCTTGGGGGTACTGCTCTGGGCAGCGTAGCTGTGGGATGAAGCCAGATCAGGAGTAGGATGGGGGTGGGGGCCATCGGGGGAGAGTCAATCACCCACTGGGGGAGGCCACCCAGGCCAGGCGGCACTTGCTCCTCTAGGGCTGAGCTAGCCTACAGCCCCCCTGCCTGCCCTGGGCACAGGGGTGTCTTCTGTAGACTAAACGCCACCTATCACTGACTCAGCCTTCCTCGCCCCGGCACTCCTTCTTAGCTTGGTGTTGTCATTCTTCTCTGGGTCGTTCATTGCCTTCAAATCCCTGTGTCCACAGAATAAGTCGATGGTATTCCATGGGTAGAGGTAGACTATGGGCTTTATATCTTCGGACCAGAGCCCCATGATCAACTTTATGTGCTATGTGCAGGTTCTCATAAAACTGAGATAGTCCCATAACGAACCACTAGCCATGGAATATTAGAATATATCCCACGGTGACTAGTATTGTTTCATGGCCCCCCTCCCCCCCTCCCTGACCCCCACTGAATTCATGGGAAAGTGGTCGTACACTGGTTGGGATGTCGTGTATTGCTGCTGCAGTCCCTACCGCCGGAAACGGGGAGAACTCTGGGTGGGAGGTTGTTTGCTGGTCTGTAGCGCTTTCATCTAAGCTGCCGGGTGGTGGCCCCCTCTAGTCCTTCGCTCACCAGCCGCTCCCATCAGAAGGCCACCGGAAACTCCCACTTGACCATCAACCCAAACAGACAACGTGAAAGCTAGAGTCACTCCAACAGGTTCCTAAAGATAAACGCTAAACTCTAGAGTGGTGGTGGAAGATGAGTTGGTTCCGCATGCTGTGGGGTAAGTAAGCTTGTTACGTACGGAGGGCAAGAGGCGTCTCCCAGGACGCGCCTGGAGCTAGGCAGCCGGCATCAGAGCAGGAATGCTACTCAGCTATGGAGACAGGCTCTGGTGGGGGGGAGAATCCTTGCTGCTGCCTTTGCAGGGACCCTCCTGCCAGATCCCATGCACCATCTGTGCCACACACGCACGGCCTGAAGGGAGCCGTGTGAAGACCAAATCAGCAGCTGTCTGGCATTTCCGAATCACACCCGCCCCCGCCCTGCCCCGACACTGGGTCAGTGGCCTGAGTCAGCGACTCATGCTCCACTCCTGCCCACCAAGCACCAGAGCCCCCGGGGCTCCTGCCAAGAGAGTCCTCAGCAACCTCGCGGGCCATGTCATCTCTTCAGAACCCCACGAGACCAGCATGTTAACCTCCTTACCGGGGGCCACCAGTGAGGTTCTAGCAGGCTCTTGCCTCGTGAATTCGGCTGCCCAGCATCTCCCTGGGCCCCCAGACTCCACACCTCGAGATTGAGCGCAGGGTCCAGGGTCACCCATGGAACTAAGGAAGCAGTCTGACTGAATCTGGAATCATCGCTACAGGGGGCGGAGGTGAAAGGTCAGATCGACATGCCTCTAAGAGGTTTCCTACCTGCTCTGTTAATTTCTAAAATTTCTTCCTGGGCCAGCGGGCATGTGTCACTCTGAGTACTGTGGTGTGGAGAGTTTACGACAGATTTACAATAATTGGGAGATCCCAGCTGCGGTGGCCGCGGAATATGCTTCTTTTTTTTCTTTGGTAGTTTCTGCTTAGCCATGGCTAAGGAGTAATACATCCCGAAATTGTTCACAATGACGGGCACGGGCATGGCGATGGTCAGCACGCCCGCCAGCGCACACAGCGCTCCCACCAACATGCCGGACCACGTCTGCGGGTACATGTCTCCGTAGCCCAGCGTCGTCATGGTGACCACGGCCCACCAGAAGCCAATGGGGATGTTCTTAAAGTGGGTGTGCTCACTGGCACTGGGGTCATTGGGCTGCGCCCCTATCCTCTCGGCATAGTAGATCATGGTGGCGAAAATCAGGACGCCCAGAGCCAGGAAGATGATGAGCAGTAAGAACTCATTGGTACTGGCGCGGAGAGTGTGGCCCAGGACACGCAGGCCCACGAAGTGGCGGGTCAGCTTGAAGATGCGCAGGATACGCACGAAGCGGACGACACGCAGGAAGCCCAGCACGTCCTTGGCCGCCTTAGAGGACAGGCCGCTCAGGCCCACCTCCAGGTAGAAGGGCAGGATGGCCACAAAGTCAATGATGTTGAGCGAGTTCTTGATGAACTCCACCTTGTTGGGGCAGAAGACCACACGCATGAGGAACTCGAAGGTGAACCAGACCACGCAGACGCCCTCGATGTAGGTGAGGAAGGCCTCTGTCTCCGCTTCCCGGTAGTAGCGCACTTGCGTGCCGTTCCGAACGTTCTCGATCTCTGTCTTGTTCACGATGGGGTTGAAGCGCTCGTGGGTCTCCAGGCAGAAGGTGGTGATGGAGACCAGGATGAAGAAGAGGGAGGCAAAGGCCACATACTGTGGAGGAGAAACACACAGTGTCAGAGGGGAGGCCCTCCCCCCAGAGCAAAGAGACCCCGGGTGCCTCTGGGCTGGGTCCAGTCAGGGGCTGGGCTGCGGAAGATGCCTACAGGACGCCCCTCCTGACACAGGCCAGGCTGACAGGCCACCTTTCCCTCTTCAGAGCACGGAGCATGGGGTTAGGAGGCTCGGGGGTTAAGAGGCTGTGGCAGAGATTGCTCTGTTTTCACAAATGCCTTTCCTTTCCTCCTGGATGCACGGCTAGACCATATCTCCCAGCCTCCCTCGGGGCTGGGTGGGGGTCACGTGACTGCGCTCAGGCCAGCGGACAGTGCACAAAAGGGTGTGCACTAAGGCCGGGCCTGGCTCACAAAACCTTCTTGCTCAACCTTCCGTGCCTTCTTTCTTCCCCCAACTTCCAGTCAAATGCTGAAGCCCTAGGAAGCCAGCAGGGCCACCAGAAGGAAGCAGCCTGGGTCCCTGAAAAGAAAGACAGCCACTAAATACATGGGTGGGAAATAAACTTCTACTGTCTTAAGACACTGTGATCTGGAGGTGATTTACTAAAGCATTTACTCCCCCCCACGCCAACTAATAAAAGTGACCTAGGTGGCGGAGGCAGAGGCTGGCAAAGAAAGGAGAAGGGGGAGCTATGGTGGAGGCAGGCCCCTCAGAGGCCACATCTCCCACCTTTCTTTCGTCCCTACGCTAGTCTATTCACTCTCTTTTTCACGGATCTGTACCTCATTCATGTGGTCTCTTCATGTTCTATCCTATGTGGAATTGCAAAAGATACATCTGCCCCACGGCCTTGGACACCTCTTTTACCCACTTCTCTCTATCATCCCAGGAACTCACACCACCATCCTGGAAGGGAGTTCCCCATCTTGGAGATATTGAAATACAGGCTAAGTGGTCATTTGTCAGAGATAGTGTGTTGGAGGTTCAGGCATCAGGAGGAGAATTGGACCAGGGGTCCTCAAAGGCACCATAAACCATAGGGTCTGCTTCTCTCCTACTGCTGCCTGCCAGCCCCAGGGTAGGGATGTGGGTGGGAGGGAAGAAGAAGCTGCTGGGGCGCTAGCCTTTCCAAACATATGTGGGCGCTTGCTCCTTTCAGACCCCCTCCCTGGTGAGAAGGAAATGGCCAGGATAACCCAGCCTGTCCAGAACCACCTGCTCTGGCCCTGAGCCCCTTGAGAAAGGTTCCGAAGACTCTTTGGTTTGGCTTGGTGGCCCCAGCTGATGACCCCCTGGGCTTCTCTGGCCCCCAGCAGACATGGGTACCCGAGGAAAGAGAGTCAAGCAGCTATCTGAGTTTCAAAGCCTCCTACTCAGACTGAATTCCAGGCAAGGGCGCTTCTTACAGCCTCCAGTGGAGTCCCTGGAACACTAACCCCTGGCCAGGGGTTCTCCTCCAGGGGCCCAGCTGATCATGTTCCCACTGCTCCCCTCTCCTCTGGACTCCCCTTCGCCCAGCCTGTCAAGACAGACCATGGTCAGTGCAAGGCCCTCTCCCTGGAGGCAGCTCTGGGCTATAGTCTAGAATGGGTGGCAAGTTCATTCTCCAGAGCTGCCTTCATAGAAAACTTCAAGGAGTGCCAAGGCCCCACCCTGTATCTGCCACAAGAGGCAGCCATGCTGCTTCTAGCAATTTCTTTAGTTTGTACTGATGCACCTCCCCACCCGGTGGTGGCCCTGTCTGGGCTGACCATGGCCATGGGACCTGGCACCCAACCTGGCACAGATCCAGAAAACAAGAACTACGTAGACCTTCCAAGACACATTTCGGGTTGGGGGAAGGGGAGAGAAAAGGGGAAGAGACAAAGTCAGCATCAGCATTTAGAATGTCAGAGTAAGAGCAGCCTTTAGAGATTATCTGGTCCAAGACACTACATGCTACAGATGGGAAGTCTGGGGCCCAGAAACAGGAAGTGATCTGCCCAAGCCACTCATTATGGCATGCTAATACTCCTGCTGGTTTAGAGCGTCGTGCAGTCTTCAGAACCTTTGTCCTAGATAGACTACTATCAAGTGTGACCCCTATGCATCCTTCCATCCATCCATCCATCCATCCTTCTTCCCTTTCCTCCTTCCTTCCTTTCTCCCTCCCTTCCACCCACTCATCTTTCCTTCCTTCTATCCTCTCTCCCTCCTTTTTATCCACACATCCATTCATCCTTCTTTCCTCCCTCCCTCTATTCCTTCTTTTCTTTGTTCCTCCCTCCCTCCTCTCCCTCTCTTCCATCCATCATGCATTCATTCATTCATTCATCCCTTCCTCCTTCTCTTTTTTCTTCTTTCCTTCCTTCCTTCCTTCCTTCCTTCCTTCCTTCTTTCCACCTACCCATCCATCCATCCATCCATCCATCCTTTCTTCCTTCCATTCCTCACCAGGCACAGGTTATGCCCAGCACAGAGTGGAATAAGACCTCAGCCCAACCCCCAGGGAGGCCCCTGGACAGCTGAAGGTAAAGGACACACACAGAGACAAGTACAATGCAGTGGACTGAAAAGGTGAGCCCCCTCAGCCCTGTGATGCAGGTGGGGTTTGGACAAGGTGAGGCAGGGACTTAAGCCAGGTCTTCTGACTCCAGAAACAGCTCTTTAAGGATCCAGATAGTGCTGACCTGGGACACCACAGAGGTAGACCAGGAAAGCAAAGTGGAAGCAACTGGAAGAGGTCACCAGCTCTGATCCAGGTTTATCCAGCTCCAGCGCTCTTTCCATCACCAGTTGTCAAAGCTCTTGGAGCTAAGAACACATCCCCAAATGCTGGGTATTTGGCCCTAGATTCCCTCTGGAGGGCCCCGTCTTAGAGCTTGGAATTCACAGCCCAGGTTCCCAAGGGGGTGGGTCACATTGCTCCCCTGGCCTTTTTGAGAGAGGGGAGGAAGAGACACACTGTGAGTGTCTAAGGGATGCCAAGAGGCAGGGTCCGCTGTGCCCCTGGGCTCCTGATCCTGGCCAGTGGTGGAAGGCAGGAGGCACTGCCCCTCCCCCTGCCCCATCAGCCATGGCATCTGCTTCCCCAACCATCCCACAGCTATCCTCCTCTGTCCCCTCGACTCACGTGGGACTCTCTCTCAATGGGGCCACTGCCATCAAAGCCAGCATGTTGTAGGCTTCAATCTCGGCCACGCCCAGTACAGTACAGCCTCCACCCAGCTACCAGAGGGGGCAACCGTTGGAATCCCAGCTCTCTGCCCGCCACCTGGCCATGCTGCCCACAGAGAGAAGCCCTGACTCCTCAGCCTGGCACATGAGGCTCCCTGTGCCCTGGCCTCATCGACTTCCCAGGGTCCCCTCCCTGCTGCACCCAACATTCTTGCCACATGCAGCTGTCTGCTATATCTGACCGCCCCCCACCGCATCTCCATGTCTTTGCACTGCTGTTCCTGCCTCCAGGGTGCTCCTGCCGATCTCCGTATGGAAAAACCCATCCGTCCATCGGTGCCCCACTAAGTAGCCCTTCTCCCGGGACACCTTTCCCGGTGAGACTTCCTCTTGGCAGCTGGGGCCCTGAGGAGGCAGCAAATGCAGGGACCACCCCTCCCCAACAAGGAATGTCTAAATCCCCCTCCAGGGAGGCAGTGAGCCTGTCTCCGACTCATCCTCGTTAGTGCTCGCGGAGTCTCACGGGAACAGCTCAGAGAGGGCACTGATGTCCCCGGAGCCTGCTCCCTCCCTCCCAGGTGCCCCCAAAGGCCCTCAGAGCTCTCGTCCCATTTGCTCCTCTCACAGGACAGGTTCTGATGGGAAAACTGAGGCCCAGAAAGAGGTCAGGTCTTCTAAAATTAGGGTAGACAAAATCCTTGGTTCTCAGCCAGCAATGGCCATCCCGTCTAGATTCTTTCCCCTCTGGGCCCCAGTGACCGAGGAGTGGGGCTGGGGGGAGGGCAGCAGCAGCCAGGCCTAGAGCCAGACACCAGGACTTCTTCCCCAGGGGAGCGGGGGAGGTGGTAGCCAGGCCTCCTACCCGGCCTGGGCCTCCTGGGTGCCTTCCTGGACTCTGCGGCCCGTGCACCTGTTCCTTTGTCACAGGCAGGGCCCCAGCAACATCCGGGTCCAAGTGGGCCCTTAGGGGGGCTGTGAAGGAAGGTGCCCCTGGCTTGCTCAGACTGCCACAGTCTCCTAAGCCCAGTAACTAGGAGGTCAGCCCCAGCGCATCAAAGCCAAAGCAAGAGCCCGCAGCCAGGTGAGTCCCCAGCGCCCTCCTGTCCATCCTCAGGGAAGCTGAGCCAGGAAGGAGAAAGGAGACGCTGTCAGGGCTGAGGACCTACTGTGCGCCTTTAATCCTCCCACAGACCTGGTGAGACAGGGGGTCGTACCCCATTGCGCCAAAAAGGAAACCCAAGTACAGAGAGGTTCAGGGACTAAACCAAGGTTTAAGGCGGGTGATGAAGCTGAGGCTTGAACGCAAGTGGATCTGGCTCCATCATCTAAGCTCTGTCCACCACCAGAGGTACCAAAGCCCTCGGGGGCTGACAACACAGCTCTGCGCGATGGGGAGCCCTAATTATACGTGCACGGCTCCATCTTGGAGGGTGGCACCCACAGCTTGGACTCCCTGAGGGCAGGTTATGTCTGTCCCCAGTGACGGACAGAGCCAGGGTACTTGGATCCACAGGCTGGAGCCCAGGCACACCTGAAATGGTCTTGGGCCTCATTGCCCAGGGCTTGCTAGCACCTGGGGCCACGGCAGCCCCAGGGCCGGGGAGGCTGCCCCGTTCTGCTCAGGGAGGCAATGCCGACAGCAGCCCTGGATGGCTCGGCCTGCATGCCTACCTGGCCCACCTCTTGGCAAGACCCAGAGAGGGCAGGCTGAGAGATGACTGCAGCTTGTTCGGGGAGCTCAGCCAGAGGGAGGGGGTGGGTGCACGGGCACGGGGATGGGGAGTTCCCGAGATCAGCTGATGCTGACAGGGAGGGAACCTCTGCCTGGCAGGCCCAGATAGCAAGCCTTGGAAGCCGTTTCTGCAGTCACCCTGGGCTGTCACTCTCAGGACTGTAGGGGCTGCACCCCATGTGAGCTGTCTGCCTTCCAATCCCCAGTCACCCAGAGGACAGTCACCCACAGACATGCACAGCTACCTGGAGCACGCGCCTCACTTGTTACCTAAGTACCCACCCTGTGGTGCATGACCGCACATACACAGAAGACACAGGGACGCATGGATCGTACTGAAACATATCACTGCCCACCAAGCGTGAGCACCCAGGCGCTGTACCACGAGGCGCGCAGCCCCATACCTCCCCCTCGCAGCCTGTGCGTATGCACTTGGAGCACAAGGACGGTCACCACACCGCGCACCTCCTACAAACACCCCAGACCCCAGGCATTGCCACACAGCTGGCCCCTCCCCTGCCCACCTCGCCCCCGCTGGGTGGGACTGACTCGGTGTCTGTCTCTCCCGCAGGACGGCAGCCCCAGCTTGTCTCGCCTCAGCCTCCTCAGCCTTCCCTGATGCCCTCACCTGTCTCCCTGCCCAGACAGTGCCAGCTCCTGGATCAGGCATCTCTACACCTGCCTGTCACCCACCGGCTTCCTGATTTGCTGCCACCTACCAGACCCCGTCCCCTTCCCTCAGCCCACCACAGCAGCAGCGCCCCACACCCAGGGCCCAGGCCAGCTGGGAGGCCAGCCCTCCTGGGCCTCTAGTCTAATGGGGGCACAAAGGGAGCTTTGCCCAGCAGCCCAGGGCCAATTGTCACCCAGCCTGGCCACACCTCAGAGGCCACCCTGTGAAATTGCAAGACAACGCAGGCAAGATAGCCTGATAATGCAGCATAAACCCAAACTGGTAGTGCTGGCTTTTCTTTCTTTCTTTCTTTCTTTCTTTCTTTCTTTCTTTTTTTTTCCTCCAGAATCACAAACTGTGAGAGACCCACCAATTGTGTTCTAGAAAGAGGTAGCCATGGCAACAGAGCGAAGCATCCCATTTCTATGGTAACCGGGGTGGTGAGACTGTTGGCTGTAAAGTCAGACAAACCTACTAACGATCTGTTGACTTAAGAAGATATTTTATAAATCACCAAGTTATTTTTGTCATAACCCCACCCCTGAAACCATAAATCAGAAAGGCAATTTACTATCTATTAAAATGACCAATATGTGCTATGACTTTCATTGTAAATTATTGATGCCACAGTC